>NW_027493601.1:0-353586 GCF_021521415.1 Bidens hawaiensis
ATACGTGCCTTGAGCGGCATGCAAAAGTAGACATCTCAAAACCACAACTAAACCTCTTTTCATTCCGGATGGGTAAGCCGGTTCACCACGTCGATTTTGACGGAAGAATAATCTATTTGTCAGAGTAATTCCGGGGTTCGAGCATTTGTAGTTCAATACATACATATATATATATATATATAGGATCATGTTAATCAGTGGTTGAGATTTATTATTACTAAAAACCGACATAGTTTCCTAAAATTACTCTTTCATCTTTATAACAGACATAGTTTCCTAGAATTATTCTTTCACTATAGGTTATAATGTCACATGTCAAAAATTTATTGGTGCTTACCATTACTAGGAAACTCCTTATTTTTATTTACCCTTATATATAGAGGTTATAGATAGTTTTCTAGAAAGAGTAAGAATAGATCTAGGCCTTTGAATCTAGGATCTAGTGATTGAGATTAGTAGTTTTCAAAATACCAAATAGTTTCCTAGGATTTAGGATTTAGGCTACATAGTTTCCTAAATAGTCTAGCATAGTTTCCTAATTCTAAATTTCATGCCCTTCCTACAAAACTATATATTTTTATTTTAACCCTTTTCTATATATATATAGGGTTAGGTTAAATAAAAACGACTTGAGTTGTGAAAACTCTATAAACCCAGTCTCAACCACATGTTTTTTATTAAAGTTTGAATCTTGTGCTCCACAATTAAAGTTAATAAAAAACATAAATATAACTTTTTCTTTCTCCTGAAAACATATATAAAAATTAGTAAAAAAAATAGCAAAACAAATTTTTTTTAATTTTTCGATGTTTTGTATTAAATGTAACAGCATATATTACGTATGCAAAAAAAACAAAAAAAAAACAATGTTACATAGGGTTTTCACAACTCAAATTAATTTTCATTCTATACTTCCCCTACATATATATGTGTGTGTGTGTGTGTGTGTGTGTGTGTGTGTGATCAAGAGAAAACTCCTCTTAAAGAGAAAACTTAAAAACTCATAAAAAACTATTTTTAACTTTTTTTTAAAAAGTTTTTTGATGTTTCTTTTTTTCCGTTATTCTTATATGTTGTTATTGGTTAAAAAAAACAACTTGTCGGTAATCTTGTTGGTGTAGTGTAAGAAAATATAAAAATAATGGCAAAAACAAAACTTTGAAAATATTTTTTTATTTTCAATTAAAAATATTTTTTAGGAGTTTTTAAGTTTTCTATCTAAAGATGAGTTTTCTCTTGATCTCACCCCTATACACACACGCACACATACACACACACATATATATAGGCAAAGTATAAAATGAAAACCCACTTGAGTTGTGAAAACCCGTGAAAACCCTCGTAGCATCGTTTTTTTTTTTTTTGTTACATTTAATATATGTGGTTACATTTAATACAAAAACATCAAAAAAATAAAAAAAAAATGTTTTGCTATTTTTTTTACATTTTTTTACTAATTTTTATTTATATTTTCATGAGAGAGAAAGTGTAAATTAACTTTAACATTTTTTATTAACTTTAATTGTGAACCACAAGATTTAATCTTTTAATTAAAAACATGTGGTTGAGAATGAGCTTCTAGAGTTTTCACAACACAAGTGGGTTTTTATTCTAATCTAATCCTATATGGAAACTCAAGTGGGTTTTACTTAACTTTAACATTTTTTTGTTATCCTATGTATATATATACATAGGATTGTTATGAAAACTCTAGAAACTCATTCTCAACCACATGTTTTTAATTAAAGTTTGAATCTTGTTGTCCACAATTAAAGTTAATAAAAAATGTAAATACAAATATAACTTTTTCTCTCTC
This sequence comes from Bidens hawaiensis, assembly GCF_021521415.1. Classification (NCBI taxonomy): domain Eukaryota; kingdom Viridiplantae; phylum Streptophyta; class Magnoliopsida; order Asterales; family Asteraceae; genus Bidens; species Bidens hawaiensis. Next base: position 1,817 of record NW_027493601.1, read on the forward strand.
TTGAAAATATATATAAAAGTTAGTAAAAAAAAGTTAAAAAATAGCAAAACTATGTTTTTTTTTATTTTTCAATGTTTTGTATTAAGTGTAACATCATATATTACATATGCGAAAAAAACGATGTTACATAGAATTTTCACGGGTTTTCACGACTCAATTGGGTTTTCATTCTATACTTTTCCTATATATATATGTGTGTGTGTGTGTGTGTGTGTGTAGTGGGATCAAATGAAAACTCCTCTTAAAGAGAAAACATAAAAACTCTTAAAGAATTATTTTTAACGTTTTTTTTTAAACTTTTATGTAGTTTCTTTTTTTTTTTTCCATTATTCTTATATGTTGATATTATTCCAAAAAAAAAAGAAAGAAAAACTCGTCGGTGTAGTGTATTCGTGCAATATATATGCAAGAGTGTTGTATTACATAGAATACAACACTATTGCACATATTTGATATACACTATCGGATATATATATATATATATATATATATATATATAAGACTAATGCACACACCGAATACACATTAGTGCGTATGTGTAATACAACACTAATGCACATGCGCACTATATCAGCTAATATATATATATATATATATATATATATATATATATATATATATATATAATTGTATATGATGCAACACACTACTACACATATACAATACACAAATAGTGAATATATGCAATTAAATACTATTAAATATTAAAAAATACATAATATTATACACGTGTAATATAATAGTTCGCACAGTAATACATACATGCATTTCGATGTCTTTTTTTATTTTTTTCTCGGTGAAGAGTAACAAAATATAAAAAGAATGGAAGAAACAAAAATTTGAAAATATTTTTTTATTTTTAATTAAAAATAATTCTAGGAGCTTTTTTAGTTTTCTCTCTAAGGATGAGCTTCTCTTGATCTTCTCTCTAGGTGTGGGATCAAATTAAAACTCATCTTAAAAGAAAACTTAAAAACTTCTAAAGCATTAGTTTTAAATTTTTTTAAGAATTTTGTTTGTAGTTTCTCTTTTATTTTCCATTATTTTTATATGTTGATATTGTTCCAAGAAAAATTAAAAAAAAATCATTGATAACCTCGCCAGTGTATTGCTATATGTAATAGTGTGCATTGCATATATGCAAGAGTATTGTATTGCATAGAATACAACACTATTGCACATATTTGATGCACACTATTGTATATATGCAATATAAGACTAATACACGAATCGAATACACATTATTATGTATTTGTAAAACAATATTAATGCACATGTGCACTAAATGAAGTTTTTTTTTGCATATAATATAACACTACTGCACGTATACAACACACCAATATTGAATATATTCAATTAAAAACTATTGAACATAAAAATACATAGTAATACACATGTGTAATACAACAATATCGCACAGTAATACGTATGTACATTACAACATCTTTTTTTTTCGAGTGAAGGGTAACAAAATATAAGAATAATGGCAAAACGGAAATTTGAAAATATTTTTTTACTTTTAATTAAAAATAATTCTTTAGAAATTTTTAAGTTTTCTCTCTAAGTATAAGTTTTCTCTTGATCCTCTCTTCTCTCACATAAACACACATATATAGATATATGGAGAGGATCAAGAGAAAACTCATCTTTAGAGAAAAAACTTAAAAACTATTAAAGAATTATTTTTAATTAAGAATAAAAATTCTATTTGTTCCATTATTCTTATACTTTCTTACCATTCACTCGAAAAAAATATTAAAAAAAATAAAAAAAACCCGCTGTAATGCACATACGTATTACTGTGCGATACCGTTGTATTACACATGTGTATTACTATGCATTTTTAAGTTCAATAGTGTTTAATTGCATATATTCAAAATTTGTGTATTGTATATGTGTAGTAGTGTTGTATTATATGGAAAAAAATAATAATAAAATGTAATATTCGTTACTTTTCAAACCCAAAAACCCGACTCGTTTCGAATTTTCGAATTTTTTTTCAAGTATTTATATTAATATATATATATATATATATTATATTCTCGACGTTTGATGTTCAATGTTCATTCAATTGTTAGTACGTTTATTGGTTTACAAAATCTCGAGCTTTATCGTTAATCAACTTTCGGGCCAAATGCGTAATTACCCAAAACTTGTAAAGTTAAATCAGAATAATAACATTCTCAAAGTTCAAGGTTTTGTTTGTATTTTTAATATAAATTCAGTTTTAAAGAAAAATGAAACATCAAGGGCGTGTAGTGTAAATTACATTTAAGTTATAATATTATTTTAATAAATCGCCCAGCTCCTAGACCCTGCTTTTCGTTTTCACGGCCAACGTTTTTCCGGCGGCCCTATCAACTCCGGCGGCCCCAAACAATCCCTTAATCATCGCCGGTTGACCCGTTTTAATTGATTTACAATTTTAGACCATGATCCATTACTCTAATTACACTACAACGGTTTCCAATCATCAAACTTAAATCCGCAAACCCGTGAACTTCGCCGGAAACGGCCGTAAATTAAGTAACACCAATTAACGATTATATGCTCTAATTAAAAATATAAATAGGGTGCAAACTTTAATCTAAACTCGTTACAATCAACAAAATACACTTATACTGAAGAGGTATGTACCCGCCTCAACACCGAGCGAGGCGGGTCAACCCACAAGATATAGAGGCACAAAGCCAAAACCTATGCGCATGGCGCATATCACATATGCTCACGCATATCACATATGCTCATGCATCACATGCTCAGGCATCACAACATGCTCAGGCATCACAACATGCTCAGGCATCACATGCTCAGGCATCACATATGCTCACGCATATCACATATGCTCAGGCATCACATATGCTCACGCACATCACATCTGCGCGTGGCGCATCCGCGCGCGGCGCATATCACATGCTCGTGCATATCACATTTGCGCATGAAACATCTGCGCGTGAGAATAAAGAGAAGACCTAGCGCATCCTCAGGATAGGCGCATATCACACATGCACATAATCAACCTCGCCCTTATCCAAATCAGGATTAGGGCAACCTTGATTGTGCACGTCAGACAACCTTCCAGAAGGTATCTTTTTAAGGAATAAGAATATGCTGATGTTGACAGCTGCCAAATGAAAGATGGACAACTCAGCATAACCCATGTGCTACCACGTGATTATAACCAATGAGAAAGCACCAGGTGTCCCAGAGGACACGTGGCGCAGAGCAATTGGAGGAGGCCAACAAGGCTGAGCCCAATCAGTGGAAACCCTAGCACTATAAATACAGCATCAACACATTCAATCATATTCAATTACATTCACTCACAGACAGTTACAGAGTATTCAGCTACTAAGCAATATTCTCCAGATTTCCTTACTCTGATATTATTATCTTCTCCCACAAATACTTATTCTCACACCGGAGGGTTACCCCAAAGAGGACCCCTCTGTCCCTTTCTGAGGGGTAAGTTGACAGTGCTGTTCATTTTGTAGGTGGAAGAACACAGATCCAAGAAAACCATCGGTGAAATAGTATAATCACACCCGAGGAAAGTAGATCGTCTACCAGAGAGTCGATACACGTTTCTTCATTGGCGCCATCCACTGTTACAACGGCAATCAGATCTCATCAGATCTATATATAAAAAAAAATCAATCACCATGGTTTCTGGCATTCGTAACGTTGATCAAGTTCTGGAGGATATTGAACGTGAGGATGTTAATAAGGGACAGCAGTTTCTGAGGGGGCCGTGTGATTCTACGCGCACCACCAGTAACCGTCCCTTCATCACAACTCCCCACGACCAGACTGAAACTCCTCCAGACGATCTCACGTTACAAAATCTTGCCGGCGCGAAACAAAAAGGACCAATGGGTCCAGAAGATGAAACAAATGATCCTAAAGAATGGCTCATAAACGAGCAGCGGCGTCTAATGGACAAGTACAATGAGATGGTCAAACAGAAAAAGCTAGCCGACTTAACACAAAGGCAAGCATTTGATAAGCAAACTGTTCATGGAACAAAAAGGCCGCGCGCGCCGGAAGAAGGACATTCTGTTCACACTGCACACACTGAGTTCAGTGATGAAGAAGTGCGCAGCATGAGGAAGACGCGAGATACTCATGCAGGAGGCTCACAGGTCCGCGCGCCTGTGAACATGGCGCCTGGAGCTAGAGCCGATCTGGATCTGCACATACCGTACAGCCCACCAGTTAGAGGGCAAGTGGACGTAACCACACCGTACAGACCAGCCATCTTGGTGAAACATTCAAAGTTCACTGAGCGCATCGCTAAGGCTCCCATCCAGCATAAAACCAAGATGCCAAGTGGTTTGGGCAAATATGACGGCACAACAGATCCAGACGATTTCTTGCAAGGTTTTTACAACACGGGAAACCTAGAGAGCTGGACGATGCCAACATGGTGTCACATGTTTGCTCGCTGCCTCACGGGCGCGGCGCGTGTCTGGTTCGAGAGCTTGCCGACTGGGCAAATCGATGGGTTCGAGGAACTATTGGAAAAGTTCCAAGCCCACTTCGTACAGCAGCGCAGACACACGCGCGACCCTGATGACATCATGCACTGCGTGCGCAGGAATGATGAAACGATTGAAGACTACATAACACGTTTCAATCAGGAGTCTCTGGCAATCGGAGGTATAACTGAGCAACTCTTGCGCGTGGCCTTTATACAAGGCGCGCGCAGTGATCAACTCCGCCGAGCTCTCGTAAGCAGAGATGGCATGCCCACCACTTGGGCCAAACTAATGGAAGCATCGCGAGTCTTCGCGAGAAATGAAAAACAAATTGCCCAAGATAGGGCAAGAGAAAGAGCGCATCAAGCTGAGTCACCGCGCAGCAAAGAAAAAAGGGGCAAACAGAACTCTGTATGGTCCAGGTTGCAACCAACCAGTTTTTCTTCCGCAGAAAAGCAGGCACAACCAAGCTCACCCCAGCCCCAAAAAGATGTTCGTAATCGCGGGGAGGGTGACAAGAGGGAGGGCGGCAGAGATCCTAACAGACCTCTGCCAAGAATATGGACTCCCCTCACTAAAACGCCTTCACAGGTGTTAAGCACTGAGAATGTCCAATTCAAAAGCCCCAAGCCACTACACTACAAGGGACCATCAGACAGTGGCAAGTACTGTGAGTTTCACAAGTCCACAGGACACAACACTGATGCATGCCACCACTTGAAGGATGCAATTGAAAAGGATGTGAAATCAGGCAAGCTGGCTCACCTGGTAAAAAACTCAAGACCAGAAAATGAACAACCAGAAGGAGCCTCTGCCAGTAAAAAGTACAAAAGAATCTGTGTAGCCGAGGGAGGAAGGCAAGGGCAAATATCAAGAAAGAGAAGCGCGCAAATCCAAGGAGATTGGCGCGAGCAACAAGTCATCTTCCCAAGAATCAGGGGAGGCCCTTCCATCAGCAGTCATCTTGTCATCACTACACACATTGCTCATTATGAAGTGTCAAAAGTCCTGGTGGACACTGGCAGTGAATCAGACATCATGTATGAGCAATGTTTCAGAAAACTGGATCCGGCAGACCAAGCGAGGCTTGAAATTGTGAATGCACCAATCTCTGGTGTTTCAAATGAAATCATTCATCCCCTAGGTCAAATACAATTTGAGCTAACTATGGGGGATGAGAAACACAAGCGAGCCGAAGTTGTCAACTTCTTGGTCCTGCCCACCACTTCTTGCCACAATATGATCTTGGGTTGAGGAACGATTGCCCAATTTAACGCCATACCGTCGCCAGCGCACGGCGCGTTGGGGTTCCCAACACCAACAGGTGTAACTTTTGTATACAGAGATCATTTGTGTGCAGTGACAAGTACTCCGCGGGAGGGGAGAATGAAACTTCCAATGGCAGACAACGCGCCAGAGGAATGGATTCTCAACCCGAAATTCCCGGAGCAAAAAATCACAATTGGCGCTACGATATCAGACGACACGAGGTTGAGAATGAAAAGGTTGCTCACAGCCTATATGTCGGTCTTCGCGTGGCAACACTCTGATATGACTGGGGTTCCGCGAGACCTAGCGCAACATTCTCTCAACACGTTCAAGTCTATAGAGCCAATTGCTCAAAAGAAGAGAGTCATGGGGGATGAGAAGGCGAGGGCCATGAATGAGCAGGTTGAGGATCTATTGCGCGCAAACATCATCCGCCCGATACGATACCAGACATGGGTAGCCAATCCTGTGATGGTAAAGAAAAGTAACGGGTCGTGGAGGATGTGCATTGACTTCAAGGACCTCAACAAAGCGTGCCCAAAAGATTGTTACCCCCTCCCAAACATCGATGCAAAGGTGGACTCCGTGGCGCCATTCAAACTCAAATGTTTCCTGGATGCCTACAAGGGCTATCACCAGATTCAAATGGCACCACAAGACGAGGACAAGACCGCATTTAGAACCGACAAGGGTGTTTTTTGCTACACAAAGATGCCCTTTGGTTTGAAGAATGGGGCGCCACCTACCAAAGACTTATGAATGCCGTTTTCAGCGAGCAAATCGGAAGAAACCTAGAAGTCTATGTGGATGATTTGGTGATCAAGAGCAAGGAGGAAAAGCAAATGCTCAAAGACATCGAAGAAACCCTTGGGCGCCTAAAGGAAGTTAACATGAAGCTCAATCCGAGCAAATGTACTTTCGGCGTACTAGAGGGGAAATTTCTAGGTGTAATGGTCACCAAGGATGGTTTCAAGGTGAACCCTGAGAAGGTGGAGGCCATCCTTGACATGCCCTCGCCATCCACCATGAAAGAAGTCCAGAAGCTGAATGGTAGATTGGTTTCAATCAACAGGTTCTTAGCGAACCATGCAAGCAAATCTACCCCATTTGTCAACACATTGAGGAATTGCTTAAAGAAAAGCCAATTCAAATGGACTCCTGAGGCCGAGCAAGCTTTCAGGGAGATAAAAGAATGTTTGATAAATCTGCCCGCGCTCACAGCTCCACTTCCTGGTGAAACTTTGACATTATACCTATCAGCAGGAGAGCGCGCCATCGGCGCAGTATTATTGGTGGATCGCAAGGGAATCCAAACGCCAATATACTATGTGAGTCGGGTGCTGACAGATCCTGAGACGCGCTACTCCATCATGGAAAAGTTAGTTTTGTCACTAACACACGCGTCGCGCAAGCTTCATAGATATTTCAATGGTCATCCCATTGAAGTTCTGACTGGTTACAACATCCAGCAAGCCTTGCGGCGCCCCGCGCTCTCAGGAAGGCTGACAAAGTGGGCGCTGGAATTAGGAGAGCACACGATCTCCTATAAGCCCCGTCCAGCAATAAAGGGACAAGTCTTGGCTGATTTCATTGCAGAAGTCCCCGATGGAAAAATTGAAGAGGCTCAGCGCGAGGTAGACCCTCCGCGAGCCAATGATGAAGAAAATGTTTGGAGATTGTTCACTGACGGAGCTTCAAACAATGAAGGGTCCGGCGCAGGCCTCAAACTGGTGGATCCAGAGAATCATGAATATACTTACGCCATCAGGTTGGACTTCAAGAGCACCAATAATGAGGCTGAGTATGAAGCCCTGCTGGCTGGCCTGCGCATCGCGCAAAAATTCGAAGTTAAAAAGCTAGAGGCCCATGTTGATTCATACTTGGTAGCAGCACAGGTCAATGGCCTTTATGATGCCAAGGAGAACACCATGCCTCTATATCTAGAGCAGGCGAAAAAGCTCATCGAGCAATTTGACTGCTTCAGAATCATTCATATTCCGCGCAGTGAAAACAAATCTGCAGACGCGCTGAGTAAGATGGCATCAACCAGTTTTGATCACTTTGGCAAAGATGTCAGGGTAGAAGTAATGAGCAACCCGTCGGTGGTAGCGAAGTCTGTCCTGGTAACTCATACAACCCCTTCATCATGGATAACTCCAATAATGGAATTCTTAAAGGAGGGAAAGGTACCAGATGATCGCGCACAAGCGAGGAAGATAAGACACAAGGCGCAGAACTATGAACTGCTTGATGGCACATTATATCGACGCTCTTATCTTGGGCCGCTCATGAAATGCCTAGATGCTGAGGAAGCAAGTTATGTGATCAGAGAGATACACGAAGGAATCTACGGAATACATGCTGGCCCGCGCATGGTGGTTGCCAAGGCAATGAGCGCAGGTTACTATTGGCCAGGCATGTACTTGGACGCTCTAAAGGAGATCCAAAAATGCAAAGCATGTCAGAGCTATGCGCCAAACACCATGCGGCCAAAGAACAACTTGATTCCAGTAACTTCAGCATGGCCTTTCCACAAATGGGCAATCGACATTGTGGGTCCCCTTCCGCAAGCGCAAGGGCGAGTAAAATTTTTGGTAGTGGCAATAGACTATTTCACAAAATGGGTTGAAGCCAAGCCACTAGCAAAAATCACAGCCGAGGTGATGAAGCAGTTTATCTGGAGCCACATCATATGCCGTTTTGGCTTGCCCATGGAAATTGTGAGCGATAATGGCAAGCAATTCACTGACAAGAAGATATCCAGCTGGCTCAAGGAATTGCGCATCAGCCAAATTTTCACTTCAGTTTATCACCCTCAGGGGAATGGACAAGTGGAACGCGCGAACCAAAGCTTGCTGAATGGGCTGAAGAAAAGGTTGGAGGGAGAATCCCATTCTTGGGTCGAAGAGCTACCTAATGTCCTGTGGGCACACAGGACATTAAGCAAAACCAGCAATGGCGAATCCCCGTTCAGCCTAACCTATGGAACAGAGGCAATGATTCCAGCAGAAGTTGGATGCCCATCCCATAGAGTGCTCATGATGAGCAAGATTGATAACGAGCGCGAAAGACGGTTGGATCTCAACTTACTTGAAGGGCGCAGAGAGGCAGCTATCATCAGTGAAGCCAAATACAAGAAAAAACTGGAAAAATATTACAACCAGCGCGTGAAAGAATGCCACTTCAAGAAAAATGATTTTGTCCTTCGAAACAATGAAGCTAGTCGCGCGATACCACCGGGAAAAATGTCCCCCAATTGGGAGGGACCTTATCAAGTCTTGGAAGAATTGGGAAAAGGCGCATACGCCTTAAAAGATTTGAATGGAAAGAAGATCCCGCGCGCATGGAACGCGGCACAGCTTAGAAAATGTTTCATGTAAAAATTGTCAAGTTTGTAATCAAGGCTTTTTAAGCCATTATGAATAATGATACGAGCTATCTTCTCTTAATGTGGATTCTATTACCTTTGGCATACATGTTTCACACTTCCCTTTATTAATTTTGAGCAATATGACAACATTGTATTGACATCAAAACGAAATAAAAACGAAGTAAAACATACATGCGCGAGCTTCAAGCTCAAACGCGTTAACGAGTCTTAACTCTAAAACGTCAGGGCCTTAGCCCAATTCTATTACCTTTTGCATACATGTTTCACACTTCCCTTTATTAATTTTGAGCAATATGATAACATTGTATTGACATCAAAACGAAATAAAACGAAGTAAAACATACATGCGCGAGCTTCAAGCTCAAACGCGTTAAAGAGTCTTAACTCTAAAACGTCAGGGCCTTAGCCCAATAATGTGAGCCTTAGCTCAAATCACTCACAACATCCATCCTACATGCTGCGCAGACTGACCATAAAATACCTAAACACAACTAAGGCAAACCGAATGCCAAAACATAGTTGTTAAGGTCTCAGGTCGAGGTCGCGCATGAAATTGTAATGGATATCTGAGTAACACATATTGACACGTAAAGGCTAAAAAACTCATAATTCCATGCGCGATAACGTCGCGCAAAAGAGGAATAATGAAAAGGCCAAGACACGTGTCAACATAATCAGGATATGGCAAAATCACTTACAATATGACAAGGATTAAGTATAATAATTTCCTTACAACCTTGTTCTTATTTCAACGTGCAAGCATATCTTATTTTCAACAAGCAAACATGCAGTATAAAGAGATGAATGGGGAATGCGCAAGATACGAAGAAGGGAAAAACAAAATTTCATTCCAAAGCGTTGAAATTTACAAGTTTACAAGATGAGATACAAACTACAAATAAAAATAAAAAAAAAAAAAACAGGAAGGGCTTCTCAAGTCTCCACGTTGACATCAGCCTCTTCATCATCCTCATCATCGCCCTCGGCATCTGGCGCAGCCTGCTCCTCATCATCTCCAAACTAACCATAGTCAAGTTCTTCGTCTTGAATGGATTCTTCTATCATAATAGTGTCAGGAGTAGATCCTTTGGCCACGCCAGAGCCGCTAGCAACGCCAGCATTCCCCGCGCCATCATCTCCGCCGCCAGCCCCTTCGCACTCGTCAAGTAATTTCTTTAGCGCGACGAGATTGGGCTGGTCAGCAAGCGCGGATATCTGCAAATCATAAGGAAAAATATGAGTACAAAAAGACTTAGAAAATAAGTCAAGGTAATCTCATTAAAGTTAAAATACCTGCGCAAGGATGGGAATGGGAGTATTCATATACTTCTCCCCCATCGCGGCCATGTCCGCGCAGGCAACGGAGCTCTGATAAGGGTACTCGGATGGGTTCTTCTTCAGCATGCCATATTCATAGCCATCCGTAAACCCTTCAGCTCGCCCCACCAAGCGCGCGGCAGTGTTGCAGTCCATCACAAGGGCCTGAAACTCGTTTGAGTATTTCATCGCGAAAGCGCAACGAGTCATGCCCTGTGAGATTAGCCATTGGCGATCCTGCGCGAGGCCAGCAACAGACGTCTCGAGGGCAGGAATCTGAGAGTTTAATAACTCAACAGTTTCCTTAGTCTGTTTCAGCTCCTCTTTGTCGGACGCTGATGCCGCCAGGACTTCTTCTTTTTCCGCTCGCGCAAGATCGAGTGCTTCCTGGCTAGACGCTGCCATCGCCAAGGCTTCGTCTTTTTCGGCCTGCGCGGCCGCCAGCACCCTCTTCAGGCGCGCAACCTCACTCTCCAGCGATGATTTTTCAGTTATAGACTGGACAAGAGCTTGGTCACGCGCCTCCGCCTCCAGCTCCAAGTCGCGCGCTCTGCGCGCGTACTTGGCTGTGTCCGTCTCTGCCGCTTGTAACTTCTCCCGCGCAGCCTGAAGCTCATGCCCGCGCTTCACGAAGGCGCTGTTGGCACTTGCTCTATTCTCACTGAGCTCTGCTTGGAGCTTCTCAGCTCTCTCGCGAGCATCAGAAAGATGCCAAGCAGACACCTTAGCCTCTTGCTTGGCTTCCGCAAGAGCATCACGTACTTTTACGTAATCAGAGCGAAGCTCTTGGGAGGCAGCAAAGAAGGCCGACCCAGCAAACATATGATCGTTGAGCAAGTCGTCGCGAGCGCGGTCCTCCTGGAACCTCCTTTCAGATGGAGGCTCAGCATGAGCCCAGAATTCCGCACACACACCCATGGACTGAAATGTGTTGTCTTCAGTAATATTCCATCTCGGGCGGTAAATGTGATCGGCTTCCTGCAAAAACAAAGTAATTATCTAAGTCATCAAAACATTAAGATGGAAGTACGCGCAGCGAAGCAAAAAAGAAACTATACCTGCGGGGATGAAGCAGAAAAGTCAGCGCCAGCCCCACGAGAAGGCTCCGCCGCGAAGCCTCGTGGCGCTGCAGGACTGGCGCGACCGCGGTCGGAGTCTTCAACTTCAAACTCCTCATCCTCCTCGGAAACAGGCCTTTTCTCCTGTGACCTAGAGCCAAAATCGGTCTCGCGAGGCTGTGCGCAGGAGGTGGTGAGGGAGGTCTCGACGCCGCCAGGTCGGCGCGCAAAACGGCCTCCTGCTCCTCAGTAATCCCGATGAGGGGAGATTCATCGCTTGCAGGAGCGGGAGCAGAGCCAACGGCGCTGGCACCGGCGCCAGGAGTGCCGCCAGCAGCTTGTGCGCCAGCTACGGCTTCTATAAAAAAAACAACAAAAACAAATGGTTCATGACTTGATCTAAAAGAAAGTCAGAAAATAAGAGCGCAATACGTACCTTGGCGCAACTCCGTTCCCGAAGCAAACATCGCCATGAAGTCCATTCTACCCTTCTTTGAGGGTAAAACAGGGGACTTCGAAGCGACCTCCGGCGCAGCCTCGGCATCTTGTTGCGCTGTCGCCGGCTCTACAAACATTTGAGTGAGCAAAGATTCATTAGTAATTCTATCAGAATCGCGCTCATAGAACCATAAAAGATAAGCAAAGGATAAGCAAAGTATACCTGTCGAAGGCGCAACACCGCTTCCCTTTTTCGCCGCGCGAAGGGAGGAGGTAGCGCCACCATACCTCAAGTGGACAGGAGGTCTGCCCACTTTTTGAGGCAGGGAAGCCAAGGAAACCTTGGTGGTAAACTCCTGGGTTTTCCCAAATCCCCCCGCCTGAGTAGGAGGATCCTGAACAACAGGGGCATCATCCTTCTTCTGTTTCTTACTGGCCCCTGCGCCAGTTTTCCCCTTAGCTTTACGCTTTAGTTGGGGCGGCTCCTCTTCGTCCTCCTCTTCCGCGAGCTCCAGCTCGTAGTTTTCGAGCGCATCTACAATACATGCAACAGAAGTGTTAGCAAAATTTGGTATTGTAAAGGAAAATGCATAAGTACAAAGGCTTACCAGGCGCATCGCTGTCGAAGACAAATCCCAGATCAACAGGGATGAACATGTCATCAAAGCGATCGGGGAAACCAACCTCCCCAGCGCCGAGCGCGACGGATCCACCCTCCATATGCTCATCATATGCGGCGTGGATATACTCCTTGGTGACTGCACAAAACAAGTCAAATCATATCAGCAAAAAGAATTATATTCGCGCAGAAGTAAAGCAATGAAATAAACTTACACAAGCCGTCGACTTGGATAACGGGCTCAGTCGCGCTGTCCGCCCACCTCCTGCTCATACCAACCCCCACCAGCGCCTCCTCACAAATGTTCTTAGCGGGGGATGGTTCAGCGGTCAACTTATTAACCCAGGCGCCAGTTGGGTTCTTGAGGACACCCACATCCGCAGGCGCAGAAGAAATGGCGCGCATGGTCATACGGATGGGGATCACACCAGCCCTTATGTAAAAAAACCTCTCAGACCAGTCATGAAGGCTCTTGAATGAAAAAGTGGAGCACTTCACTTTCTGACTGCGAGGAATAAATGAGAACCAAGAATCTTGGATCTTGGGCTTGTAAAAAAACTGAAAGCGCCGAGGGGTGGGCTCCTCGCGCTGAGATTTGCACATGAACTCAAAGTGAGTCATGCACACGAGTCCAAACGGATGGACTTGGGATATATGAATCCCATAAAACCTAAGCACCGCACCCACAAACCTTGTCATCGGGAGACGAAGGTTGCAGTGGGTGAAAAAATGGCTATAAAGGGATATATAGCCGGCAGGCGGGTCCGCCGCCGTTTGCCCGGCCCCAGGCAACATGCAGCCAAACACAGGGAGAAAACCCTGAGAGGCGATAAGGCTGTCAAGATCAGCCTGCCTCAGTTTGCAGGGGATTTCATTCCACCTCTTTACGGCTTTGGTCCTCCCTACCTCCTCCGATGAGACCTCAGCAGCCTTCTTCCCCTTGCCGGTCTTCTTCAATGTAGACATTACTAATGATTTTCTATGGCAATGGATGGGGGAGATTGTGTTGTCTGAGCTATCAGACATACAACTGTGACCACGAACAAGGGTTGCTTCTGAAGAACAGATATTTAGAAGCAGAACAAAGGTAATCGGAAGACAAAGACAGAAAGAAAAGAGCTCTGAATAATAAACAAGCAGATGAAGGATAAAAACCACTAAGGGCTGGCTTTTATAGGCCCAGGAGAGAGAAAAATTGGTGCTGATCGGACTTCACGCGCCCCCACTCGCAGGTGTAAGCCAACGGAAGCACGACACGTGTCAATCACACTGTGTGAGGGGACACGAAAAGAAATAATACAGCTGTTGCCAGAGTTCACGCGCCACCACTCGCAGGAACGGACCAATGCGAGCGCGACACGTGTTCCTGACACTCTGTGAGGGGACACGAAAGGCAACTGTAGCACCTCGAGCACACGAAAGGTCTGACACGTCTCCATCACGTACATAGACGATTCGTTTTCAACCAAAAGGATAGAATTTCGCGCAATGACGAGTAATAAAAAGAAAAAGACAAACCCCTACTAAAAGAGCAAACTGTTAAGTCTAACATCTATCTTGCCTCGCTCGCGCGAGACAAGACACACATTAGACTGGGGGGGCTTGAAGAGGTATGTACCCGCCTCAACACCGAGCGAGGCGGGTCAACCCACAAGATATAGAGGCACAAAGCCAAAACCTATGCGCATGGCGCATATCACATATGCTCACGCATATCACATATGCTCATGCATCACATGCTCAGGCATCACAACATGCTCAGGCATCACAACATGCTCAGGCATCACAATATGCTCAGGCATCACATGCTCAGGCATCACATATGCTCACGCATATCACATATGCTCAGGCATCACATATGCTCACGCACATCACATCTGCGCGTGGCGCATCCGCGCGCGGCGCATATCACATGCTCGTGCATATCACATTTGCGCATGAAACATCTGCGCGTGAGAATAAAGAGAAGACCTAGCGCATCCTCAGGATAGGCGCATATCACACATGCACATAATCAACCTCGCCCTTATCCAAATCAGGATTAGGGCAACCTTGATTGTGCACGTCAGACAACCTTCCAGAAGGTATCTTTTTAAGGAATAAGAATATGCTGATGTTGACAGCTGCCAAATGAAAGGTGGACAACTCAGCATAACCCATGTGCTACCACGTGATTATAACCAATGAGAAAGCACCAGGTGTCCCAGAGGACACGTGGCGCAGAGCAATTGGAGGAGGCCAACAAGGCTGAGCCCAATCAGTGGAAACCCTAGCACTATAAATACAGCATCAACTCCACATTCAATCATATTCAATTACATTCACTCACAGACAGCTACAGAGTATTCAGCTACTAAGCAATATTCTCCAGATTTCCTTACTCTGATATTATTATCTTCTCCCACAAATACTTATTCTCACACCGGAGGGTTACCCCAAAGAGGACCCCTCTGTCCCTTTCTGAGGGGTAAGTTGACGGTGCTGTTCATTTTGTAGGTGGAAGAACACAGATCCAAGAAAACCATCGGTGAAATAGTATAATCACACCCGAGGAAAGTAGATCGTCTACCAGAGAGTCGATACACGTTTCTTCATATACAACCTCTGTAACTCCGTTTGAGCATCCAAGATTAAGTTTCGGCCAACCCTCCGTTCACCACTTTTCCAGTACCATTCGAGGTAATTAAAGTACAGTTTTGAATCATTTTAACCCGCTAATCAAAACCCCTAACTTATTATAATCGAACATGGGACGGATTAAGAGAATTGGAATTAGGGTTTGATTAGGAAGAAGATGAATATAAACTTATAGTTTTATATTTTCTTTTCTGGTTTATAATCAAGTTATTAAGTGGGATCAGTCGGTTAATGTTGTAGGCTACTAAACTGCAGACCTGGGTTTGACCCAGGTCAATGCAATTTTTTTTGGTATTTTTATTTAAACCATATTATTTATTTTATTAATCAAATAAATCATTTAAAAATCATAATAAATAAAATAAAATCATTTTTAAACTAAACAAAATTTTTAGAAATAAAGTATAAGTTTTATCTTATCATTTCCCATGAAAAAAAAAACAATTTTCATAAACATTAAACCGTTAAAATAAATTCGTTCGTTAACTTTAAGTCATTAAACCTTATTTCATTTGCTATAATTTGTTAAACTTTATTCAACTTTTAATCCGTTAAGACCATTAGAAATTATTTTATTCGTAAACTCTAACCCTTGTCTTGCAAATACAATATTTCTCTTATTAATGTTACATTATGAGGCAAATGCTTTTATTTTTTTAAATAAATAATATGTTTCGTTAAATCATTAAAATTAGAATATATTACGATTCGCCAGCCTTAACTCGTCAACTTTATTTTGTTAATTTTAATCCGTACTTTGTATTCTCCCATAATAATATTAAATTATTTATTTAATAATATTAAAATAATATAATCAGCGTTAAAACCTAGTTAAACTCAAATATATTATAATATAAATTTCCATAAAATGCTAATAAAAATATATTAAAATTCTTTTATCTAAATTATGGTTTAAACTTTATCAATATCGGATAATTAGATTTTGTTTTGTTTTCAATTATAGTTCGTGATGTTCGGTTGCTCCGATTTCGTTATTGTGTTTTCGGTCTATATTTCAAGTTATCTTCGATTTCGAGGTGAGTTTCTCACAACCCCTTTTTAAACGTTTTCATATTTTGGGCTGGCATATGTATCTATTACAAATTCAAGTATTACGATTTCGATTACAAACTACAATTAACTATATGGACTTGTGTGTTACTTAATTACTTGCTTGAATTTTACTTGCACGTGGTAGCCTCAATAAGTATGATCATACGCTCCCCTTTGCACTCAGGTCCATTGTATCGAGTGGAAAAGGGCCTCATTATCCGAGTACGTTGGTTGTTACCAACCGGAAAGGACATTACTTGCGCGATTACCCGAGTGCGTTGGTTGATACCAATTGGAAAGGAATTTACTTGCTCGTTTATCACTTGTCTATAAATTGTATGATTTTTTACGTATTACATCAAACTGTGGGAGTCTCACCAGCTATGTTCGTAGCTGACTTTATTTTATACATATGTTATATATGTAGAGATACAATGATGAAAGTTAGAAGACACATAGGATGCTTATAAGATACTCAGATAAAACTTATCATTTTGTTTATTTATTTGTTACAACTTGTATTATTTGATAAACTTGTGTTACATGAGATTTAAATGAAATAATGTTATTATAGTCACCTAATAGTGTCACGTGTGTTTGAGCAATCTGTACGTCACACTCAGGCGTTTCCTCTTTAGTTGGGATGTTACAGATTGGTATCAGAGTCGTGCCTGTAGGATAGGACATTAGACGTAGTGCCCAAGTTAGTTATAGCTTATTTGTTTATTTGTTAGGGTTTCATGATAGAATTATGTGAGCCTCTACTTGATTGTTTAAACGCACTTACTATTACTGTACTGCTGATTTCATTAACGCCTCATGAACACAAGGCACACACACAAGTCCAAGGCTTAGGCCTAAAACAAGTTTTCTCAAACGCAATTTCAAGTAATTTTCAAATTCGGTTTTCCGATATTTCTTCCTCGTAAAGATGGTTCTACGTGGAGGGTATGTAGAAACTGGAAGGGGGCGTGCTTGTTTTCCGAACTCTTGACACCAAGGTTATTGAAACCTAAGGATAAACAATGCGCATATATATCCAATCAGACGTCGGGCCTGGTTGCTTACCTGGAGAGTTCGGAAAGGGCATGAAACTTACTAGGCCAAAACGTACCACACCAAACGCCATACGAATCACAACTTTATGCTTTCAACCATGATCATGTCCTCTTTGTGAGAAGGATATGGTTTCACTCCTTAGGATGTCACACAAGTCATGGTGGTTCATGCGACGTGTGACTCCGACCCTCAATGTTTTACAATGTGTTTTAACTAAAAGTTTGAAAAGTCGTGGTCATACACGAATAAACAGCTTTTGGTTCGATTTGATTACGCATTTTGATTTATACGTTTTAACTGAAAGTCTGTCAAGTCTTGGTGATACACGAATACCCAACTTTCGGTTCGATTTGATTACACATTTTTATTTTTTACAAGTTATGATGATTCATACAACGTGTGATTCCGAATACTCAATCGTTTATATTATGGTTTTGACAATTCATTGGGATATGTGAATACTCGAGTTTCAATTCGTTTTCTGTGTTTATATTCATTGAAATTTCTAAAAGTCATGCTAGTACATAAATTGTTAAATTTCAACCCGTTTTCTTAATTTATAAATTCAATTATTATTATAATTTGAAAAAAATTCGAAAGGTCATGGTGATACATGAATAGTCGAGTTTCAATTCGTTTTCTTTATTTGTATCTATTCATTATTTCTTATACTTTGAATTGAAAATTCGAAAGGTCATGGTGATACATAAATAGTCGAGTTTCAATTCGTTTTCTTTATTTGTATGTATTGAATATGGAAGAAACCAACTTAAGCGAGCTGACTAAACCGAACTTGATGATTTCCTAAATATTAGGTAAATATTCCAAAGTTAAAATAAAAACCAAAACGAACCAAAATTAATAATAAAATCTGATTTTAAAACTTAAAATTAAAGAAAACGAACTTTAAACGAGTGTTCATTTCGTAGTTGGTCCGAATGTCGTTATGAGGTCGAATTCGGATCCAACACGTCCAAAACTTAATCATAAACATAAAATATTGAAAAGTCAGAAGCTAATTCGGGTCAATTCTTAGTGTAATTGAAAAGCCCCAAATTAGTTTCAAACATAAACCCTTGATTGAGATTAATTAAATTGAACATGAAATCCTTCAATTCTTATAAAATTGATTGAGGGCTTTCATTTTAGGGTTTATAACAATTCATAAAAATATAAACTTACCCGGAAATTATAAATAGAACTTGATTAATTAAACCTAGATACGTTTGACTTTGAAAGTCAACTTTGAAGAATACTTGAAATAACTTGAATTCGTGAGAGAGGAGGAGATTTGTGTGTTGAGATGCAATTTATGTTCTTTCGAATGCTTCCTTCACGGTTTGGGGAATTTTTTCATGAAACCTTCTCACAAGCTTCTTTGCTTTAATAGCGTTCATGTAACTTGAAACACACATCTTTTCTGAAGTGCCACTGTAGTTCAAGACTTCAAGCACTCCTTCTTGTATCTTTCCATGAAGATTCAGATGTCTTCATGCTCCTTTTGCCTGATCTGGTGTAGAATCGCAGCTTCCTTGGTGCACCTTCTTTGCTGGGTAAAGTTGGTTAAGAAGCTTTGGTATAGACCATCAAAGGAAGCTATGCTTCTCGGTGGAAGAGAATTAAACCAAAGCTTGGCAGGTCCTATCAGGTTTTGCATGAACATATCGCAACATTTTGCTTTGTTCCACCTTTCAACGGTAGCTGCTCCCGTGAAGATCTGAAGGTGATCTTTGGGATCTTCTGTTCCATCATAAGTCTTTATGTTGGCTGGCATCTTAATCTTAGTTTGAAACATAAAGTTAGCTATTTGTTCAGAGAAGCATGACAAGGTTGAAGGCTTATATGGCTGGTAAGGTTCCAAGTGTGTTACGTCACCTGTGCTAGTGGTAACAATACTTGGAACCAGAGGTGCCACAGGTTGGCTCGTGGCTGGGAAGCCTTGAAAAGCTTGCCACTGTAGGCTTCCCAGCCATGGTTGGCCATATTGAGACATCATGAGTATAGCCATCTGAGGACACGTCATATCAGGCAGCATGAGACCTAGTTGTAGGTAAACTTGAGGCATGGAGCATGCAGCTTCTACTACTGATGAGGTCACCATGCTGCTTTCAAGGGGTAGCGACATCAGAGCTTCTGCCAAGATGGTGCTCATTGGGGGAGGTACCACAACAGTTGAGCTTTGGAAAAGCTGTTCCATGGTGTACTCTCTTGCTCCATTAGGAGTTATGGGTGAAGCTGTGAGGCTTACCTGTTGGTGCATGTCGTGTAACAGATGATCTTTTGTGTTTGTTAGAATTGAGAGCAACGGTCAAAGGGGAGACTGTTGGTGCATTTTGTGACCGTCGCTATGCAATTCTGATCAGCGGAAACGAAGTACGAAGTTAGAACAACTTCGCCATAGGCGAAGTTATAACAACTTCGTCGTAGGCGAAGTTGTAACAACTTCTGCCATAGGCGAAGTTAGAAGAACTTCGCCTACTGAAGCCTAGGCCCGAGAATGTTTTATATATATACGTGTGTCTTGTTTAGGTTTAGAAATCCAGAAATTAGTGTGTGTTTTGAGCAGTTTGTTTGTTTAGAGAGAGTAAGAGACAAGGAGAGTCGTGTGAGACGACTCGAGGTAGAGCTCACCTCGGGTCAGTCGTGTTTTCTGTTTGGTTACGGTATGTAACGTGTTTTGGTTATTATATAAGAATCTGCAGATTTGATTATCTCGTTCTTGTATTTGTTCGTGTATTTGTTCGTGTACGTGTTTGTGTTCTTCATCTTTACACCAATAAACGAGTCTAGGAGGATTCCGCACTCCTAGACCTCGTGCGGATCTCGTATCGATCGGCGACGCCCCGGGAGGACTTACATGTGGTATCAGAGCCTTAGGCTTTTATGCTATGGTTCGAGATCTGCGTTTTGGTGTTTCTGGCACGAATCTGATGTGTTCTTGGCTGAACAGCGCCGCAGGCGAAGTTATGGGGTTCAGGCGAAGTTGTCGCTTAAATTTTAGGGTTTAAGCGAAGATATAAGATTAAGCGAAGTTATCCACAACTTCGCCTACCTCACAAGTTCGCTTATCAGTCATGCGATGTTATGGAATAGGCGAAGTTATGGACATGCGAAGTTGACTTTAGGCGAAGTTAACGAGAAAAAAGAAATAAAAAAAATAAATAAATAAAATAAAAAAAGAGTGTTTTGGAGTTTTCGTCTGTATGGCCAGGTGTACACGATTATTGTGAGACCGGAGATGTTGTTCCGTCAACGAGTGAAACTTGTTATCTCTGGGTCTTACGTGTGAACAAATACGTGTCAACTCTGGATATGGAGTTGAGTTTATGAATGGGATATTGATTGAAACTGGATATTGACACATATTTGGGTGTTTGTGGGCAATGAAATTGTTGTTGTTCGAGGTTGACCAACTGAAGAAAGTCAAACTGAACTGAAGGTTTTTGTCATTACTGGATTGCGGTCAGAGCATATTATTTATGTTATTTTCAAGGCGTTCGAGAATTGGATCCTGAAACGTGATGCTTATTTATTAGAGTGAAAATTCTGGAACAAGTTGGATTTAATCGGGAACTAAAAGTGTTTATGTTCTTGATCGTTATCCCTGGTGATTGAAGATGCTTCGGATTAATTAATGGTCATGTGTTAGATTCTGTCAAGGTGGTTTTGTGATGAAATTGATCACTTGATGTTGAGTAGTTGAAGATTAAACCTTATCGTATGCCGACGAGTTGGTGAAGTTGTGGAGGAAGCCCAACTTCACGTGTTGGTGAAGTCAGATGGACTCACGTGATTGGTTGAGATGATCTATTGGCACGAGGATGCATGCATTTCAAAGACCTCAATCGTTATAGTCGGAGAAGCTTACACTGAAGGGAAGATCTGATATGGAAGACGCTGGGTGATTGGTAGATTTGTGAAGCTACATGACAGATTCAGACACGGCTGGTTGACTGCAAACAGAAGATCATCAGTTAAGAGGGGGACTGTTGGTGCATGTCGTGTAACAGATGATCTTTTGTGTTTGTTAGAATTGAGAGCAACGGTCAAAGGGGAGACTGTTGGTGCATTTTGTGACCATCGCTATGCACTTCTGATCAGCGGAAACGAAGTACGAAGTTAGAACAACTTCGCCGTAGGCGAAGTTGTAACAACTTCTGCCATAGGCGAAGTTAGAATAACTTATGGCGAAGTTATAACAACTTCGCCTACTGAAGCCCAGGCCCGAGAATGTTTTATATATATATACGTGTGTCTTGTTTAGGTTTAGAAATCCAGAAATTAGTGTGTGTTTTGAGCAGTTTGTTTGTTTAGAGAGAGTAAGAGACAAGGAGAGTCGTGTGAGACGACCCGAGGTAGAGCTCACCTCGGGTCAGTCGTGTTTTCTGTTTGGTTACGGTATGTAACGTGTTTTGATTATTATATAAGAATCTGCAGATTTGATTATCCCGTTCTTGTATTTGTTCGTGTATTTGTCCGTGTACGTGTTTGTGTTCTTCATCTTTACACCAATAAACGAGTCTAGGAGGATTCCGCACTCCTAGACCTCGTGCAGATCTCGTATCGATCGGCGACGCCCCGGGGGGACTTACATGAACAACTTCGCCATAGGCGAAGTTATAACAACTTCGCCTACTGAAGCCCAGGCCCGAGAATGTTTTATATATATATACGTGTGTCTTGTTTAGGTTTAGAAATCCAGAAATTAGTGTGTGTTTTGAGCAGTTTGTTTGTTTAGAGAGAGTAAGAGACAAGGAGAGTCGTGTGAGACGACCCGAGGTAGAGCTCACCTCGGGTCAGTCGTGTTTTCTGTTTGGTTACGGTATGTAACGTGTTTTGATTATTATATAAGAATCTGCAGATTTGATTATCCCGTTCTTGTATTTGTTCGTGTACGTGTTTGTGTTCTTCATCTTTACACCAATAAACGAGTCTAGGAGGATTCCGCACTCCTAGACCTCGTGCGGATCTCGTATCGATCGGCGACGCCCCGGGGGGACTTACATGATGAGTTTTCATTTTTTCGCTTAAAATTAGTCGATCATACTTAGTTCGAAGGACACATACTAGTATGTGGTCGGTCCAGCTGATCCATTGGATCTTCGGGATAGCCGTTGACCTGAAGACTTTGATTTGGTCGGGGCGATAGAAGTTAAATTTTTCTTTTAGGGAAATGAAATTATTTTTCAAGTCTACTACTTCGTAAGAAGTTCGTTTGCTATGTTTAACAGAAAATTGATCCAACCTTGGAAAATGATAGATATACTGATTCTGTGTGCTTAACTAGTGAAGTTATTAGGCTTAAAAGGCTTAAGAACAGTAATTGTATGTCATGGTAGCTTTTTATGGTGCGTAAAAGTAGATGTGATACAAACTAAATCTACTCGATTTTACGTGGAAACTCCTTAAGAGTTTTGCATGTCTTCATATATATCTTTCCGAATGATAGGCAGAAAAGCGATTACCCAGTCATACACGAGCCCGTAAGTGTTCTGATTCCCGTAAACATAGTGTGTGAAGAAACTGCAGTGATCCAGATTCGGGACTTGCAGTTGTTTACTACTCTGAAGTCTATGTAAATGTTTATCATAAAAAAAAAAAAAAAAAAACCCTTATGAGTAATTGAAACATTCTAGAGCTGATAATGTCAAGACTTCTCAATCATGGAGTAAGAAAGAGAACGGGAAGCAGATAAAGAGTACTTGCAAACTTAATCAGACACTATGGGTCGAAGTCAATTCGGGGTGACTTGGGGAAAGCCAAATACGCTTTGAGAATAGATAGGAGGCATCATAATCTCTGAGATGTTGCCCACTTAATTTTTGAGCTTAATTGAACTTAACGCGTATCACAGAAACGATGAAAACCATCTTAAGTTATTTACCTGCCTACAACCTGTTTCTTTATGTCATAATACAGCTAAACACGGATCTATGTGACAGTCACGTAGTTAGTATGATTCCTGTTCGGATCTTTTCTAAAACGTAGTAGTCCCTATCGAGATTGAAATTTGATCCCTTGTACTTTAAATTTTTAAAAGTTTTTCCTATTTATGTAGTTGTTGATTTTATACTTGGTTACTTAGACTTGATCGTGTCATTTAATTCTTTAAGGAAGTTTTAAAACTTAATTGCAAATTGTTCAAATTATAGGGGTTGATTTTGTAAAATTTGATATATCGGCGAACTTGTGAATAACTTCGCCCTAGGCGAAGTTATCCACAACTTCGCCTGTATAACTCCGCCCCTATATAAAGGAATTTTTAAGGTCAACAGTTTCATAATTCTCAAAACCAGCGAACTTATCCTCCGAAATTCCAGCGAAGTTATCGATCTGAACTTATCGATCTTCTGTTGTTCTTATTTCGATTCCATTCCGTGATTCAAGGTGTGTAAGGTTTCTAGTATCGTATAATCAATGTTTTTGAGGTTGATCATCGGTCGTTTCGACTCGATTATCGACCTCGTCTTTCGAAACCTTAAACACCCGATTTTCAAGCTTGATATTACGTGATAGTAATTTGCATGAACGTCTAGACCATCATAAAATCGAGTTTTACGGAGTCCACAATCGTTAAAATCACCAACTGCACGTCGTTTCGTAAACCTAACAGTCGCCGATTCAGATTCAGGCGAACTTAAGGATTAGGCGAAGTTATCCGTAACTTCGCCTGAGGTTTAACTTCGCCTGAGGCGATGTTGTGGTGAGGCGAAGTTATCATTAACTTCGCCTGGACCTTTTTACTTATTAGTTATTAGACGAACTTAAAGATGAAGCGAAGTTGTTCCCAACTTCGCCCCATCTTTAACTTCGCCTATACAGACTTTATCACAACTTCGCTCATGGTAACAAGCGAACTTGTGTTATGCCTTAACGTGTATCTAACTTGGTTCGTTTGTTGCAGATATGGCTGCTGTTGCTGGTGCTGGAGGTGCTGGTGGCGATGACGGGGGAGATAACCAGAGACAATTCTTCCCTGGGCACAATATGTATATTACGTTAGACCCAGAAGCGAGTGGCGTGGAGGATTACCGCGAAATCATCACTTTCCTCCTTCGCTCGCGGATATTCCATGCGATCACCACTACTCTGCCGATATCCTTACCCAATATTGAGGATTTTTGGCAGACGGTGGAATACGATTGCCGCGTTGAGCCCCCGGTTATGCGAGCAACCGTCAACAATCAAGAAGTTCAGTTCTCTTCTGAACAAATCCGGGCGGCTTTACGTTTCGGGAATGAGACCAGGGATGACCCGACGGACTTTGTGGCTCCTTTTCGAGATGGAGCGTTTTTACGGATGGGCTATTCGGGCCCGTTGGGCGATACACAAAAAAGGAAGGGTTTCCTACTCGATCAGTGGCGCTTCCTCATGCACGTAATGATTGTCTGCATGTCAGGGAGGAAGGCGGGTACTGACGGGATGGGTGCGACCATGCAGTCGGCGATGACTGCTCTGACTTATAACAAACGTTATAGCTTCAGTCAGATGGTCTTCTATGAGATCGATAGACAAAGACGAGCAGTGGCGCGTGAGAGGTTCATTATGTATCCAAGATTCATCCAGATGATCTTGAACCATGTAGCTCCAAATTTACCTCAGCGCCGCCCGATCAGATACGTGGAGAGTGTGAACAAACGTATCTTCGCTCAGTGCAGGACATCGAGCGCGAGGAGCAACCCTGAGCTCCGTCCCAGGCATACTCCACTCTTTGGGTATTTAATCAACCCGGAGTATGTTCCTGCCAATGGGGACGAGTTCAGAGACCCTCGACCACAACAGGCAGAAGCACCTCAACATATACCTGCTGCGCCTGTTGTGTCACCGGAGGAGGAAGTGGACCTTGATGAAGTGTTTGGAGGTCAAGGCTACTTCTATATGGACCGAGTTGATCCTCAACAATATGTACAGGTCTCGGTAGCACAAGTTTCGAGGGTGGATGTTACTAGAGCAGCTACGACAGTGGCTGACTCAGATTTTGATGAAGTAATGGATGAGGCAAGACGTAAGATGGTGACTCGAGAAAGAACGTATGGGAAGAGAAAGAGGACGGATGACGACAGTGAGTCAGAAGAAGAAGAAGACATTCATAAGTTGATCAGACGTTCAAGAAGGGACAGGACAGGTGCAGGTATGGGAGCAGGTGAGGGTTCAAGAGTAGTACGTTTCGCTCCGCCCGCACTGTCAGGTATGTCGATTGTCCCTACATCAGTACAGGTTACAAGTTTAAGCACCGCGGATGTTCCCGTGGTGGCTACATCATCTTCTTTTGGCATCCCATCTATCACTACTTTCCAGCTGACGACTCCGGAGATTGTGTCTTTACCACCTCCAACTCTTACTCCTTCAGAGGTGGTTGCACAATTTGTTGAGTCGACAGTCGTTGCAACTGCAGGGTTGTCGGTCACGATACCACCTGCGGTTACGTCCACAGCTGCTTCTGATGTCCCGGTTTCATCAGAAATCCCTCCTCAGTACACTCACGATTTATCGCATATGAGGTTCGATTTCGATGCAACCCTATCAGACTCGGAAAGAATAGCTGCACTGGAACGGGTCGTGGCAGAGCAGTCAAGGGTGAATCTTATCCAGACCCAGGCTATTCAGCGCCTAGTAGCAGAAAATCAACTACAGTCGTCCCTCCTGGTTGAACATGGAAAAATTATAGATGCTATGAAGGAGTTCTTGGCATCTCAGGGGGAGACGAGCTGTAAAGGCGACGAGCTCAGGACAAAGAAGAGGAATGACAGAGACGATGATCCCAATGCATCGAAAGGTGTAGGTGGTGAGTTGCCAAGAACTACTCAAGCTCTTGGGACTTCCACAGCTCAGGGGGAGTCTGCAGGTGCAGCTGGCGGTTCTGGTGGTGATGAGGTGGTGATGGTAGATGACGAGGAGATGGGAGATGATGTGATCGATGCCTTGAAGGAATTAGATGATGATATGTTGGATGATGAGTTTATGTGTGAAGATGATGTTCTACCAGTCGAAGAGATTGAAAAGATTGGTGCTGAAATAGTGATTGAAGATGACGTTGAAGAGGGTGAAATAGTTGAGGAGAATGTTGAACACGAGATCCCTGAAGTTGAAAAGTCAGATGTATGTCAAGATACAGCAGGTGATGATACAGAATGGGAGGAGCAGCCTAGATGGAAGGAAGGCTATGCTCATTGGTTTATCAAAACTAAGAAGCCTGCTGTTCCAACCATGTTCAAGAAAAGTTATAATATCAAAGGCTATGCTGAATCAAAGAAAGGAATTATCTGTTGGCTATATGATGAACAGTTAAAAGTGTTCGTGTTGAAAAGATATGATGGGATCCAATACTTTAAGAGGACGTTGAGATCTCTCAATACATTGCCTGAATGTGAGGTGAAGGATTTGGCTAGATTGGGGTTGATTAATAGAAGCAACGACAACATGGCCAGAGTTATTGGGAAGATCGTGTGGAAAGAAAGTATTAAAGAAAAGAAGTTTGAGTTATTAAAGCCACAGAAGGGAAAGCTAGTGGAAGATAAGGAAAGAGGAATGAGAGCAGATGGCAAGCCATGGATGGTAATGAAGTACAAACCGATTCGATGCATGAAAGAGGTTCCAATGAAGACTATGCCTCAAGATGTGTTGAAAGATCTTAAATGGTGGTATGTTGATTGCCAGACTGCTGAAGCCGTGATGGAAGACGAAGATGAACAAGAAGTGCTAAGAGTGTATGATCCGATGCATCTTGTTAACTTATCGAAAGCTGATCTGCAGGTGTTAAATGAAAAGAATATATTTTATATTCCTGCTTGGAAAGACGAAGCGAGGAAATATCAGCGAGTAGTCACGGTATGCGTGAGAGAAGGAGTACATGCATGAAGACCAAGAGATTGAAGATTACAAGACACGTGCTTGAAGATCAAGACATGAAGCTACTGCCAAGGGGGAGTCTGTTGGTGCATAATGTCAGTAGTTCATAGTCTAGTGTCTGTAATCGAGTATGTAATGATTAATTATGTTTTATATGTCTTAAGCAAAGTTACTGACAAGTTCGCTGTTTAGGCGAACTTGTTAGTCAAGCGAAGTTATGGACAACTTCACCTGAACATGCCAGGCGAAGTTGTCGTGTATTTAAATAGGTTACGGTTTTGTTTGAGTTGAGTTGTTGAAACAGTTGTTAGTTGAACGATAGTTGAACCAGATAGTTCGGGTCTGTAATAGTGATATCGTATCACGTGTTTTGGTTATAATATAACGTGTTTGTTTATCGTATCGTGTTTGATCTATTCGTGTCTTCTACGCTCGTAACGACCTACGCAGGGATTCCGCACCTACGTAGATCGAGATATCTCGTGTTGATCCGTCCAGGGAACCTACATTACCCTTTCTCGAGGAGAGCTTATGTTCTCATATTCCTCGATTTGCGAGCTACTAAGTCCTTGAGCATTTCTTCTCAATGGAGAAGGTGTGCTCGCATTTGATGAACCATGTATGGGGGAGAGTGTGACTTCAGGTTCCCCGGTATAATATAACCTTATTCTCACCCCTTAGCTCGCTCTTTCTAAGCATAATTTTTCATCAGCTCCCTGAGTTGGAGGAAGTTCCGTTTAACACCCTCCGGCGTCATATCCATCCTCTCCATCGGAATTAAAAAGTCACTCCTTGGAGAAGATTCCACTTCTAGACGAGGGTGGTATTTGGAACTTGAAAAATTGTGATGAAGTGGCCGTCGGTCTGCTCATCTCCGGCGAACTACAACCGATGTTTTCCTTTGGTGAGGAGATATCAAGTGGCTGATCATCGTTCGGAGGAATACTCTTGCCGGGATTACTCTTTTCAGCCATGAAAGGACAATACTTGAGAACAATAGAATTGAAACTATAGGAATATTTGTTCTAGGTAGCGCAACCCCACGGTGGGCATCACTTGTTGCTACAACGGGATAGCTAACAATATGAGTATGGTTGTCCAAGATTGTATCCCTAATAGAGCTTTGCTACCTACTAAGAATCAAAGAAAACATGACCGGTTAGTCTGTCACACCCCGACTAGCACAATGCGGAAGCGTAAAATGGGAATGTAACAGACACCTCTGGTATCAACACATTGTTTATAAAGAAACATTACAAACTAATTTACAATACAGTACATTTCTTTGTTCTATCATTGTTTTACCGTCTAGGTGATACAAACAAAACTAGTTCGTTAACTATACATCCTTACTACTATCGCCCTTGCTTCTATTCACATAGCATCAACCACTCACCTCAGGCAAGTAACAGATCACCAAATCATTCAGATTTAGGTACACCTGAAAAGCAGTTTAAAACGGGTCAACTACTAGAGTTAGTGAGTTTCACGAGTTTCAAGAAAACAGTAATGAGTATTCGCAAGTCAACACTTGTAATCATGAAATAAGTATGTATGTATGTAAATGATGTAATTATGCTAAGCTACAGTGAAGCCTTGACTGTATGTGCTGCGTGCATCCATTTCCCACGCTCCATCAACCACTGTGGCCCCTTTCCGCCCACAACATGCCCCGGTAGCTATGTCTAACACTACATAACCTATTTGTATAAATATGGTCATGTGCAAACGGCGCTATGTGACACGGCAACCAGGCCGATTCCGTTTGGGTTTGTCAAACCAATAGTACTATTCACAAGCCACCGGCTCGAAGTTAATCACTGTGATTGTTGGGACTTTCGTGTGTTAGCACTTAGATAATTCACATCAATACATGATTCAGGTATGTATATGTAATTAAACATGCTTTTCACCCCAAAAGTTCGTAAAACAGTTTAAAAGTGGGGTCATGAAACTCACGGTTTAGTAGATAATCAGTACTGTATCAGCTCGTGGTGTGTTCGGTCTGCTATCAGTAGTTCCTATAATCAATATTATAATAATATTAATATTTTAATATTATTATAATCTCAATACTAAATTGGGCTGTATAGCTAATCTGGGTGTAGCTGGAACGCCCAGAAAGTGGCAATAGGCTTAGGTTGTGATGTTGTTCAATGTCTAATACTTAAAACCGAACTTGGCTCAGATTCCCGTTTTCCCAGCCGGGCCAAGTTGTTCGTTTACACGTTCAGAAAACAGTTATGGGAAAATAAGCTTGGGTAAATGTATTGGTTAACAAAATGATTAAGTTGTAAAGAAAGATCATATACTGGGGTCCCGGATTAGCCACGGAGCCCGTTTTCATTTATTCAGTTTGATTTAAGAAGAAACGCGCACAACCCATCTGGATTGTCAAGGTTTTCCATAGAAAAGTTCGTTTTTACTTAATTAGTCCAAAAATATGATTTGTGATCACTCTTGGTGTTTTGATATTCCCGCAGGTTCGTTAGTCGCGAACTTGCCGGTTTTTATAAAAACTGAATTTGTTTAATATTCAAATTAGCATAATTAATTAACCGTTAATCACTAAATTATGAAAATTTAAACACTTATCAATTAAAATATGTAGATTTTTATAAAAATATTCTGAAATTAATTACTGATTTATTAATTTATAAAAATTCATTTTATCAGCTATATTTCGCCTGAAAATCGTCCGTTTACCCTAAAAAATTTCCAAAAATTCCACAAAAATTCATGAATACTCAAATCATGTCCCAAAACAACCTTTATCAATTCCAGAATGTAAAAAGCTCGTACGATATTCTTTTCAGCCCAAATTCGGCTATAAAAATTCACACGAACGCAAATAAACAAAACACCTTTAAACTTCTCCAAATAATCCCAAAATTCATATGTGATCAAAATACATCAAATCTGAGTTCCCAGAAAAATTTCATAATTTTTGAAGTATTTTAGCTATTTTTCCCAAATAAACGTCACAATTCGGTAATAAATTCGCCAAATATTCTCGGATGGTCAAAAAATTACCAAATTTGAACAGGGACTCATTGACATGGTCCCTGATGTTCCTGAAAAATTTCATGGTATAAAAATATGCACATCACAACCGTAACCTAAATAGCCCGTAAGCGAGTGTTTCGGCATTACCTTGGCGGGTTTGGCTCGTTTTTGACTTTTTAATCAAGTTTTCAGGTTCTAGTGCTTCTAAGAAAGCTAGGTACAAGTCCTATATCACAAACCAAGCAATATTTCATCAACATAACAGCCCTTAACTTAGGGTTTCGACTAGTGCACAAAAACGAACTTTTGAACCGTAAAAACGCCGTTTCAACCCTTTAATCCGTGTTTATGGCCAAAAACTTATCAAAACAGGTTCCTTACCGTGTTTATGATCAAAACATGTTTATGGACCATTTTTAGGATTTTTACACGGTTAGGAATGATTTTTAGTAATCAAGACATGTTTTTATGGTATTAAATGAGTTTAAACAAGCCGAAAATCGATTATTTAAGACCTCTTTACCTTGTTTTTGCTGGTTCTTGGCTGGAGCAGAACTTGTGTCCAGAATTTTCAAGAAAATGATGATGAAAATATCTTGGATCTAGTTTATATGTGAAAGAAAAAATAAGGGGGTAAAAGTCTTCTTTGGCGGGCTGGGCTCGTTGGGTCCCCTTTTGGGCCCGTTTGGCCCACTTTTCTCGATTTACGTACCTGAACGTGAAATGACGAGTCCAAATTTATTTTGGGTTCGTTTTTTGGCGACAAAAATATATCGGGTGCGACAAACGGAGCGAAAACGAGTGTTTTTCGGCTAGTTTTGTGTAAAATTATAAAAACATACTATACGTTTGTAAAAATCGAAAATATTTTTACGGATCGCTTAAAACGTTTCAAATAAGTGTTTGGTAAGTCTTTTTCGGCTTAACGGATGATACAATGTTTGGTTTGTAACTATCTTTCGCGTTTAAATCTATAGCGGGTAGTTAAACGAGCATGTTTTCGTTTAACTTGTTTGCTATCAAACTAAGGCTATATTACTAATATTTTAGCTTGTATAGATCGTATATCACTTATAGATGCCCCCCGAGATATCTGGGTTATAACCCGACCCGTTCGGTTAATCGTTCGTTTGTTACGCAAAAGGCGTTTATTTGCTTAATCGGTAAATACGTACTGAGGTGTACCTTGTTTTAGCTCAAATGTCACATAGTCTCACCATAGGAGGGGGTCTCCTACGATCAACCTCCGGCATGAGAATCAGTGATATGGCATGATGATAAGATTCTAGGAGTATAAAGCGGAAGTTTAGAGAAAATAGGGTGAATGAGAATGAATCTACCTTTGGCAGAAACCTTTTATAGGCAGTCGGAAGCTTCACTGGGGAAGCTTAAGCTTCTTAAAGGGAATGAGTCAGTCAGCTCTTCTTTTAGCTTGCGCCAACTGGGTGCATGACATTTTCGCGCAACCTTCATCCAGCTTTTGTTTGTCTTGTAGTTGTTTTTACTTTATGGCAAACATCAGTCTTTTAGCAACCATGACCTTTTCTGATATTTAGCTTTCTAGTCAACCTAGAAATCTTATGGTGGAAGCTTCTAGCTTCCCTGCCTGGCAGTTTGTGCTAACTGCTTCTTTATTCCTAAACATCCTTATTTTGTAAGCTTTGCTTTATGGATGGGTAGGGGTACCCACGTCATCACGCAATCATAAAATAAATTATCTCATTTTAAGAAAAGAGCTTGAACACACGTTTCAAATATCAATTTTGATAAGGATTGTGAGCCTAAACATTGGTTTGTTTTGTTATATAATTATTTTCATTTAACATAATATAATATACATTATGTTACATTATTTATTATTTATAATATACTAGTGTTTTACACGGCGCATTGCGTCGGGCAAGTCGGATCTGTGTTATGTACACATCACGTGACAATGCACTAACGTGGGTTCGTTTGGTATAGGTTAAGTTCGTTAAAGTATCGACACTAAATTAAAAAAAAAAAGATTAATATGTCAACGCATGAATTACAATAAAAAATTAGCATATTAAAAGGGGGTAACGACATTGATTTTCCAGCACGCATTGCGTGGAAAATTTGGTTAGTAAACTGGGGCGATGCAGCGGCGAGTCAAAGCGAATATGATTGGTCTTAGATACGTTTGTTGGTATTGGATTCGTCCAATTTTAGTATTTAAAAAAAAACCCAGAAAAGTAGCAACACTCGTACAACACATTACAGAAAAAATTAACATGCTAAAAACAATGTTTATTAGATTGGTAAAATCTGGGCGTTGGTAAAACCAGAGTGTTGCAGCGTCCAGTAGACCAGTATTCGGTCGATATCGGTTGCATTGATAAATCGTAACTGTAACATAATTTCATTCAAATATAAATTCGTCGAATTAACATATAAAAATGAAAATATTTAAAGAAACGTTTATTCGATCAGTTAACCCGTACGCTGGTGAAACTCGAGTATTGAGGTAGTGAGTCGGTAAAACCTTGTCGTTGGCATAGCCCGAGCTGTCAGTCCTGGGGTTTGCGTAGATGAATCAACGCAAATTCGTTCGGTTTTGGTTGCGTTTCAAAAAGGTCAGTAAAATCTAGGCGTTGGTAAAACCCGAGTGTTGGTGGTCTTTCGGTAAAACCCGAACGTTGTCGGTCTCCGAAGATGCGATGGTGGCGGCTACTTTTGCTATAATACCGAAATAAAGCTTAAAAGAAAATCTTAAAGTGGTCCAATAGTGATATGCCACTTGGCCCAATTAAAGCACCATACTTTTAGTTTATAGTATAGTAATAATAATTATTAGATCAAAAATAACTAAATTAGTATCCTATCTTAGATCTATAAATTTATAAATAAATAACTACAGTAATTAAATACAAAGAACAAGTGAAGTCCAAGTCCAAGTCCACCTCAAGTCTACAAACGAACAAGTGAAATCCAAGTCCAAGTCCACCTCAAGTCTATAAATCCAGAAGGTGATATGGTAGATATCACTTATATATATAATTATAAACTTTGATGCCGCCATGTGATTTTTTTTTTGTCTTTTAGGAACGAAAAGGTAACCGACCAAATGCCATTTTTTTTGTGTTAGTTCCGATAGCATAATAAAACTCATGGAAACTAATCAAACTCACGCAGGCTCGCGTCTCAATTATCGTGATCGACAACGCTTGGGTTTTACCAAAATCGCAAGTTTACTGACCGACACCCCCCTCCCCCCCCCCCCCCCCCAAAATTGGCCATTGGTCCACCTTAATTTTTTTCCCGTTTTTTTAGCTCCGATACCGTAGCACAAATAATCAAAATCGACCAAATCCGTGTCGAGTTATTGCCTCAATGCCCGAGACCAACAACACTTGGGAATCGTCGGGGTTTCCGATCAAATGAACATCGTTTTAAATATTTTGTTTTATATATGTTTAATTTTGAAGAATTATTTTCTTTTTTGTTTTCACGCTCAAATTTTACCAATAACATGTTGATGCAGGATTATTATGTAGGATTATTTCATAATTTGAATTGATTTTAATATCTTTTATTAGTTTAAGCTTATCTTGTTTTTTATTTTAGTATAAGTTAGGTTGAGAGTTATGTAATTTTCAGTTTTTGACATTGAATTTTAATTAATAAGAACTTTGTTCTTGGAACCTTCGGTTCAAATTATCGTCTTTGATTATCATAAGTTTCTCGAGCCATTGATCGCTTCCGAAACTGCATCAGTTGGTATCAGAGCTTTTGGTTCTCA
Source organism: Bidens hawaiensis (assembly GCF_021521415.1). Lineage (NCBI taxonomy): Eukaryota > Viridiplantae > Streptophyta > Magnoliopsida > Asterales > Asteraceae > Bidens > Bidens hawaiensis. The sequence goes on from NW_027493601.1 coordinate 35,754, forward strand.
AATGGCTCGACATGAACGTGAATACTTGTTTGCTCGTAGATTCGCCAACAGAGGCAACGAAATGAGTGTTTTCTATTCATGTGCTCGCAGAGAAGATCGACGTCCTACTCGCAGAATCGCCGATCGAGGCAGCGGTGGAGTCTATTCCGACCCACGGGATCTTAAGAAGATCAAACGACTCCAACAACGGGTCCGCGATCTTGAAGAGATCCACCGGCCCCGTAAACGAGTCTGCGATCTCGAGTTACAACGGGAGATGAGCAAGGCGGAAACCGAGTCGAGCACCGTCGTCTGGGACGAAGGTGGCGACGGAGAGCAGCATCCGTTTTACCGTCACCCACATTGGTTCAACGAACCCATCTACCAGGAGAGTTTGACAGATGACGAACCCGATTCGAGTAACGTAGTTTGGGATGATAGTGATGATGAAGAGAACACAAAGAATGATGAATCTGGTAAGTTTTTTGTTCAAGAGGTTATTAATGGGTTAGCTATGGTTGAGAAGAATACAAATAAACTATCCGAAATCTCTTATGGGTATTCGTGTGGAAGGCAGTTCCTTCTAAAAATTCATATGGTAGGAGATTTGAGTGAACCTTCTATTGATGTGGAATTTGAAAATAAAAATAATCAAGTGGTTGAAAAATCTTCATGTATTTGTGATCCGGATAAAAAAATGAAGATTTGAATTTCCATAAAGATATAGATGACACTAATGGTGTTGATTTAGTTGGAAAAAGTGGTTACACACAAAGTAGAAATCCACTGGTGCATCTTGATTTATTATTAAGTTTTAGGAACTTAAATCGTACAATATATTTGGAAACAAATATTGAGTTTGTGGATGGATTAAAAAAAGGTGATGGAGAATAGGATTATTGAATTAACATTCTTGATCCATTTAGTGAGCTAAATGTTTGTTACAAATCAGTGACACGAGTGTACAAGAGACCGTGCAATGCTCTGTTTGACCCGGGTGGTACTAGTCTGAAGTTGGGCAAGGCGATCCGCCATGTCAAAATGTTTAGGAGGGTCATGATGATAATAAAAATAAATGAGAAGCGGGTTGATATTCCGTTTGACCCCGGAGGCAAAACTCGAGGATGCGTTTTTTTCAAAAATAAAAACAAAGTTCTTATTAATTAGAATTTAATATCAAAAACTGAAAATTACATAACTCTCAACCTAACTTATACTAAATAAAAAGAGATAAAATTAGAAACAAGATAAATTAAACTAATAAAAGATATTAAAATCAATTCAAATTATGAAATAATTCTGCATAAGAATCCTGCATCACATGTATCGGATACCGACCAAATACGCGTCGACATCCACTGTAGCAATGCTAGGGTTAGACCGACACTTGGATTTCAACGCTGATGATTTTGAGCTGCACCCGGCCGAGTAAATAAGTAGTTTAAACATAAACCTGAAAAGAAATCAAATGATTCATAGCCCGATAAAACCGTACAAACCCAAACTTGGGGGGTGTCTGGTAGAAGAAAACGTGGACAACACTTTACCCCCAAAACCCTCCTCATTACATTAAAACCCTAATAATAATAATTCGCCGCCGTGATTCCTCATCGATAAAGGTATCTATCTTATTATTTCTCTCTCTCTCTATCAACTAATCGTACTGTAATGTGTCTGATCCATTGTTCTAATTGCATTTGATGATATGATTGAATCCACTTACGTAACTCCGCATGAATATATGCTTACGATTCTCGTTGTTTAGCCGTGTTGCTCATCTTATTATGCTTTTCAAATTGATTATGTAGGTTTAACTATTACATTTTACCTTGTGAAGTGGTATTTGATATGTTTATCTTCTTCTCTAGGTTAAAATAATATTATGTTATCAAGTTGAAGCTTAGTTTTTTCACCTGAGATTTATAGCTATCTATTCTTTAATGTATATAGTATGTGATTTACATAATATTAAATTTCTCATTACTTTGCCTCTCTTATTATTATCTTTTTTTTGGACAGATTTTGTTAAAATGCATGTTTTAGTTTGATGTTAAGTACCTGTTCGCTATTCTCGCTAACTTATAGCATTTGATGTCGAGTGTATTGTTATTAGGGTTTCATATCTTTCTTCTGTTACGTTTTGAAGTTAAAACCTGTTTTTTGACCTGAGAATATGAGTTATAGATATCTATTCTTTAAGGTATATAGTAGTAAGTTGTGTGTGATTACTGATTATGTGGTCTACTTAATATGAAATTTGTCATTACTTTGCCTCTGTTATTTGTTAAAATCATCATCATCATCATCATCGTACTCAGTATATCCCACCAATAGCAAAGCTATAGTAGGGTCTGAGGAGGGTAAGATGTAGACAGCCTTACCTCTACCCCATAAGGATAGAGAGGCTGCTTCCAGTGAGACCCCCGGCTCGATAGTAGTTTTGCATCAAGCCTTGGACATAAGGCACATAGCACTCAATCATCGGGACACCGGCTGATCGGTGCATGTACCCTTGTCTTTCGGCTATCAACGCCACTACATGATGCCTGATTAACCGTCCGTCACTTTTAACGTTATTTTCACGAGATTAGTAAAATAACGTCAAAATTAGTGCAATTTCACTTTTGCCCACCCGAGGGTTCACACATATATACATCATATGTGTGTTATTTGTTAAAATGTATGTTTTAATTTGATGTATTGATGATCATAATATCTGTATGATGATCTTATGCTTTACAAATTGTTAGGTTAATTTTGTAGGTTAAACTATAAACTATTGCATTTTAGATTGTGAAATTGTATATGATGTATTTGTCTTCTGTCAAATCTAATATCAGCAGTTTTTTTTAACTAATAGCATTTGATGTCAAGTGTGTTGTTATTATCATTAGGGTTTCATAACTTGATCTGTTAGGTTTTGAAGTTGAAACCAACTTTTTGTAAGGTGTATGTGATTACTGATTCTCTATTTTACATAATCTGAAGTTTATCATTGCTTGGCCTCTTGTTTATTTTAAACAGTTTTTGTCAAAGTGTATGATAGTTTGATGTAATGATGATTGATGAACTGATATGATGATGTGCTTAGGGTTGTAATGGCAGCAAAGATGAATCTCAACAACATGAAGATGCCTGATGGCCGTGGAGCTTCTGCATTGATAAAGTTTGGAGCTGTTCTTGGTCTTGGTTTGTATGCAGCTGGTAACAGTTTGTACAATGTTGAGGGAGGGCATCGTGCAATTGTCTTCAATCGTATTGTTGGTATCAAAGAAAAGGTTTGTTTCATTTATCTTTTCTTATATTGTGCTTTATGATTTCATCTTTATATCATCATAACAATGGTATGATTGGTTATTTTTGCCGTAGTGCTTTCTATATATGCATTTGCTAATTTACTTCACCTTCAAAAATGTTAAATTCAACCATTTTTTCAGTTCTTTTGGTGATTGCTTCTAGCTTAATCTTATAAGGTTTAGGCGACCAATTGGATTTAAGATGCTTCTTGCCATCTCTGGTTTTGTTCTTTTACTTTTGCCTGTACCATGTTATAGACCCTCATGTAAGATGAGCATTTGTCTTGCTGTTGGTGAACTGATGGATGGTTAAGTTGCTTATTGTTCAAACATCTTAATATGTTTCAGCATTTTATGAGCTGCTAAATGTCTGCTTGCATCTTAATGATACACATGCATGTATTTTCTAACAATAATGTGAGACCCTTGTTTTATTTTTAAACATCAAGTATCCATCACATTTATAAATAAGTTTTCATGTTGGCATATGGATGTTTACTTAACATAGCTATTATATTGTGATACCACATATGCAACCATGGCTTCATACCTTAATAGAACATTGTATTGGTTAGCTTTGTGTTATTAACATTATTAGATTAAATGGTCATCCAACTTATGGTAAATAACTAAATACAGTATACAATCATTAACTCATTGCAAGACGATAAAGTTTATCATTTGGCCTCAGTCAAGTTTATGTGTTAAATTTCAAGTCTCGGTAGGTGTAACCTTAATGCTTTGTTGATAGGTTCTTAACATGGAAACAAGTTATATTTTTGCTGATAAAGTTTTGTATACCATTTGTCGATTTAATTGTTGTGCTAAATGCTTACCTGTGTAATAATTGTAGGTCTACCCAGAAGGGACTCACATCATGATCCCATGGTTTGAAAGGCCCATCATCTATGACGTTCGTGCACGACCTCATCTTGTGGAGAGCACTTCTGGTAGCCGTGATCTGCAAATGGTATCTCTCTCTTAACTCGCTTTAACTATTATTTACTTATTTCTATTTCTGAATCAATTTTATTAACCTTCACTTTCTGAATCAGGTGAAAATTGGTCTTCGAGTTCTCACTCGACCTGTTGCCGATGAACTACCTACTGTTTACCGAACTCTTGGTGAGGATTACAACGGGAGAGTCCTGCCTTCAATCATTCATGAAACACTGAAAGCTGTGGTGGCACAATATAATGCTAGCCAACTTATTACCCAAAGAGAGGTAGGCCCACATATTATATTTTTGGGAAATCCAATTTCTATATAAAAATAAAAAGTTAATATTCGAATGTGTTGTGTAGGCTGTTAGTAGGGAGATAAGGAAGATACTGACCGACAGGGCTGCAAATTTCAACATTGCTCTTGATGACGTGTCAATCACGAGTCTTACTTTTGGGAGGGAGTTTACTGCTGCAATTGAAGCAAAGCAAGTTGCTGCACAGGAAGCTGAGAGGGCTAAGTTTGTTGTGGAAAAGGCTGAGCAAGACAAGCGAAGTGCTATCATCAGAGCACAGGTAACACTTTTTAGTGTTTCACTATTATTAGTAAATATTATTAGAGGTGGAAAACTGCACAGGTCACGGGCCAAAGTAATTTTTGGTATGGTGCGACCTGAAATGGTTTTTTCTAACAAATGAATATTTTATGCGTCAGATATGATTTAGGAGATTTTGTGTATTAAGATCCACTGTGGGAAATCTTGACTGTTTTTCGCATTTGAGTGGTTAGATAACAAATGTTTCTTGAATTGACCTGTTTATAACTGTTAAAAATCGGGTCAAACTGCCAAAGCACCATAACCTAATCGCCCAACCTGGTTGATTTGGTATATTGTTTCACATGTAAACAAGCCAAGCTTAACTTGGCTTGAGCTCGAGCTTAGCTCGTTTAGAGCTCTATTTCTAAAGCTTGAGTTTGGCTTGTGAGTCACTTTTAAAGCTTGAGCTTGCTTGGTTTATTATTTACTGATTAAGTCATGTCATTATTTTATTTATATTTTTTATATAAGAAAATATATATTATCTAGCTATTTCTATCATAATTTTATATATTGTAATAGTTATTATGTAAATGTGTTTCTAAAATATAAAGATTATATAAATAATAGGCTTGCAAGCTTGAGCTCGATGAGTGAAAGCTCAGTCTCGGGCTCGTTATTAAACAAGCTTATTCTTAGGTTGGGGCTTGTTTAAGCTAGGCTCGATTCAAGCATTTAGCAAGCTGATTTCGAGTAGCACACGGGTGGGTTGGGTGGTTTACACCTCTATACAGGACCTTAGTTAACCGTTTGTTCCCAAATTTCCATAAATGAAGACAGAAGATAAAATCTGTGAATCTGAAAAGTAGCAAGTCAAAGTTGTGCCGGTGTCCTGAAGATTTAGCTATTTGCTTACTATATAACTGACACATGAATTGGGTATAATTACAGGGAGAAGCGAAAAGTGCCCAACTGATAGGTCAAGCAATTGCCAACAATCCGGCATTTATCACACTGAGGAAAATTGAAGCGGCTCGTGAAATTGCATCAACAATGGCTAACTCGTCTAACAAAGTCATGCTGAATGCTGATAATCTGTTGCTCAACCTTCAGGAAATGAGTCTGGAAAAGAAGTAAAATCAGGATGCTGGTTTTTCTTTGGTTTTTTTTTTTTATAATTGTTTAAGCTGACTTTTGAACTGTGATATTTGGTTAATTACTTGGTTTCAGATGTTAGAATTATGTGTCGAGACTATTATACTTTTAACTTCTAGTCCTATCTTTAAATAAGTAAAAAGAAACCATTTTCTGCCTACTATAATTTCATTAGTTGAACATATTTTCTTTTTGTTTCATTTAGGTAGTTATGCTTGTAAAAGAGTTCAAATTAAATCGATCTTTAACTGAAAAATGGTTTTTAACGGATAAATCTAATGTTGTGACACATGTGGCTTGGTCCTGATGAGATGCTATTAGAAATTGATGTCAATGTTGGTTAAAGTTAAAACTAAATGCATGTTCTAATTATGACATGAAAGGAGGTAGACGTGATGTAAGAAGTAAGAACATGGGACCTTGCTAGGGTTTGAAATTACCATCTCCATTTAGAAAGGGTAGGATCAAACTTGGGTAGGTCTATACAGGACTATTTTCATAAAAAAAAGAAAAAAGGATAGGACTATTTTCATGAACAACAAATAAATGTATATTTTGTAAATTGTAAGTCATGTGTACATACTGCGATGTTCTTGTGTGTTAACCGGACCCATACACGCATCAGAGTTTGGCTTCGGTGTTCCCCGGGAAACCATACCGTCAGTTGCCATTTGACAGTCGTTGTGCCATCACAAGAATAGAACTCTCTGGCGTAATACACGGTGGGACGAAAACCCGATTCGGCTCGGGATTCGAACTGAGAGTCTCGCAAGGCGTAGGTTAAATCCTTTATTGTCATAATCCACCAAAAATGACACAAGTAGGGATCAAACTTGGGTCTACACTAGAAAACTCAAATCTCCTACCAATAGGCTACCACTAGACCATAAAATGGGATTAAATAGTCATATAGATGAGGGGCAAAATGAGGAAAGTTCATTAAATAAAAATAATATAATTTATTAGTGTTTTCTTTTCTTTTTTTTTTAAATTATATTATAAAAATTAAACATACCTATATAGAGTATCATTACAGAACTCTTAAATTAATTAAAATTTGAAGGAACTCATAATAACTAACATTTTTTATAAAAATAATTTGTATGCTACTGTTATTTGAGTGTAGTTTTATCATTATATATATGTATGATTGAGTTCATTTCAGAAGTGTTTTTATTGTGAGAAATGCGAGAAGAGATTCTGACCAATCATAAGTTTTCTTTTTAATTTTGAATTATTTAATTGTAGAAGTATATTAATAAAAAGTTTAGGAGGTTATTTTGGTAATTAATACTAATTAATGTTAGGTTACAAATGATTATACATTTATTTTTATTTTTTAATCTTTAAACAATTCATAAAACAAAAACATCATACTCATACTATATAAAATATAAATATATTAACCATCATAAAAACAAATACCTACCCAAATCATAATATTATCCAATACATACAAAAACTAGTTCATGTTATCACCTACACAGATCATAATAATTATATACATGCAAATAACTAGTTCATGTTAACTTACACAAATCACAATAATAAACTACATATACAAATTTACTTCATATTATAGCCTACCTATTTGTATTTACCTACACATATCAGAATATTAATCTACACAAACAAACCTTGTTCATGATATCATATACAATTAATAGTATTAACCTAAACTTGTAAAATATTCGTAATGTAGGAACACATCATGTTTTTTTTTATAATTTTAATTATTTTATAATCTATCTTTTATGTGTAGGCAAATACGAGTTATGTGTAGATGAATATATTATTTATATGTAGGTGAAAATAAAATGAACTAGCAAGCTGTGTAGGTGAATACGATATATGTGTAGGTAAATATTAGTTATGTGTTGGTGAAAAATAAAAGAAACAAAATTAGTGTTGGAGAAAATAAGTTGTGTTGGTAAATACGAGTTACATTTTAATAAAAATAAAAATAATTAACAATTTGTATAATTGAAAATGAGTTATGTGTAGGTGATCAATTTAATACAATTCACCTACATATATATTTTTTTATATGTAGGTAAAAGATAATTCAAATTTGTAACTTTTACAAGAATTAATGTGGAGATATTTTAGGAGTAATTAGAGAAATTAATGCATTGACCAAATAAGAGATAATCAATGGTTGAGATTGATTTTTTGCACTTCTCGTTATAATATCACTTCTCGCATGAACCATCCCATATATATATATATATATATATATATATTAGGTTCATGCTATTTTGAAAACTTGGATGAGAATTTTGAGAAATCTCTTAGACCACATTAATGATTAATCCACATCAATGATTAATCCACATCATCTTGTAATTAAAATATGGTTACTTTAGTACAAAACTCTAATTTACTCTCTAGTTTTTTTTTTCTTATCGTACATCACCTACAGTCCTACATCACCATCTATAACTTTCTCATCTCTTTTTATTTTTCCACAAGATCTAGATTTGGTTTTTGTGGTTTGATCAAGTCATTGAAGCTGATAGTTTCTACCATTTTACTTATAAATGGGCTGATTGAAGTTATGTTAACCTCTATTGAGTCAAAGCAATAAGAAAACAAGGGCGTGTGGGACCAACAAGCCAAAAGCTATTGAAACTTGAAAGTGCATATTCACAAAACTTCCTAAATCGGTTGATTCCTGGGTTATTTCTAAGCGTATGTTATATGTATCCCTAATTAGTTAAAACAGTAAGAAAACAATTAATGTTGTTCACATTTCTAGCTTCAAGTCTCCAATCAGGAATATCTCGTTAACATAAGTATGGATATCAAATATAATAATGTTGTTAACAGTCGGCTTGCTAAAACTTTTGCTTCATTTTCCAACCTAAACATTCAAAAAAATTAAAAAAAAAAAAAAAAAAGGACACACGATTAGCTATGGGTAACACATGTAAAATAGGCGAGGTTAGGTGATTTTGTGTAATGTAATAAGTCAAAGACCAAGCAGCCAGTTTAGATGCAGAAAAAGACAATAATGGCAAATCTGAATTCCTTTGCAGTCGATCAAAACACCTAAAAAAATGTCTACTGGAATCAAGTGGAAATTGAAACCAGGATATTAATATAGCATAAGTTATGCCAACAAGAGTCATTTTTTCATTTTGAAAAGTCAAATTTAATATTGTTCAAGCACAAAAGTGCATAGATGTTGTTGGTATCTTTCTCCAAAAGCATTCTATTTGCAGCACCTTTTAACATCTTAACTAGGTTAGTAACCCGTGTAATACACAGGCTGAATAAAGAATATAATATCAATAATAAAGATGTTTTTATACAAGTCAATGGTATGAAATGATAATTTTAGTTTTAAAATGATAAAATAAATCATGAATCAAGCCAAGTTTAACTAAGGGGGTGTTTGTTTTTTCTTCAAACATCTTCAAGGGAGCTAATGTCTGGAGGCGCGCAGACATTACCCTTGAAGACTGTTTGTTTTTTTTCTTAAAACAGATCTGAAGTTATCTTCTTTCATCTTAAAAGAAAAGCAAGGAAATCTTGCTTAAAACATCTTCACAAAAAAACCCTACTCTTCTCCCTTTGCAGCCACCCTCTCATCCACTGCTCCTACCACCGTCCGCCAACACCACCACCCACCGTACGCCGCCACCACCACCCCCGTACCCCGCCGCCACCGTCCACCACCATCCACCGCCACCACCACCGTCCACCACCCACCATCCATCACCACCACCGTCCACCACCCACCATCCATCACCACCACCGTCCGCCACCACCACCACCATCCATCACCGCCACCACCACCATCCATCACCCACCACCACCACCATCCATCACCGCTACCACCACCACCATCCATCACGGCCACCACCACCGTCCACCACCCACCATCCATCACCACCACCGTCCGCCACCACCACCACCATCCATCACCACCACCGTCCACCACCCACCATCCATCACCACCACCATCCATCACCACCACCACCATCCATCACCACCACCACCATCCATCACCCACCACCACCACCATCCATCACCACCACCGTCCACCACCAACCAAAACCATCCATCACCACCACCCATTGTCCACCACCACCATCCACCGCCACTACTCACCGTCCGCCGCCACTACCACCATCCACCACCACCACCTTCCACCACCCACCAAAACCAAATCGGCATGGCAAGCAAAGACTAAAAACTAGATGTAACTTGAATAAATGACTTCTATCTTGTGAGATAAGTTTGACAGTTATGCAGACAGTATCAGTTTATAAAAACAAACAGTCTTATATTTTCAGCTTGCAGATCTTCAGACCACATATTCAGTTGCAGACATGAAAACAGATGAAATCAGCTTGCAGACAGTTTATGTCTGCAAAAACAAACAGCACCTAAATGTTCACATAAGGCAAATTCTGGTTATTTAGATGTACACACGCTTGAAAAAGAGACTTTTAATAGTTTAGGCATATGTTAGTTGTTTTACACAAATCAAATGGATCTTTATAATAATAATATTTTGAAATAAAATATTTAAAAAATTAGTTTAAAAGACATAATAAATAAATAAACATTAAACATTTTTTTATTTATGAAAATCACCATTAAATAAGAGTTAATGAAAATTTAATTTGGAATTTAAAAAGTAAAAATAAATGTAGCATATTAAAGTTAATAGATTTAAATAAGGTTTAATTTTAGAAATAACTTATGTGTCATCCTACGTAGATACTTTAGAAATATGACATGTGTCCACATGATCTTTCTTTAATATATTAGTAAAATAAGATATACTTGTAAATCTTCTCTTCAGATTTTAAATTCTTCTTACATATTCGGAAACTGAACTACAACACATTTAACTCTTGAAGTCAAAAGAGGACAGAAAGAACGCTTTGAGTACTTGTTTAATCCAAGTTTACATTACCCTTGATAATAAATTGCAAATACAAGACCTTAATTCAAGTTTACATTGCCTTAAATAAAAAGAATTATAGTTAAAACAAGGTTTATATTTGATAAACCCGAATGGGTTGTTTGACATCCATTTGATATCTCAAGATGCAAGAAGTAATTCTTTCTCCTTTTGAAGATTTCATATTTTAAGATAATCAGATCATCAAAAATGTTTTTTTTTTCCCTCAAGAAACTGCCCAAAACAATTTAATTATACTAAGCAAGTGGTAACTTGTGTTCAACTAATCTTGGTTGACCCACTTGCAGAAATAACATTGGCAAAAATTACTTATAAGCGGCAAGACATGTAACCTGTCGATCGAACCACAAACATAAATCAACTTCAAAAGATACCCACAAACCTACAACTACAGTAGCAAGCCAAAATATGCTTCAATAATCTGGGCTCGGCTTTTACTTAATACAGAGCTCATATAATGATTTTATATGGTATAAGCATTTAAATTTAATGCATGTGAAAAGCATTTAATTTCTCAAATTAGGGTTGTTACTTTAAGCAGCCAAATAATAGTAAAACATGCTTCTTTTTTCTGTTTCTTGCCGCAAAATCGTAAACAACTAACAAATCCGAATCAAACATATACAATAACATCCGAATATAATCATTCATGCATAAAATTTAAATCACAAGAAAGCTGCATAAAATCATTATGAAAACTGACATAACTATGCTGGCTTCAAATCTTCACTGTATCAATGCGTTGACTTTCGGGCAAAATAGACCAATTTGGTGACTGAATAGCTCTCAACCACTGGAAATCATCCACATTTGCCCAACTCCCAGTATCATCATCCAAATTTGACTCCTTCAAATCGCTCTCAATCCCATCATAACACAATTGATACGGTGCAAACCGAACCCCCGAGCTCCGCTCGATTATGGGCCGACTTCTGCATCTTAAATAGAAGTCACTCCTTTTAGCATCATGAATCCTGATCTGATGTGATGCAATCACAAACAAACACTCTTCAACTTCTTCAATCAAAGCTGAACCCAAAACGGGCCCCACGTAAACCTTACAGTTCTTCAACCGATTTATAAATAAAGTCCGAACGCATCCTTTCAATCTCACCTCACAGTTGGTTAAATCGGTTAGCACAAATTCTCCAATTTCTAAACCTTTAAAATCCATTATCAATGTCTCATTTTCTTTATTCTTGAAACCCGGTGAATCTTTAACCTTATAACCCGATTGTTGTTCTGGCCCGGTTTCAATGGCTTCTTTCGTGATAACATTCACGGGTTCGGTTTTTTTCGCAGGTTTGTTTTTAAACGAGAACTTCTTTCTTGGTTTAACTTTAGAAGTGACCGAATCTAATGTTTGTTTGAGGTCAGAGATGGTTTTGAGGGATGATCGGACTTCGTATGGTGGTAAAAAGTAAGAGTTTTCTGCCACGAGCTTTTCAAGTTCGGTTATCGAGACGGATATTTTTTCAAGTTCGGGTTTGAGATCTAGGTTCGGGTTTGTATCTGGGATTTGTTGGATTTGGGTAAGACTGGACTCGATTGCCTGTTTGGTGTTTGTGAAAAGCAAAAGGAATGACTTGGTTGATTCGAAGGACGGGTCTTTCGAGTCGGTTTTGTTGGAGACACGGGATTGGTGGAGGTTTGAGAGGCGTTCAATCATGGCTGCATGTTTGCGTTGGGTGGTTGGATCAAGAGTCGGATCGGTTGACATGTCATCAGTGGTGGTGGAGAGAGGTTGTTGGTTATGCATGGTTGTTGAGAGCTAAAACTGCACCAAGTATAATGATAGCATATGAGAGTATAGGCTTATAAGTTACATTTCTCTAAGTACAAAATGAAATCCATATTTCAATTTCAATTTAATGAGCAACTAGTTTTTGTGCCCGCGCGTTGCGGCGCACAGGTTTTTTGTATGTTAACGAATGTTGGAAAACTTTTTTGGTTCAATCTTTAAGAAGGTTTTACCAAATGTCAGTAGCACTTGTATGATACCATACACAAAAGATAGACTGCAGGTTACTAAAAATTCACCTAGCAGTTTTGATCTGTTGCCTATCACGTGTTCTGATTTTGTCCTTAAAAAGGTCCCTTGAATGAATTAGCTTTACATAACAATTTACACACAACAGGGTTTGATTTAAAAGAAGTATGTGAACCTTGCAAAGCAGCTTTATTTGCACAGTAGATGGCGGAATTGCAGATGCTTCCGTAAAATTTTATGATCTGCAAGCAATTAATAGTTAAAGCAGGGACTATCACTTTAAGAACGATGCCCACAACTGCAACTTTAGCATCACTTTTTGAAATTTAAACACATTTAGTTTCATCATAATCAATTAGATCTTCTTTTAAAAGTTCCAATTACATAATCCTATACTAACAAACCTTACAATCATGTAATCCCAGAAATAAGAGTTAATTCTATTTTCATGGACAATTATGTAGCTGCGTCTATAACAAAAAAAATCATGTTCATTAATAACAGCATAAATTTTAAAAAAATGACTGCACAAATTAAGTCATACAATGAGTCACACTCCTGTTGGCTAGAACGGGTCAACCAAACATGTGTATAACACCTTAAAAAATGACAGTGAAACTTTCAATGTAAATCTTAAAAAAGTTTCTAAAAGATATACCTGAACTATAACTTAAAGAAAACTTTCATAAATTCTGTAACATGTATAACTATAAAAAGAAAAGAAAGGAGCTTCAAACCGATTTGCATAAACTAAAGTGTAATGCGACTAAGCCAACAACAATAATAGCATAATCCTACTATGTAGGATTAAGACATTTTCTATACAAAGTAAACCACCATGACATTCTAAATGCTAATTTAGTGAAATAGTGTTACATTGAACTGATTTTTTTCTATTTACAATGGGTAAAGCATATTTAGTGTTTTGAAAGTGTAATAAAAATCATGTTCACTACTTGTACATTTGATGAATAGTAGAAGTTTGTTAGTTGTCACAATTAATAGATATAAATACAGGCTTTTACTTTCAAATATGCCTCAAAATTTCCTAAAAACAAATATGTTGCAGACATATAATCATACCAACCACACCTGCTAATCAAGTATTTCCGAAAAAGACCCTGTCCCTAACAAAACCCGAAACTGGACTGAAGTACTTAATCTCGTGTGCATCTAGGTTCCAATAATATCCAACTTACGATTTCAGGCCGGTCTTCAGTTATGGGCCAATGAAACATGATTCCAAAAAGACCAATCGATTACGATTAGCATGGAATGCTTCCGGCCCAAACTGGAATGCTTCTTGGCATCTCAGGGGGAGACGAGCTGTAAAGGCGACGAGCTCAGGACAAAGAAGAGGAATGACAGAGACGATGATCCCAATGCATCGAAAGGTGCAGGTGGTGAGTTGCCAAGAACTACTCAAGCTCTTGGGACTTCCACAGCTCAGGGGGAGTCTGCAGGTGCAGCTGGCGGTTCTGGTGGTGATGAGGTGGTGATGGTAGATGACGGGAGATGGGAGATGATGTGATCGATGCCTTGAAGGAATTAGATGATGATATGTTGGATGATGAGTTTATGTGTGAAGATGATGTTCTACCAGTCGAAGAGATTGAAAAGATTGGTGCTGAAATAGTGATTGAAGATGATGTTGAAGAGGGTGAAATAGTTGAGGAGAATGTTGAACACGAGATCCCTGAAGTTGAAAAGTCAGATGTACGTCAAGATACAGCAGGTGATGATACAGAATGGGAGGAGCAGCCTAGATGGAAGGAAGGCTATGCTCATTGGTTTATCAAAACTAAGAAGCCTGCTGTTCCAACCATGTTCAAGAAAAGTTATAATATCAAAGGCTATGCTGAATCAAAGAAAGTAATTATCTGTTGGCTATATGATGAACAGTTAAAAGTGTTCGTGTTGAAAAGATATGATGGGATCCAATACTTTAAGAGGACGTTGAGATCTCTCAATACATTGCCTGAATGTGAGGTGAAGGATTTGGCTAGATTGGGGTTGATTAATAGAAGCAACGAAAACATGGCCAGAGTTATTGGGAAGATCGTGTGGAAAGAAAGTATTAAAGAAAAGAAGTTTGAGTTATTAAAGCCACAGAAGGGAAAGCTAGTGGAAGATAAGGAAAGAGGAATGAGAGCAGATGGCAAGCCATGGATGGTAATGAAGTACAAACCGATTCGATGCATGAAAGAGGTTCCAATGAAGACTATGCCTCAAGATGTGTTGAAAGATCTTAAATGGTGGTATGTTGATTGCCAGACTGCTGAAGCCGTGATGGAAGACGAAGATGAACAAGAAGTGCTAAGAGTGTATGATCCGATGCATCTTGTTAACTTATCGAAAGCTGATCTGCAGGTGTTAAATGAAAAGAAGATATTTTATATTCCTGCTTGGAAAGACGAAGCGAGGAAATATCAGCGAGTAGTCACGGTATGCGTGAGAGAAGGAGTACATGCATGAAGACCAAGAGATTGAAGATTACAAGACACGTGCTTGAAGATCAAGACATGAAGCTACTGCCAAGGGGGAGTCTGTTGGTGCATAATGTCAGTAGTTCATAGTCTAGTGTCTGTAATCGAGTATGTAATGATTAATTATGTTTTATATGTCTTAAGCGAAGTTACTGACAAGTTCGCTGTTTAGGCGAACTTGTTAGTCAAGCGAAGTTATGGACAACTTCGCCTGAACATGCCAGGCGAAGTTGTCGTGTATTTAAATAGGTTACGGTTTTGTTTGAGTTGAGTTGTTGAAACAGTTGTTAGTTGAACGATAGTTGAACCAGAGAGTTCGGGTCTGTAATAGTGATATCGTATCACGTGTTTTGGTTATAATATAACGTGTTTGTTTATCGTATCGTGTTTGATCTATTCGTGTCTTCTACGCTCGTAACGACCTACGCAAGGATTCCGCACCTACGTAGATCGAGATTTCTCGTGTTGATCCGTCCAGGGAACCTACATTACCCTTTCTCGAGGAGAGCTTATGTTCTCATATTCCTCGATTTGCGAGCTACTGAGTCCTTGAGCATTTCTTCTCAATGGAGAAGGTGTGCTCGCATTTGATGAACCATGTATGGGGGAGAGTGTGACTTCAGGTTCCCCGGTATAATATAACCTTATTCTCACCCCTTAGCTCGCTCTTTCTAAGCATAATTTTTCATCAGCTCCCTGAGTTGGAGGAAGTTCCGTTTAACACCCTCCGGCGTCATATCCATCCTCTCCATCGGAATTAAAAAGTCACTCCTTGGAGAAGATCCCACTTCTAGACGAGGGTGGTATTTGGAACTTGAAATATTGTGATGAAGTGGCCGTCGGTCTGCTCATCTCCGGCGAACTACAACCGATGTTTTCCTTTGGTGAGGAGATATCAAGTGGCTGATCATCGTTCGGAGGAATACTCTTGCCGGGATTACTCTTTTCAGCCATGAAAGGACAATACTTGAGAACAATAGAATTGAAACTATAGGAATATTTGTTCTAGGTAGCGCAACCCCACGGTGGGCATCACTTGTTGCTACAACGGGATAGCTAACAATATGAGTATGGATTTCCAAGATTGTATCCCTAATAGAGCTTTTCTACCTACTAAGAATCAAAGAAAACATGACCGGTTAGTCTGTCACACCCCGACTAGCACAATGCGGAAGCGTAAAACGGGAATGTAACAGACACCTCTGGTATCAACACATTGTTTATAAAGAAGCATTACAAACTAATTTACAATACAGTACATTTCTTTGTTCTATCATTGTTTTACCGTCTAGGTGATACAAACAAAACTAGTTCGTTAACTATACATCCTTACTACTATCGCCCTTGCTTCTATTCACATAGCATCAACCACTCACCTCAGGCAAGTAACAGATCACCAAATCATTCCGATTTAGGTACACCTGAAAAGCAGTTTAAAACGGGTCAACTACTAGAGTTGGTGAGTTTCACGAGTTTCAAGAAAACAGTAATGAGTATTCGCAAGTCAACACTTGTAATCATGAAATAAGTATGTATGTATGTAAATGATGTAATTATGCTAAGCTACAGTGAAGCCTTGACTGTATGTGCTGCGTGCATCCATTTCCCACGCTCCATCAACCACTGTGGCCCCTTTCCGCCCACAACATGCCCCGGTAGCTATGTCTAACACTACATAACCTATTTGTATAAATATAGTCATGTGCAAACGGCGCTATGTGACACGGCAACCAGGCCGATTCCGTTTGGGTTTGTCAAACCAATAGTACTATTCACAAGCCACCGGCTCGAAGTTAATCACTGTGATCGTGGGGACTTTCGTGTGTTAGCACTTAGATAATTCACATCAATACATGATTCAGGTATGTATATGTAATTAAACATGCTTTTCACCCCAAAAGTTCGTAAAACAGTTTAAAAGTGGGGTCATGAAACTCACGGTTTAGTAGATAATCAGTACTGTATCAGCTCGTGGTGTGTTCGGTCTGCTATCAGTAGTTCCTATAATCAATATTATAATAATATTAATATTTTAATATTATTATAATCTCAATACTAAACTGGGCTGTATAGCTAATCTGGGTGTAGCTGGAACGCCCAGAAAGTGGCAATAGGCTTAGGTTGTGATGTTGTTCAATGTCTAATACTTAAAACCGAACTTGGCTCAGATTCCCGTTTTCCCAGCCGGGCCAAGTTGTTCGTTTACACGTTTAGAAAACAGTTATGGGAAAATAAGCTTGGGTAAATGTATTGGTTAACAAAATGATTAAGTTGTAAAGAAAGATCATATACTGGGGTCCCGGATTAGCCACGGGGCCCGTTTTCATTTATTCAGTTTGATTTAAGAAGAAACGCGCACAACCCATCTGGATTGTCCAGGTTTTCCATAGAAAAGTTCGTTTTTACTTAATTAGTCCAAAAATATGATTTGTGATCACTCTTGGTGTTTTGATATTCCCGCAGGTTCGTTAGTCGCGAACTTGCCGGTTTTTATAAAAACTGAATTTGTTTAATATTCAAATTAGCATAATTAATTAACCGTTAATCACTAAATTATGAAAATTTAAACACTTATCAATTAAAATATGTAGATTTTTATAAAAATATTTCTGAAATTAATTACTGATTTATTAATTTATAAAAATTTATTTTATCAGCTATATTTCGCCTGAAAATCGTCCGTTTACCCTAAAAAATTTCCAAAAATTCCACAAAAATTCATGAATACTCAAATCATGTCCCAAAACAACCTGTATCAATTCCAGAATGTAAAAAGCTCGTACGATATTCTTTTCGGCCCAAATTCGGCTATAAAAATTCACACGAACGCAAATAAACAAAACACCTTTAAACTTCTCCAAATGATCCCAAAATTCATATGTGATCAAAATACATCAAATTTGAGTTCCCAGAAAAATTTCATAATTTTTGAAGTATTTTAGCTATTTTTCCCAAATAAACGTCCCAATTCGGTAATAAATTCGCCAAATATTCTCGGATGGTCGAAAAATTACCAAATTTGAACAGGGACTCATTGACATGGTCCCTGATGTTCCTGAAAAATTTCATGGTATAAAAATATGCACATCACAACCGTAACCTAAATAGCCCGTAAGCGAGTGTTTCGGCATTACCTTGGCGGGTTTGGCTCGTTTTTGACTTTTTAATCAAGTTTTCAGGTTCTAGTGCTTCTAAGAAAGCTAGGTACAAGTCCTATATCACAAACCAAGCAATATTTCATCAACATAACAGCCCTTAACTTAGGGTTTTGACTAGTGCACAAAAACGAACTTTTGAACCGTAAAAACGCCGTTTCAACCCTTTAATCCGTGTTTATGGCCAAAAACTTATCAAAACAGGTTCCTTACCGTGTTTATGATCAAAACATGTTTATGGACCATTTTTAGGATTTTTACACGGTTAGGAATGATTTTTAGTAATCAAGACATGTTTTTATGGTATTAAATGAGTTTAAACAAGCCGAAAATCGATTATTTAAGACCTCTTTACCTTGTTTTTGGTGGTTCTTGGCTGGAGCAGAACTTGTGTCCAGAATTTTCAAGAAAATGATGATGAAAATATCTTGGATCTAGTTTATATGTGAAAGAAAAAATAAGGGGGTAAAAGTATTCTTTGGCGGGCTGGGCTCGTTGGGTCCCCTTTTGGGCCCGTTTGGCCCACTTTTCTAGATTTACGTACCTGAACGTGAAATGACGAGTCCAAATTTATTTTGGGTTCGTTTTTTGGTGACAAAAATATATCGGGTGCGACAAACGGAGCGAAAACGAGTGTTTTTCGGCTAGTTTTGTGTAAAATTATAAAAACATACTATACGTTTGTAAAAATCGAAAATATTTTTACGGATCGCTTAAAACGTTTCAAATAAGTGTTTGGTAAGTCTTTTTCGGCTTAACGGATGATACAATGCTTGGTTTGTAACTATCTTTCGCGTTTAAATCTATAGCGG
The DNA here is from genome assembly GCF_021521415.1 of Bidens hawaiensis. NCBI lineage: Eukaryota > Viridiplantae > Streptophyta > Magnoliopsida > Asterales > Asteraceae > Bidens > Bidens hawaiensis. The sequence continues at coordinate 55,047 of NW_027493601.1, forward strand.
GTAGTTAAACGAGCATGTTTTCGTTTAACTTGTTTGCTATCAAACTAAGGCTATATTACTAATATTTTAGCTTGTATAGATCGTATATCACTTATAGATGCCCCCCCGAGATATCTGGGTTATAACCCGACCCGTTCGGTTAATCGTTCGTTTGTTACGCAAAAGGCGTTTATTTGCTTAATCGGTAAATACGTACTGAGGTGTACCTTGTTTTAGCTCAAATGTCACATAGTCTCACCATAGGAGGGGGTCTCCTACGATCAACCTCCGGCATGAGAATCAGTGATATGGCATGATGATAAGATTCTAAGAGTATAAAGCGGAAGTTTAGAGAAAATAGGGTGAATGAGAATGAATCTACCTTTGGCAGAAACCTTTTATAGGCAGTCGGAAGCTTCACTGGGGAAGCTTAAGCTTCTTAAAGGGAATGAGTCAGTCAGCTCTTCTTTTAGCTTGCGCCAACTGGGTGCATGACATTTTCGCGCAACCTTCATCCAGCTTTTGTTTGTCTTGTAGTTGTTTTTACTTTATGGCAAACATCAGCCTTTTAGTAACCATGACCTTTTCTGATATTTAGCTTTCTAGTCAACCTAGAAATCTTATGGTGGAAGCTTCTAGCTTCCCTGCCTGGCAGTTTGTGCTAACTGCTTCTTTATTCCTAAACATCCTTATTTTGTAAGCTTTGCTTTATGGATGGGTAGGGGTACCCACGTCATCACGCAATCATAAAATAAATTATCTCATTTTAAGAAAAGAGCTTGAACACACGTTTCAAATATCAATTTTGATAAGGATTGTGAGCCTAAACATTGGTTTGTTTTGTTATATAATTATTTTCATTTAACATAATATAATATACATTATGTTACATTATTTATTATTTATAATATACTAGTGTTTTACACGGCGCATTGCGTCGGGCAAGTCGGATCTGTGTTATGTACACATCACGTGACAATGCACTAACGTGGGTTCGTTTGGTATAGGTTAAGTTCGTTAAAGTATCGACACTAAATTTAAAAAAAAAAGATTAATATGTCAACGCATGAATTACAATAAAAAATTAGCATATTAAAAGGGGGTAACGACATTGATTTTCCAGCACGCATTGCGTGGAAAATTTGGTTAGTAAACTGGGGCGATGCAGCGGCGAGTCAAAGCGAATATGATTGGTCTTAGATACGTTTGTTGGTATTGGATTCGTCCAATTTTAGTATTTAAAAAAAAACCAGAAAAGTAGCAACACTCGTACAACACATTACAGAAAAAATTAACATGCTAAAAACAATGTTTATTAGATTGGTAAAATCTGGGCGTTGGTAAAACCAGAGTGTTGCAGCGTCCAGTAGACCAGTATTCGGTCGATATCGGTTGCATTGATAAATCGTAACTGTAACATAATTTCATTCAAATATAAATTCGTTGAATTAACATATAAAAATGAAAATATTTAAAGAAACGTTTATTCGATCAGTTAACCCGTACGCTGGTGAAACTCGAGTATTGAGGTAGTGAGTCGGTAAAACCTTGTCGTTGGCATAGCCCGAGCTGTCAGTCCTGGGGTTTGCGTAGATGAATCAACGCAAATTCGTTCGGTTTTGGTTACGTTTCAAAAAGATCAGTAAAATCTAGGCGTTGGTAAAACCCGAGTGTTGGTGGTCTTTCGGTAAAACCCGAACGTTGTCGGTCTCCGAAGATGCGATGGTGGCGACTACTTTTGCTATAATACCGAAATAAAACTTAAAAGAAAATCTTAAAGTGGTCCAATAGTGATATGCCACTTGGCCCAATTAAAGCACCATACTTTTAGTTTATAGTATAGTAATAATAATTATTAGATCAAAAATAACTAAATTAGTATCCTATCTTAGATCTATAAATTTATAAATAAATACTATAGTAATTAAATACAAAGAACAAGTGAAGTCCAAGTCCAAGTCCAAGTCCAAGTCCAAGTCCACCTCAAGTCTACAAACGAACAAGTGAAATCCAAGTCCAAGTCCAAGTCCAAGTCCAAGTCCAAGTCCAAGTCTATAAATCCAGAAGGTGATATGGTAGATATCACTTATATATATAATTATAAACTTTGATGCCACCATGTGATTTTTTTTTGTCTTTTAGGAACGAAAAGGTAACCGACCAAATGCCATTTTTTTTGTGTTAGTTCCGATAGCATAATAAAACTCATGGAAACTAATCAAACTCACGCAGGCTCGCGTCTCAATTATCGTGATCGACAACGCTTGGGTTTTACCAAAATCGCAAGTTTACTGACCGACACCCCCCTCCCCCCCCCCCAAAAAATTGGCCATTGGTCCACCTTAATTTTTTTTCCGTTTTTTTAGCTCCGGTACCGTAGCACAAATAATCAAAATCGACCAAATCCGTGTCGAGTTATTGCCTCAATGCCCGAGACCAACAACACTTGGGAATCGTCGGGGTTTCCGATCAAATGAACATCGTTTTAAATATTTTGTTTTATATATGTTTAATTTTGAAGAATTATTTTCTTTTTTGTTTTCACGCTCAAATTTTACCAATAACATGTTGATGCAGGATTATTATGTAGGATTATTTCATAATTTGAATTGATTTTAATATCTTTTATTAGTTTAAGCTTATCTTGTTTTTTATTTTAGTATAAGTTAGGTTGAGAGTTATGTAATTTTCAGTTTTTGACATTGAATTTTAATTAATAAGAACTTTGTTCTTGGAACCTTCGGTTCAAATTATCGTCTTTGATTATCATAAGTTTCTCGAGCCATTGATCGCTTCCGAAACTGCATCAGTTGGTATCAGAGCTTTTGGTTCTCAAATGGCTCGACATGAACGTGAATACTTGTTTGCTCGTAGATTCGCCAACAGAGGCAACGAAATGAGTGTTTTCTATTCATGTGCTCGCAGAGAAGATCGACGTCCTACTCGCAGAATCGCCGATCGAGGCAGCGGTGGAGTCTATTCCGACCCACGGGATCTTAAGAAGATCAAACGACTCCAACAACGGGTCCGCGATCTTGAAGAGATCCACCGGCCCCGTAAACGAGTCTGCGATCTCGAGTTACAACGGGAGATGAGCAAGGCGGAAACCGAGTCGAGCACCGTCGTCTGGGACGAAGGTGGCGACGGAGAGCAGCATCCGTTTTACCGTCACCCACATTGGTTCAACGAACCCATCTACCAGGAGAGTTTGACAGATGACGAACCCGATTCGAGTAACGTAGTTTGGGATGATAGTGATGATGAAGAGAACACAAAGAATGATGAATCTGGTAAGTTTTTTGTTCAAGAGGTTATTAATGGGTTAGCTATGGTTGAGAAGAATACAAATAAACTATCCGAAATCTCTTATGGGTATTCGTGTGGAAGGCAGTTCCTTCTAAAAATTCATATGGTAGGAGATTTGAGTGAACCTTCTATTGATGTGGAATTTGAAAATAAAAATAATCAAGTGGTTGAAAAATCTTCATGTATTTGTGATCCGGATAAAAAAATGAAGATTTGAATTTCCATAAAGATATAGATGACACTAATGGTGTTGATTTAGTTGGAAAAAGTGGTTACACACAAAGTAGAAATCCACTGGTGCATCTTGATTTATTATTAAGTTTTAGGAACTTAAATCGTACAATATATTTGGAAACAAATATTGAGTTTGTGGATGGATTAAAAAAAGGTGATGGAGAATAGGATTATTGAATTAACATTCTTGATCCATTTAGTGAGCTAAATGTTTGTTACAAATCAGTGACACGAGTGTACAAGAGACCGTGCAATGCTCTGTTTGACCCGGGTGGTACTAGTCTGAAGTTGGGCAAGGCGATCCGCCATGTCAAAATGTTTAGGAGGGTCATGATGATAATAAAAATAAATGAGAAGCGGGTTGATATTCCGTTTGACCCCGGAGGCAAAACTCGAGGATGCGTTTTTTTCAAAAATAAAAACAAAGTTCTTATTAATTAGAATTTAATATCAAAAACTGAAAATTACATAACTCTCAACCTAACTTATACTAAATAAAAAGAGATAAAATTAGAAACAAGATAAATTAAACTAATAAAAGATATTAAAATCAATTCAAATTATGAAATAATTCTGCATAAGAATCCTGCATCACATGTATCGGATACCGACCAAATACGCGTCGACATCCACTGTAGCAATGCTAGGGTTAGACCGACACTTGGATTTCAACGCTGATGATTTTGAGCTGCACCCGGCCGAGTAAATAAGTAGTTTAAACATAAACCTGAAAAGAAATCAAATGATTCATAGCCCGATAAAACCGTACAAACCCAAACTTGGGGGGTGTCTGGTAGAAGAAAACGTGGACAACACTTTACCCCCAAAACCCTCCTCATTACATTAAAACCCTAATAATAATAATTCGCCGCCGTGATTCCTCATCGATAAAGGTATCTATCTTATTATTTCTCTCTCTCTCTATCAACTAATCGTACTGTAATGTGTCTGATCCATTGTTCTAATTGCATTTGATGATATGATTGAATCCACTTACGTAACTCCGCATGAATATATGCTTACGATTCTCGTTGTTTAGCCGTGTTGCTCATCTTATTATGCTTTTCAAATTGATTATGTAGGTTTAACTATTACATTTTACCTTGTGAAGTGGTATTTGATATGTTTATCTTCTTCTCTAGGTTAAAATAATATTATGTTATCAAGTTGAAGCTTAGTTTTTTCACCTGAGATTTATAGCTATCTATTCTTTAATGTATATAGTATGTGATTTACATAATATTAAATTTCTCATTACTTTGCCTCTCTTATTATTATCTTTTTTTTGGACAGATTTTGTTAAAATGCATGTTTTAGTTTGATGTTAAGTACCTGTTCGCTATTCTCGCTAACTTATAGCATTTGATGTCGAGTGTATTGTTATTAGGGTTTCATATCTTTCTTCTGTTACGTTTTGAAGTTAAAACCTGTTTTTTGACCTGAGAATATGAGTTATAGATATCTATTCTTTAAGGTATATAGTAGTAAGTTGTGTGTGATTACTGATTATGTGGTCTACTTAATATGAAATTTGTCATTACTTTGCCTCTGTTATTTGTTAAAATCATCATCATCATCATCATCGTACTCAGTATATCCCACCAATAGCAAAGCTATAGTAGGGTCTGAGGAGGGTAAGATGTAGACAGCCTTACCTCTACCCCATAAGGATAGAGAGGCTGCTTCCAGTGAGACCCCCGGCTCGATAGTAGTTTTGCATCAAGCCTTGGACATAAGGCACATAGCACTCAATCATCGGGACACCGGCTGATCGGTGCATGTACCCTTGTCTTTCGGCTATCAACGCCACTACATGATGCCTGATTAACCGTCCGTCACTTTTAACGTATGATGATCTTATGCTTTACAAATTGTTAGGTTAATTTTGTAGGTTAATAAACTATTGCATTTTAGATTGTGAAATTGTATATGATGTATTTGTCTTCTGTCAAATCTAATATCAGCAGTTTTTTTTAACTAATAGCATTTGATGTCAAGTGTGTTGTTATTATCATTAGGGTTTCATAACTTGATCTGTTAGGTTTTGAAGTTGAAACCAACTTTTTGTAAGGTGTATAGTAAGGTGTATGTGATTACTGATTCTCTATTTTACATAATCTGAAGTTTATCATTGCTTGGCCTCTTGTTTATTTTAAACAGTTTTTGTCAAAGTGTATGATAGTTTGATGTAATGATGATTGATGAACTGATATGATGATGTGCTTAGGGTTGTAATGGCAGCAAAGATGAATCTCAACAACATGAAGATGCCTGATGGCCGTGGAGCTTCTGCATTGATAAAGTTTGGAGCTGTTCTTGGTCTTGGTTTGTATGCAGCTGGTAACAGTTTGTACAATGTTGAGGGAGGGCATCGTGCAATTGTCTTCAATCGTATTGTTGGTATCAAAGAAAAGGTTTGTTTCATTTATCTTTTCTTATATTGTGCTTTATGATTTCATCTTTATATCATCATAACAATGGTATGATTGGTTATTTTTGCCGTAGTGCTTTCTATATATGCATTTGCTAATTTACTTCACCTTCAAAAATGTTAAATTCAACCATTTTTTCAGTTCTTTTGGTGATTGCTTCTAGCTTAATCTTATAAGGTTTAGGCGACCAATTGGATTTAAGATGCTTCTTGCCATCTCTGGTTTTGTTCTTTTACTTTTGCCTGTACCATGTTATAGACCCTCATGTAAGATGAGCATTTGTCTTGCTGTTGGTGAACTGATGGATGGTTAAGTTGCTTATTGTTCAAACATCTTAATATGTTTCAGCATTTTATGAGCTGCTAAATGTCTGCTTGCATCTTAATGATACACATGCATGTATTTTCTAACAATAATGTGAGACCCTTGTTTTATTTTTAAACATCAAGTATCCATCACATTTATAAATAAGTTTTCATGTTGGCATATGGATGTTTACTTAACATAGCTATTATATTGTGATACCACATATGCAACCATGGCTTCATACCTTAATAGAACATTGTATTGGTTAGCTTTGTGTTATTAACATTATTAGATTAAATGGTCATCCAACTTATGGTAAATAACTAAATACAGTATACAATCATTAACTCATTGCAAGACGATAAAGTTTATCATTTGGCCTCAGTCAAGTTTATGTGTTAAATTTCAAGTCTCGGTAGGTGTAACCTTAATGCTTTGTTGATAGGTTCTTAACATGGAAACAAGTTATATTTTTGCTGATAAAGTTTTGTATACCATTTGTCGATTTAATTGTTGTGCTAAATGCTTACCTGTGTAATAATTGTAGGTCTACCCAGAAGGGACTCACATCATGATCCCATGGTTTGAAAGGCCCATCATCTATGACGTTCGTGCACGACCTCATCTTGTGGAGAGCACTTCTGGTAGCCGTGATCTGCAAATGGTATCTCTCTCTTAACTCGCTTTAACTATTATTTACTTATTTCTATTTCTGAATCAATTTTATTAACCTTCACTTTCTGAATCAGGTGAAAATTGGTCTTCGAGTTCTCACTCGACCTGTTGCCGATGAACTACCTACTGTTTACCGAACTCTTGGTGAGGATTACAACGGGAGAGTCCTGCCTTCAATCATTCATGAAACACTGAAAGCTGTGGTGGCACAATATAATGCTAGCCAACTTATTACCCAAAGAGAGGTAGGCCCACATATTATATTTTTGGGAAATCCAATTTCTATATAAAAATAAAAAGTTAATATTCGAATGTGTTGTGTAGGCTGTTAGTAGGGAGATAAGGAAGATACTGACCGACAGGGCTGCAAATTTCAACATTGCTCTTGATGACGTGTCAATCACGAGTCTTACTTTTGGGAGGGAGTTTACTGCTGCAATTGAAGCAAAGCAAGTTGCTGCACAGGAAGCTGAGAGGGCTAAGTTTGTTGTGGAAAAGGCTGAGCAAGACAAGCGAAGTGCTATCATCAGAGCACAGGTAACACTTTTTAGTGTTTCACTATTATTAGTAAATATTATTAGAGGTGGAAAACTGCACAGGTCACGGGCCAAAGTAATTTTTGGTATGGTGCGACCTGAAATGGTTTTTTCTAACAAATGAATATTTTATGCGTCAGATATGATTTAGGAGATTTTGTGTATTAAGATCCACTGTGGGAAATCTTGACTGTTTTTCGCATTTGAGTGGTTAGATAACAAATGTTTCTTGAATTGACCTGTTTATAACTGTTAAAAATCGGGTCAAACTGCCAAAGCACCATAACCTAATCGCCCAACCTGGTTGATTTGGTATATTGTTTCACATGTAAACAAGCCAAGCTTAACTTGGCTTGAGCTCGAGCTTAGCTCGTTTAGAGCTCTATTTCTAAAGCTTGAGTTTGGCTTGTGAGTCACTTTTAAAGCTTGAGCTTGCTTGGTTTATTATTTACTGATTAAGTCATGTCATTATTTTATTTATATTTTTTATATAAGAAAATATATATTATCTAGCTATTTCTATCATAATTTTATATATTGTAATAGTTATTATGTAAATGTGTTTCTAAAATATAAAGATTATATAAATAATAGGCTTGCAAGCTTGAGCTCGATGAGTGAAAGCTCAGTCTCGGGCTCGTTATTAAACAAGCTTATTCTTAGGTTGGGGCTTGTTTAAGCTAGGCTCGATTCAAGCATTTAGCAAGCTGATTTCGAGTAGCACACGGGTGGGTTGGGTGGTTTACACCTCTATACAGGACCTTAGTTAACCGTTTGTTCCCAAATTTCCATAAATGAAGACAGAAGATAAAATCTGTGAATCTGAAAAGTAGCAAGTCAAAGTTGTGCCGGTGTCCTGAAGATTTAGCTATTTGCTTACTATATAACTGACACATGAATTGGGTATAATTACAGGGAGAAGCGAAAAGTGCCCAACTGATAGGTCAAGCAATTGCCAACAATCCGGCATTTATCACACTGAGGAAAATTGAAGCGGCTCGTGAAATTGCATCAACAATGGCTAACTCGTCTAACAAAGTCATGCTGAATGCTGATAATCTGTTGCTCAACCTTCAGGAAATGAGTCTGGAAAAGAAGTAAAATCAGGATGCTGGTTTTTCTTTGGTTTTTTTTTTTTATAATTGTTTAAGCTGACTTTTGAACTGTGATATTTGGTTAATTACTTGGTTTCAGATGTTAGAATTATGTGTCGAGACTATTATACTTTTAACTTCTAGTCCTATCTTTAAATAAGTAAAAAGAAACCATTTTCTGCCTACTATAATTTCATTAGTTGAACATATTTTCTTTTTGTTTCATTTAGGTAGTTATGCTTGTAAAAGAGTTCAAATTAAATCGATCTTTAACTGAAAAATGGTTTTTAACGGATAAATCTAATGTTGTGACACATGTGGCTTGGTCCTGATGAGATGCTATTAGAAATTGATGTCAATGTTGGTTAAAGTTAAAACTAAATGCATGTTCTAATTATGACATGAAAGGAGGTAGACGTGATGTAAGAAGTAAGAACATGGGACCTTGCTAGGGTTTGAAATTACCATCTCCATTTAGAAAGGGTAGGATCAAACTTGGGTAGGTCTATACAGGACTATTTTCATAAAAAAAAGAAAAAAGGATAGGACTATTTTCATGAACAACAAATAAATGTATATTTTGTAAATTGTAAGTCATGTGTACATACTGCGATGTTCTTGTGTGTTAACCGGACCCATACACGCATCAGAGTTTGGCTTCGGTGTTCCCCGGGAAACCATACCGTCAGTTGCCATTTGACAGTCGTTGTGCCATCACAAGAATAGAACTCTCTGGCGTAATACACGGTGGGACGAAAACCCGATTCGGCTCGGGATTCGAACTGAGAGTCTCGCAAGGCGTAGGTTAAATCCTTTATTGTCATAATCCACCAAAAATGACACAAGTAGGGATCAAACTTGGGTCTACACTAGAAAACTCAAATCTCCTACCAATAGGCTACCACTAGACCATAAAATGGGATTAAATAGTCATATAGATGAGGGGCAAAATGAGGAAAGTTCATTAAATAAAAATAATATAATTTATTAGTGTTTTCTTTTCTTTTTTTTTTAAATTATATTATAAAAATTAAACATACCTATATAGAGTATCATTACAGAACTCTTAAATTAATTAAAATTTGAAGGAACTCATAATAACTAACATTTTTTATAAAAATAATTTGTATGCTACTGTTATTTGAGTGTAGTTTTATCATTATATATATGTATGATTGAGTTCATTTCAGAAGTGTTTTTATTGTGAGAAATGCGAGAAGAGATTCTGACCAATCATAAGTTTTCTTTTTAATTTTGAATTATTTAATTGTAGAAGTATATTAATAAAAAGTTTAGGAGGTTATTTTGGTAATTAATACTAATTAATGTTAGGTTACAAATGATTATACATTTATTTTTATTTTTTAATCTTTAAACAATTCATAAAACAAAAACATCATACTCATACTATATAAAATATAAATATATTAACCATCATAAAAACAAATACCTACCCAAATCATAATATTATCCAACACATACAAAAACTAGTTCATGTTATCACCTACACAGATCATAATAATTATATACATGCAAATAACTAGTTCATGTTAACTTACACAAATCACAATAATAAACTACATATACAAATTTACTTCATATTATAGCCTACCTATTTGTATTTACCTACACATATCAGAATATTAATCTACACAAACAAACCTTGTTCATGATATCATATACAATTAATAGTATTAACCTAAACTTGTAAAATATTCGTAATGTAGGAACACATCATGTTTTTTTTTATAATTTTAATTATTTTATAATCTATCTTTTATGTGTAGGCAAATACGAGTTATGTGTAGATGAATATATTATTTATATGTAGGTGAAAATAAAATGAACTAGCAAGCTGTGTAGGTGAATACGATATATGTGTAGGTAAATATTAGTTATGTGTTGGTGAAAAATAAAAGAAACAAAATTAGTGTTGGAGAAAATAAGTTGTGTTGGTAAATACGAGTTACATTTTAATAAAAATAAAAATAATTAACAATTTGTATAATTGAAAATGAGTTATGTGTAGGTGATCAATTTAATACAATTCACCTACATATATATTTTTTTATATGTAGGTAAAAGATAATTCAAATTTGTAACTTTTACAAGAATTAATGTGGAGATATTTTAGGAGTAATTAGAGAAATTAATGCATTGACCAAATAAGAGATAATCAATGGTTGAGATTGATTTTTTGCACTTCTCGTTATAATATCACTTCTCGCATGAACCATCCCATATATATATATATATATATATATATATATAGGTTCATGCTATTTTGAAAACTTGGATGAGAATTTTGAGAAATCTCTTAGACCACATTAATGATTAATCCACATCAATGATTAATCCACATCATCTTGTAATTAAAATATGGTTACTTTAGTACAAAACTCTAATTTACTCTCTAGTTTTTTTTTTCTTATCGTACATCACCTACAGTCCTACATCACCATCTATAACTTTCTCATCTCTTTTTATTTTTCCACAAGATCTAGATTTGGTTTTTGTGGTTTGATCAAGTCATTGAAGCTGATAGTTTCTACCATTTTACTTATAAATGGGCTGATTGAAGTTATGTTAACCTCTATTGAGTCAAAGCAATAAGAAAACAAGGGCGTGTGGGACCAACAAGCCAAAAGCTATTGAAACTTGAAAGTGCATATTCACAAAACTTCCTAAATCGGTTGATTCCTGGGTTATTTCTAAGCGTATGTTATATGTATCCCTAATTAGTTAAAACAGTAAGAAAACAATTAATGTTGTTCACATTTCTAGCTTCAAGTCTCCAATCAGGAATATCTCGTTAACATAAGTATGGATATCAAATATAATAATGTTGTTAACAGTCGGCTTGCTAAAACTTTTGCTTCATTTTCCAACCTAAACATTCAAAAAAATTAAAAAAAAAAAAAAAAAAGGACACACGATTAGCTATGGGTAACACATGTAAAATAGGCGAGGTTAGGTGATTTTGTGTAATGTAATAAGTCAAAGACCAAGCAGCCAGTTTAGATGCAGAAAAAGACAATAATGGCAAATCTGAATTCCTTTGCAGTCGATCAAAACACCTAAAAAAATGTCTACTGGAATCAAGTGGAAATTGAAACCAGGATATTAATATAGCATAAGTTATGCCAACAAGAGTCATTTTTTCATTTTGAAAAGTCAAATTTAATATTGTTCAAGCACAAAAGTGCATAGATGTTGTTGGTATCTTTCTCCAAAAGCATTCTATTTGCAGCACCTTTTAACATCTTAACTAGGTTAGTAACCCGTGTAATACACAGGCTGAATAAAGAATATAATATCAATAATAAAGATGTTTTTATACAAGTCAATGGTATGAAATGATAATTTTAGTTTTAAAATGATAAAATAAATCATGAATCAAGCCAAGTTTAACTAAATGTTCACATAAGGCAAATTCTGGTTATTTAGATGTACACACGCTTGAAAAAGAGACTTTTAATAGTTTAGGCATATGTTAGTTGTTTTACACAAATCAAATGGATCTTTATAATAATAATATTTTGAAATAAAATATTTAAAAAATTAGTTTAAAAGACATAATAAATAAACATTAAACATTTTTTTATTTATGAAAATCACCATTAAATAAGAGTTAATGAAAATTTAATTTGGAATTTAAAAAGTAAAAATAAATGTAGCATATTAAAGTTAATAGATTTAAATAAGGTTTAATTTTAGAAATAACTTATGTGTCATCCTACGTAGATACTTTAGAAATATGACATGTGTCCACATGATCTTTTTTTAATATATTAGTAAAATAAGATATACTTGTAAATCTTCTCTTCAGATTTTAAATTATTCTTACATATTCGGAAACTGAACTACAACACATTTAACTCTTGAAGTCAAAAGAGGACAGAAAGAACGCTTTGAGTACTTGTTTAATCCAAGTTTACATTACCCTTGATAATAAATTGCAAATACAAGACCTTAATTCAAGTTTACATTGCCTTAAATAAAAAGAATTATAGTTAAAACAAGGTTTATATTTGATAAACCCGAATGGGTTGTTTGACATCCATTTGATATCTCAAGATGCAAGAAGTAATTCTTTCTCCTTTTGAAGATTTCATATTTTAAGATAATCAGATCATCAAAAATGTTTTTTTTTCCCTCAAGAAACTGCCCAAAACAATTTAATTATACTAAGCAAGTGGTAACTTGTGTTCAACTAATCTTGGTTGACCCACTTGCAGAAATAACATTGGCAAAAGTTACTTATAAGCGGCAAGATGTGTAACCTGTCGATCGAACCACAAACATAAATCAACTTCAAAAGATACCCACAAACCTACAACTACAGTAGCAAGCCAAAATATGCTTCAATAATCTGGGCTCGGCTTTTACTTAATACAGAGCTCATATAATGATTTTATATGGTATAAGCATTTAAATTTAATGCATGTGAAAAGCATTTAATTTCTCAAATTAGGGTTGTTACTTTAAGCAGCCAAATAATAGTAAAACATGCTTCTTTTTTCTGTTTCCTGCCGCAAAATCGTAAACAACTAACAAATCCGAATCAAACATATACAATAACATCCGAATATAATCATTCATGCATAAAATTTAAATCACAAGAAAGCTGCATAAAATCATTATGAAAACTGACATAACTATGCTGGCTTCAAATCTTCACTGTATCAATGCGTTGACTTTCGGGCAAAATAGACCAATTTGGTGACTGAATAGCTCTCAACCACTGGAAATCATCCACATTTGCCCAACTCCCAGTATCATCATCCAAATTTGACTCCTTCAAATCGCTCTCAATCCCATCATAACACAATTGATACGGTGCAAACCGAACCCCCGAGCTCCGCTCGATTATGGGCCGACTTCTGCATCTTAAATAGAAGTCACTCCTTTTAGCATCATGAATCCTGATCTGATGTGATGCAATCACAAACAAACACTCTTCAACTTCTTCAATCAAAGCTGAACCCAAAACGGGCCCCACGTAAACCTTACAGTTCTTCAACCGATTTATAAATAAAGTCCGAACGCATCCTTTCAATCTCACCTCACAGTTGGTTAAATCGGTTAGCACAAATTCTCCAATTTCTAAACCTTTAAAATCCATTATCAATGTCTCATTTTCTTTATTCTTGAAACCCGGTGAATCTTTAACCTTATAACCCGATTGTTGTTCTGGCCCGGTTTCAATGGCTTCTTTCGTGATAACATTCACGGGTTCGGTTTTTTTCGCAGGTTTGTTTTTAAACGAGAACTTCTTTCTTGGTTTAACTTTAGAAGTGACCGAATCTAATGTTTGTTTGAGGTCAGAGATGGTTTTGAGGGATGATCGGACTTCGTATGGTGGTAAAAAGTAAGAGTTTTCTGCCACGAGCTTTTCAAGTTCGGTTATCGAGACGGATATTTTTTCAAGTTCGGGTTTGAGATCTAGGTTCGGGTTTGTATCTGGGATTTGTTGGATTTGGGTAAGACTGGACTCGATTGCCTGTTTGGTGTTTGTGAAAAGAAAAAGGAATGACTTGGTTGATTCGAAGGACGGGTCTTTCGAGTCGGTTTTGTTGGAGACACGGGATTGGTGGAGGTTTGAGAGGCGTTCAATCATGGCTGCATGTTTGCGTTGGGTGGTTGGATCAAGAGTCGGATCGGTTGACATGTCATCAGTGGTGGTGGAGAGAGGTTGTTGGTTATGCATGGTTGTTGAGAGCTAAAACTGCACCAAGTATAATGATAGCATATGAGAGTATAGGCTTATAAGTTACATTTCTCTAAGTACAAAATGAAATCCATATTTCAATTTCAATTTAATGAGCAACTAGTTTTTGTGCCCGCGCGTTGCGGCGCACAGGTTTTTTGTATGTTAACGAATGTTGGAAAACTTTTTTGGTTCAATTTTTAAGAAGGTTTTACCAAATGTCAGTAGCACTTGTATGATACCATACACAAAAGATAGACTGCAGGTTACTAAAAATTCACCCAGTAGTTTTGATCTGTTGCCTATCACGTGTTCTGATTTTGTCCTTAAAAAGGTCCCTTGAATGAATTAGCTTTACATAACAATTTACACACAACAGGGTTTGATTTAAAAGAAGTATGTGAACCTTGCAAAGCAGCTTTATTTGCACAGTAGATGGCGGAATTGCAGATGCTTCCGTAAAATTTTATGATCTGCAAGCAATTAATAGTTAAAGCAGGGACTATCACTTTAAGAACGATGCCCACAACTGCAACTTTAGCAACAGTTTTTGAAATTTAAACACATTTAGTTTCATCATAATCAATTAGATCTTCTTTTAAAAGTTCCAATTACATAATCCTATACTAACAAACCTTACAATCATGTAATCCCAGAAATAAGAGTTAATTCTATTTTCATGGACAATTATGTAGCTGCGTCTATAACAAAAAAAATCATGTTCATTAATAACAGCATAAATTTTAAAAAATGACTGCACAAATTAAGTCATACAATGAGTCACACTCCTGTTGGCTAGAACGGGTCAACCAAACATGTGTATAACACCTTAAAAAATGACAGTGAAACTTTCAATGTAAATCTTAAAAAAGTTTCTAAAAGATATACCTGGACTATAACTTAAAGAAAACTTTCATAAATTCTGTAACATGTATAACTATAAAAAGAAAAGAAAGGAGCTTCAAACCGATTCGCATAAACTAAAGTGTAATGCGACTAAGCCAACAACAATAATAGCATAATCCTACTATGTAGGATTAAGACATTTCCTATACAAAGTAAACCACCATGACATTCTAAATGCTAATTTAGTGAAATAGTGTTACATTGAACTGATTTTTTTCTATTTACAATGGGTAAAGCATATTTAGTGTTTTGAAAGTGTAATAAAAATCATGTTCACTACTTGTACATTTGATGAATAGTAGAAGTTTGTTAGTTGTCACAATTAATAGATATAAATACAGGCTTTTACTTTCAAATATGCCTCAAAATTTCCTAAAAACAAATATGTTGCAGACATATAATCATACCAACCACACCTGCTAATCAAGTATTTCCGAAAAAGACCCTGTCCCTAACAAAACCCGAAACTGGACTGAAGTACTTAATCTCGTGTGCATCTAGGTTCCAATAATATCCAACTTACGGTTTCAGGCCGGTCTTCAGTTATGGGCCAATGAAACATGATTCCAAAAAGACCAATCGATTACGATTAGCATGGAATGCTTCCGGCCCAAACTGGAATTATTGTTGATAACTTGGGTTATTGTAAAAGACCAACATTAGCAAAGTATTATAATGCAGAAAATAACGAAAACAGATTTAAGCTAGACATATTATTTTAGTGCTATGACAACAAGTCATGCTATATTGTCAAAAACTCAAAATCATAAACTAAATTTGTTACTATCACCACCGCCACGTTAAGATCAGCTAATGCTAATTTAAACAGATCATGAAACAGAATCAGATCGTTGACATCAACTCATCCAGAACATAGACCGTTATCATGAGCTCATGGTATAACATGCTTAACATCTAAGAATGGGTGTTTGGTAAATTTTAAGCTAACTGGTTTGTTTTCAAACTAGCCTTGGTAATTGGTGGTTCCTAATAAACAAGCCTGCCTACAAATATGTAAACTATAAAAATTTGATATTAGTTGACATAACAATATCTACTAAAACTTATACAAAGACACAGTTTTGTTAAGCCACAGAAATATGATTTTCATTGAGGCATTTTATCAAACAGTTGGAGTGCATTAGTGAATCAATCAACCAACCAATTCAGCCCCAAAATGACAGGGACGGAATCAGATTAAGCAACAAACCGAAAACATCTTAAAACATCAATGACAATATGACATGCGAGATATAGACACAATAATCCTACAGAAAACTGGGGAACTTACATACTTGCGTGCGATTAAAGAAAGAAAGACCCAACTCAACACAACTCAAGATTGCTACATATATCACTCAATCTCAGGTCGGGTTTATTTTTATCTGCCCATTGTGTATCGGGTCGGGTCTTCTACCCGTTTGGCCCACACCCATTTTGCAAATTAAGTGACCAATTTCAAACATTAGTTTTAATGTTTTATATACCTTTTTGTTTTTTAATAACCAACAAAAATTTTATTGAAAGCGCTAGCAAGAAAAACCAACAACCCGATGACCTAGACACCAATATAGACCGAATCACCCCATGAACAAGGCTTCGCTCAGTTTGGTTCGGTTCGATAACAAAATCCATGTATCAACAAACTCTAAAAAACAGCAGTATAATCGTTTGATAAAAATAAGACATCAATTATACATACATACTTTTAAAGCATGAACTGAGTATTTCGCATTCTAAGCAGCATAATCGATTTTGATAAAACTCTAGAAGTTGTATTATTTATAGGGGCTTTTAGCAAAGTAGAATCAAACTGGGAACATACAAACCAGAAATACGAATGAAGGCGGTGAAAGCGAAGGGGTTTTTTGGTCTCGATTATTTGAATAAAACTTAGAGATGAGGTATGAAGATGGAGAAGCTGATTAAAATATGATTTTGACTAAATTTTAGAGATAGGGTTAGATATGGAGATGCTGCTCTCTCTAATTTTCATATAAACAAAAATGTTCCAGACATAACAACCACGCCTGCCAAAATGTGCGCAAGTGAGGTAGCGCGGGTTAGAACAGATTCTGACCAAATTGGAAATCGGGCCATTTTAAAACGACTAATATAAGGCAAACAAAAGTAATGATTCCCTCTTGTTTAAAAATTTACAGAAATCAATTCAAGAGTCATAAGTGACATGATGTTTCAGGCCAGATAATTATTATGTGGGTATCGAAACACCATTTTGTTGAGAATATAATAAGTTAAGCCATAAAGTGTTGTGAAAAGTCCATATAAGCCCAATCATAATCATTCATGTATGCATAATAAAAAGAGATGAGATGGTGTTGTTGTTGACACGTAAGCTACAAGTCCAAGCAGAAAAATGATCTATCTTCAATTCACTTGAGGCATTTATTTAATCAAACGGCAGTTGGAGTGCATCAGCCAAACAAACAGTTGGATGAATGGGGTACTAAAATCATCTTATAACTAACATTCAATCAATGACAGACAAAATTCATGCATACCTGCGATTAAAGACAGACAGACAGACAGACCCAACTCAATCTCAGATTTGGGAGACTGCCATATGAAAACAATTATTAAACATGATATGAATGCCTAATTTCAATGACGCCAAAAATTACTATTACTCGCTTCCGGGTATGGTTTTACTTTTTCACCGCTTCCGGAATGAATATTTGCTCTCAATATAAATAAATAGGAAAATTCCTATAAAATGGCTCAAATATCGTAACAAATTCCTCTCAAATACACGAAATTAAAAAGGAAAAGATTTTGAAAATTTGTACGTAAGCCATCTGAGAAAGACTGTTTTTTGAGAAGAAAAGTCAAGTAAAAAATATGGCATGCTTTCACAACATTTTCAAAAATTTGACTGTATCCATCAACATTATTCCCATATTTGGCATGCTTCATCAACATTTCCAAAAATTTGGCATGCTCTCTCATATTAAGGATCATTTCCTAATGTGTCGCCCTAGTCCAAATTATGCGGGCCATTTTGAGAATCTTCAAAATATTTGGGCTATTTTATAGTTTATCTCTTTTAAAAAGGGTTAATTTAGGAATTTTCTCGTATAAATAATCCTACGCGTGAAATGAAATGATTTTCAGAAAGTTACATGATTAAATTAAGTGAGTTTTACTTTTGTCTCACTCACATGTTAGAAACAAAGTCACATGTATTATCTGATTAGTCTATTTTGTTTTTATAAAGTTGTCGGTGCGTTCTTTCTATCCACAGATAAAGTGAAATCAACGGATAGAAACTACTTCCCATGTTTTTTGTTTTGGCAACAGTCGTACTTGTATACAACCCTAACAATTTATACTTTGATCTAATCAGAAACAAAAAGATTTAGTGATTGTTAAATTTCCACATGCAACAAACCCATTCACTCTCGACTCAACTCAGGAGTGATAACCAACTAACCAATGTATTACTTGTTCAGAGTTCAGACGGCCACCAACCACCAAAGTCGCCACTCCACTTCCAGCTGATAAATATTTGAATGAAAAACGAAATAACTTGTAAACCAATGCTGATAAATCAGTCTGGAGGAACACTTGGACATGTGTTTCGTTATGGTCCAATATTGGACAAACTAATAAAATTTTTATGGATTTGGGACGGATGTGAAATTTTTATGAGTTTAAGAGCAGGTTTCGGCTAACTGGAGAAAACCCTGCAGACCCAAGGGGAAATGTTTAACAGGAGGTATCAATCCATTGCCATTCTCTGATTTGTGTATTGTGTCAAATGAATCACAAAATCACACTGTACACACATAGAAAGGCTTCTAGTAATACTTTTCCTAAAAATAAAAATCACAGGAGAAACTAAAATGGAGATGCTTGTAATTAATTAATCCTACTATAGCTTCACAAATGAAAAGATGAACTAAATTCTAATTTTCAATTTCACAGCTAAAAATGTAAAATCAACCGTCTCATACTCATTTCATCTGGAAGTTTTTCCTGTTTCTTTCCCATTTCTCAGCAGCTTCTTTCATGTTATCCATCGCCACATCTCTCTGCAACTTTGCACTAACCATATTTTGAAGAATCTTCTTCGCTTCATCAATCGAGATCTTGCTCTGATCAAACAAGCCCAACTTCTGTTTGACCAAATCCTCTCGAATCAACTCTTTTTCACGCAGCTCATCTCTCAGCCGAAGGATATCCGCATCCGCTTTGGTTATTTTAGACGCAAATTCCATATCCTTCTCCTGCCATTCCTCCAAAACCTTGAGATTGCCTCCTTGTTGCACTTCCAATGCGATGTTTGTTTGAATATTATTATAATATGTTTTCCAGTTTTGACAGGTGGATTCAAATTCGGTGTTGAGGGCCTCAATAACTCTGCCTTGGTACCTCGGAAGCTTATGGAGGTTATGGGTCAAGATTTGGATGCAAGATTTGACTTTTTGCTCATTGGGTGAGTTGACTATGGATTCAAAGTTTTTATTGAGAAATTGAATAAGGGTTTGTTTTGCGTTTTCGGCTTCTTGATCAAGAGGATTGTTTTGAGGTGTGTAGTAACTGTTAGGTGAAGTTAGCATAGAGAGGACAGACGAAACCTCCCTTAAATCTGCACATCTATCTTCCGGAAGAATCGAGATGGCGGTTTGTGTTTTTTCTCCCTGGTAAAAAAAAAGGAAAACTATGTAATTAATAACATAATCATTCTTTATTTAACATATAAGTAATTAATATCCGAATCATTACTGTAAATAATACTCCTGCGCTAACGTATGTCATCATTAGATTCCAGGAAAGTTAGAAACTACAAACATTATGTGATGATCTGATTTCTAAGGAAGCTTAAGACTCATTGTATGTGTACATATAAAGAAGCTTAATGTATCACACTGACTATTACAGATATCAAGTACTTCAGTCAGCATCAAAGATAAGGATCAATTAATTCTACACAACAGTCATTATGAGTATGAATAAATGTCTCATAAGTGATTGTATGTAATGAAGATTCGATGATAATGTTTAAGAATACTGCAGGAAGATTTAGAAAATAAGTTAAAAATTAAAATTAAAAAAGGAACTATTTAAAGAAAAAGATAAGGCGGTTTCCTCATTCTAAGGAACCCGTTATTGTTGTCGCCTCATTCCAAGTAAAATTTAGTGTGTTTAAAAGTTAATAAAATAAATACACTCCCCCCCTCCAAAACCCCGGGTTGAATTCTTTTCACGTAACTCAGCCAATTTATAAGTTATCACTAACGATTTGTATGTGGTAGTAGCTTTTGTCTATGAAAAGTTCAGCGTGATCCTTGTTCACTTTGGCAAAAGTTTTAGAATCCACAATCATTTTCCAGTTACAATGTAACCCGTTTGTTTATCCAAATTTAATAACTTTAAATAAATTAAGAAAAGGTATCTGATCAGGAGTTACTTCTTAGAAATTGACAATCTATCAATTAAAAGGCATTATCCCAAAAAAGTTACCTGGTGATCATCTCGGTTTATGGCTACAATCTGGAGTCTTTTTGCACGCTCTTCTTCAGCTATGCTATCATGAAAATTCTTATTTATATGAACAGATAGGTCACCAACTTCCTGTTTCGTAACCAGCAAACAAAAACTTATTATTCGGCTAGTCTATTTGGCAAATTAACATGATTGATTCACGATGGAACATTCATGTATCATGACTAACTTAATGGTAAATTGTAATTGATTGGGATTGAAATGAATCTTTAGTTAGTTATTTAAAATTCAACTCAAAGGAAACTAAACAAACTTATATTTGATTTTTTTATAGTAAAAAAAAGTCAGTAACACAAGAAGTTTCTCTAGTCTCTAGCCAATATCTATTAAATGGGTTATATGCTTGTGAATTGTGATATCTGAAAGGTAATAAAGTGCAATATAAATATTATTCTCTACATAGAGACCTATGTAACCCTATTAGACACAATACAATTCATACAACTTTAGTTTATCTACATCATAGGAGAACATATTTCAGGTATTGTCACGCATCATTCATGCTAAATAATCCACTGGATGGAAAGTTTAATATACCTGATTCACACTGGCATGTGTCTCATCAGCATTCGCATATTCAGCAACAAATTCATCATCTACTTCAACTTTAACAGTCCCGGTACTGGTGACAGAACCTAGACCATTCTCCTGGGGCATAAATTTGACATAAATTTATCAAAAGGTGAACTTATGAGAAGAAAAATGAAGTAAAAAAGACATAAATATCAAAAGCAACTCATAGCATGGAATCTTAGATGGTGTCTAGTATTTATTAGTTAGCCCATTTCACATACATGCCCCTCCCTAGGTCTGAAAACAAACCGTCTGTTTACTGAGCAGTTCGTGAATTGTTCGGCAGGAAGTTCGTTTAAAAAACAAACGAACAAGAACAAAAAAGTTTGTTCATTTCGTTGAATAAACATGAATACATGTCATGTTCATTCATTAATGTCCGTTAGTTTACGTTTGTTTAGGTTCGTTAGTTTAAGTCTGTTAATATATGCATTACAAATTAGTCTAGTTTTAATAACTTTGTAGACCCGACACATTGTTCTTCACATTGCTTTTTAGCTCAGTTATGTTCAGTCATCTATGTTCATTGCAAACGAACGAACAGAAACAAGAAAGCCCCTATTTGTTTAAGAGAAATGAAACAAAAACCTTGGGAGTTTGCTGTTTCCCCCTGCGGTCAATTTCATCTTCGTAGCACTTAATAACTTCCTTTATGGCTCTGGCTTTTTCAGGAAACTTTTGCTCAAGTATTCCAACGTTTCGTTTATTCATCCATATAAACTCCACCAAGTCCCTATCCGTCTTGGACTGGAGGTTATCCACCATGGCAGACTTCAACTTCTTGGCAGACCGAGCCTCATCAGTGACGGTGTCGGTGGGGTTAAATTGTGTTAAGGGCTGTGGAGGACAGCACTTGCGCAAGTGTCTCCTCATTGTGGATGTGCCTGAATTGGGAGCGGTGCTGTAGACTTTGTTGCAGGTGGTGCATCTTGTTTTGGGCAGGCCGTCCTCCCCGGTGATCTTCTCGAAATAAGTCCAGACGTAGGCTCGTGAGCGTCTTTTACCAGCAGACGAGGAGGTTTCATCATTTCCATGATCAACAAGAGTCAGATTCTGATCATTTCCTTGTTCGTTTTGAGTGTTCAACATATCTAAGTGAAACAACAAGAGAAATTGTTATTATGAGGTAAAATAGTAGTAATAATGAAGAGAATTCAACGTCAAATACACATGAAATGAACTAGGTTAATTTGAAAAATAAAGAAGCAATTTCTACTAATTAACAGGTAGGTAGGTAGTAGGTACATGATGAGTAAACAAGAGATTGAATTGGCTGGCAGGGTGAATCCATAATTGGTACCTCAATTATTAGAGTAATTTCCGGCAGGTGGGTTGATGTCATGCGACGGAGCCACCTAAAAAGTAAACATCTTGTTTGGAAGGAAGGAATAGGGTGAAGAAGAAGAAGGAATGCGCGTCTTCAGTTCGGGTTATGATCGGTTTCGGTTCGGGTTGAAATCGGTATCAAGACCCGTATCACATTTTATTTTTCAAAATTTTACAAAGCTTTACTTATATGGAAAACCGGTCATGGGTTATAATAAGGAAACCGGTCATGGTTCACGATATAATAAGAAATAGCTGGCATCATATCTATTTGACATCTTATTGAGGGCCTAATTGAAAGTCATGTGGACAATAGATTTTCTTTTAATAGTATAATTAGAAGTTAGATTATTTAGCTCTCTCGATTTCCGTCCAAAAACATTTTTTGGTTATTTCTGTCCTCGTGGTTTTAATTTATTATCAACTAGGTTTGTTGCCCGTGTTACACACGGGTGAAAAATATAGAAAACGTCAAGAGAAAACTTATCTTTAGAGAGAAAACTTAAAAAATAAAAACTCCTAAAGAATTATTTTTAATTAAAAATAAAAAAATATTTTTCAAAATTCTATTTTTGCCATTATTCTTATATTTTCTTACCCTTCACTCGAAAAAAATTAAAAAAATTAAAAAATTAAAAAAAAACCCGCTGTAATGCACAGACGTATTACTGTGCGAAACCGTTGCATTACACATGTGTATTATTATGTATTTTTAAGTTCAATAGTGTTTAATTGCATATATTTAATATTTGTGTACTGTATATGTGTAGTAGTGTTGTATTATATGGAAAAAAATAATAATAAAATAAAAGTCGATGTAGTGCACATGTGCGTTAATATTGTATTACACATATGTACTAATGTGTATTAGATGTGCGTATTAGTCTTCTATTGCATATTATACAATAGTGTGTATCAAATATGTGCAATAGTGTTGTATTCTATGCCATACAACACTTTTGCATATATGCAATGCACACTATTACACATGTGCATTACATCGAGGAGGTTACCGACAAGTTTTTTTGTTTTTTGTTTTTTTTTGAACCAATAACAACATATAAGAATAATGGAAAAAAACAAAAAAGAAACTTCAAAATTTTTTTTTTTAAAAGTTAAAAATAATTTTTAGGAGCTTTAAGTTTTCTCTTTAAGAAGAGTTTTCACTTGAACCCACCCATATATATATAGGGGTGGGATCAAACGAAAACTCATGTTATAGAGAAAACTTAAAAACTCATACAATCACCCTTAAACATAGCAAAAAAAAAAAAACAAGTATACAAAAAAAAAAAAAAAGAGGTGGGTTTTTTAATGGCCAAGGGTATTTTTGAAATTAGAACAAAACAAAAAATAAAGATGAACACTTGATTAAAACTTCACCATTTTACCTGTTCCCTCATATGCGACCTCTGATATACCCATATTCACTGGAAACTATGGTTTTAAGCAAATTGATGGCAAAATCAAGCAATAAACAAAGATTAAACAATAGGTAAACAATCATGATAGATAATCTAACATGTTACAACCACCAATTAGTTGTATATCACATGTATTACTGAAGTTTTTTGTGCACATATAGTCGATTAGGCACACTATAAGTGACGATTCTGTCCGATTTGCATATAGAACGTTAATTAGGCATGTTACAAGCGTCGATTACGCATATAAACCGACGATTAGGTGATAAGCGATGACATCAGTTAATTACTTAGAACGTCAGATGGTACGCATAATCCGTCCCTCGTGTGGGTTACAAAACATTGAAAGACGTAATTTTGAGAGATAGCAAAAGTTTGATAAATTTGAATATGAAACCAGAAAACATTTCTAAAAATAAACGTTCGAGTTGATTAATAAAACAGTGAAATTTAAAACATCTTTTGTTGTAAAAGTAAAAATCTTGAAATTTGAAAATGAATGGATTTCTTGAAGTAGATGTTGGAATGGATCATGATGAACAAGAAAATAAGGTAGGAGTACGATATCATAAGAAATTAGATAAATAAAAGAAACTTTATTCATGAGATAAAACACGCAAAGGATAAATAATCCAATTGAAATTATTTAATGTCATAATTGAGCAAAGAGTCGATATAATGCATAACTTGAAAAGACAAAATAACTTATGATAGAAATAATGAAAGCAACAAAAGTCTTCAGAGTCTTTGAGAAGCTTTAGTTAACGTTGACTTGATTCACTTGACTTGGAGCACTTGAAGTTGTTGGATCCATAAGAACTTGAGCAGTCGAGGTAGATTGATTTAGAATAGCTTGAATAGGGGTTGAGCTTGAACAGGTTGCAAGAGTGGGGTTTGATTAGAGTAGGTTTGGTAAACTTGAGCTTGTGGGTAAGGGAATTGATAGGTTTGGGTTAAGTAAGAATGATTTTGATTGACTGGAGGAGCTTGAAGAGTGTAGGGTTGATAGGTTTGGACTTGATAAACATTGGTAGTGTAGTAGGGTGCGGGTATAGCTTGAGCTTGGTGAGCATGGATGAGTTGAGGACACACATTGCGGAGATGATTAGGGTCCCCACAATTGTAGCAAGTACGGGTAGTAGCGGGTGTAGGAGCAGGCGGCACAGACCGTTGCCGGATGGCTTGCGCTTCAGGCGGCGTATGGAAATTGTTAGTAAGGTGGTTGTAACGATTGCATTGGGTGCAGAGACGGCACGAGGATTGAACCGAATGGTGATAGTTGCAAGTGGAGCATAACAGGTTTGAATAGGTATAAGGTTTCTTATTTGAGACATTTTTGTTTTGTTGAGGTTGGTGGTTGGTTTGGTTAATGACATAGTTTTGATGGTTGGACTTACGTTTGTGGTGAGAAGTGTTGTCATTGTGCGGAGTGGGTTTGGGTTTGGCTTTAGCATCAGTTGAGGTTTCGGTTCTGGTTTTGTCAGGGGTAGGTTTAGAGTCCTTTCGAGAGAGAGTTCCGTCCCTAACATGGTCATCTGAGAGAGTAGCAGCAAACTCTTGGTGATTCTAGCAGCCAGATGGTGATTATCAGAAGTAGAGGAATAACGTTAATTATGATGGTGATTTCTTAGGGAAGACATTCTATGAGAACCAAAGGCGAAATTTTATAAGATGATGGGTAAGTTGTGTAAATGACTTGACAAAAAATAATAAGGAAGTGAATCTAAATAGATTTTTGCTAGTGACTTATCATGACTTGAGGGTGAGTCGAAAGTCAGTTCCGACCAGAAGTGATAGAAATCGATTGGTCAACTTTGTTGACCGATTTGCCCATGAACGGGTTGGAGTCTAATTGACCACCGAGACTCCCTCAATAGGCAAAATTGATTGAGGACTTTTCTTTTACAGATAAAAATCTACAATATTGAAGAAGACAACATACCCAGGAGATTAATAGAAGGATGAGAAAACTGTGGTCAAATGCATCCATCTCTTCATCATACTTACCATCCACATCCACAGCATGAAGAGGAAAAGTTTCCAAAGAACGACCTTCCCGAACAAAGGTTACCACCTCATGGAAACCTGCCTTGCGTCCTGAGTCACTTGATGTGCACAAAAGCTTGGCATGACAATCTCATAGAGTAGCTCCTCCATGTATATGGGAGATAACCTGTACCAACGAGTATTGATCAGGACATGATTCGCAAATTACAAAGAACAAAAGGAGGAAAGAAACCCATACCTTGGGAAGACCTTCCTCCATCAACCACGCTCGGTCAGAGGTAGCCTGTTCAGCACTCAGCTTCAGCACGCCTTGCTCACCGATTAGTTGAGTGCTATCTTTGATAAAATCTTCAATTAATTGATCCTTGTCGGCGGAGGCGGCACGCAGAGTGCTGATAGCATCCTCTTGGGCGGCGAGCTAGGTTTCAAGAACCCGCTTCGCTTCCTCTGCCTTGGCAAGCTCGACCTCGCGGCCACGGGTCTGACCGTGTGCGCTTTAACTGTGGCATTCTATCGCCGGCATGCCTCCTCCCAGTCCCTGGCAGCAGAGGCTTGACGTCCCTTCTCCTGCTCCAGAGCCTTTTCAGCGTCTCTCAGCTTCCACCTCTTAGTGTTAGCTTTGAGACGGTATTTCTCCTTCTCTGCCCAGAGTTCCTCAAGGAAATTATTTT
Organism: Bidens hawaiensis; assembly: GCF_021521415.1. Classification (NCBI taxonomy): domain Eukaryota; kingdom Viridiplantae; phylum Streptophyta; class Magnoliopsida; order Asterales; family Asteraceae; genus Bidens; species Bidens hawaiensis. The sequence continues at coordinate 81,752 of NW_027493601.1, forward strand.
GCATCCCCCAATTTTGTCCCATGAAGTTCCAATCCCAGTATATCTCCTGGGTTGTTGAGACCAGATTGGGCAGATAATAGATATAAGAGTTCCCAAGAGATATCCGGGCACGTTTATTCTGGAACTCGCGCTCTACAGGAGACCCGCCCTAATGAAGGAAGCCGAAACACACCTCCCCATCAGAAAACCTAGAAGAGGGAGTCAACTTCCAGTCGGTGATATGGCTTACGACACCCTCTTGCAAGGCATGAGCTCTTATCTCATCCTCCAAGGAGGAATGAGGAGGTGGCGGAAGTCCAGATGAGTGCCCCGCCTGCTCACCAGACTCTTGTGCGATTGGTGGTGACAAAGGCAGGGACATGGGCATGTGTATCTCCCGGGAAACAGACTTGGGCGCAGCCACCTCTTGTGCCTTCCCTTTATCAGCAACAGATAACCTTCTTGGATCACTCTTGGCGGGAAGTGTGTCCAAGAGGATAACAATGTTTGCAGAAAAATCAAGGCTCGTCACAAAATCAGCCGAAACCCACAAAAGTACATGAAGAATTAGCTCTAAAGAATACCTAGCGTGCCTCGCGAACGGATAGCAACCTAGTCGCGAAGGCGAGTCCTCGTCATCCTCGGAGGAGAGGCAGGAGGAGAAAGGTCCAAACCCTGACCCCCACCACCCACCACCTCAGGAACACTAGAGGAAGAAGCTTCTTTCCTCTTGCGACCAAACACAGTAAAAAGATACAAGTGTTAATAAGCGGGTCACATAAAGACATGTATAAAAACACGTTACCTGTCATATACAAACCCTCGGAGACCACAGGCTCTCGGCGGGTCCTCTGGGAGAACAAAAAGTTATCCTTGGTCTTGTCAAGGATAGGCATATCCTTCTTATCCTAGGTGACAAGTTGCAATGTCCCAAGGACTTCATTAACCAAGACGGATTAAAGAGTTCCCTTAGCTACAAAAAAAGTCAATGTAAGACACCCAGATAAACATTACCTCCATTGGGCTTCCGGAAATAAGGCACCTCGTCGGATAAGGCCACAGACGGCTTATCCCAGCTCTCACAAGGGCTGCCTCAGGGATGGGACACATAGGAGTGACGGTGCGGGTCAATTTGTCATACCATTCATGCCTTTCCGGACGGTCGACGAAAGGTAAGGCAAGCAAGGGTTGATCCGCCGAACGCTAGTACATGGACAGCAGAACCACATCCTCATGAATCCAAAAGAGCTTGCTTGACCATTGGGGATCCAGGGGAGGTGTGTCTAGCGCAATCGCCTTCTTATCAGTCGACAAGCAAATATACCACCTGCCCTTACAGTGCATCTTGTAGAAGATGGAGAATTCCTCAATCGAAGGAGCAATGCCATGCGCCCTACAGCAGAACTCAAAATGGCGCATGCACATTACCGCTAATGCATGGAGCTGGGAAAGATGGAGCATATTCCCAGTAATAAGCTCACCCAGAAACCGGGTAATCGGAAGAAGGAAATTCCCGGAACTGAAAAACTCAGCCTAAACAACCATCTTCCCCGTCGGAGGTCGATTGGCCGTCGAACCTGGAACTGGAATTCTGGTTCCCATTTAGGAGCAATACCGTAAGCGTTGACGGCAGCCTGGAAACTCCTTTCGTTCCAATCGATGGTGACGCGATCTATGGTATGGAGCACCGATCTTGAAGACATCATATAATATGCTAGAAACTGATTCGAATGAGCTATGATTAATGACAGAAGATCGACGACGGAGAAAAATTTCACAAGAACGGACTATGATGAATATCAGAGGTTTGATAATGATGAAATAGTTTCTCAAAGACGATAAAGAAGAAAATAAAGAATCATGGGGTATTTATACTGATTGCATTTAATAGGGTGAACAGTAAAAAGTAACCATCGGCCAATGATATTGTGACACGTCAAGCGGGAAGATAAAAAGTTCAAAATTTAAAATCCCGATGCATAGCTGTCAACAACTTGCAGACCTATCACATCTTACTTCTGTGTAGAACAGTGCTGTCACATCAGCCACCAAAAATACTAGGCGTATTCCTAGTCACATAGTAATGTTTGGAACTGAAATGCCAGGCATTAAAGAAGTTCAAATTACAAAAAGAACAGGAAAGAGACAAATCTCAATATACGTGGGAGACAGCCGCGGATGACGAAAGCATCCACGACTGACACACGCGAATAAACGGGAAGAAGGCAAACAAACAAGTTCAAAGCACATTAATTCAAGAAAGATAGCAAATACAGTAAAACGCTAGAATGATAATTTCATTTCATTACAAAAATATTTACAATACAGGGAAGAAAGAAATAGCAATTACACAAGGTTCCTATATTCCTAATCCTCCTTAGAAGCTTCCGCCTGGGCGATTAGTTCATTGACATGGAGCCTTAGGTTGCCAACACAGCATTCATCGTGACGATGCTCCTCAATGTAATTCAGGATGTCAAAAGAAAGATCCTCAAAGGAGTCAAGATTAGCGTTATACTCACTTTGACAATCTCACCCATGAAGCACAAACTCGGTAGGCAGGCGTCCCTCGCAGGCCATGGAATAACCCTCTTCAAAGCCGGCCGTCGGCCCGCCCACGAGGAGCAAAAAAGGAGTTTAGCAAGGCATTCCCCAAGCTCGGGCCCTTCCTTAATAAGCTTGACAACCTGACGAAACAAACGTAGTTAGCTTACCATTTTAAAAGTAAAGAGGAGGAAAGTTAGGGTGACCTGGGTATTTAACTTGGGAAAGCCGAACTTGAGAAGCCAGTGCCTCTCATCAGTCGCAGCCTCATTTGCCTTCTGCAAACCTTCATTCTCCTCAGAGAAAGAGAGAGAGAGAGAGAGAGAGAGAGAGGATAGGCACACATCTTTCATCTTCAGCTCAGCCTGGAGCCTCTGGATCTCCTTATCCCGGGCAAATAGGGACCTATCTTGGGCAGAGACCTGATCTTCCAATCGTTTGTTCTTGTCTTTGATTGTTTGGAGGGTAGCGTCTGCGTCCTTGCCTTCTTAGCCTCCTTCAGACGGTGGACAGTGTGTGCCAGGTCCTTCTCCCCGGTTGCCCACCCTTCAAACATCTCACGCCTAGTGGACAACACATTAGCTAAATGACAGGTAAGTGTTTGTGCCAAATTTCCTTGGTGTGAGAGCGAATGCGGTCGCGGTAAGACGTGGGGAGGCAGTGCTCAAAGAACTCTAGGCACGCACGTGGATCAGAGAACAGCATGTCGTTGCTTAGGTTCCAGGATAGGCGGACCGTTAACCCTCTTGATGAAGATTAGTGGAGGAAGGTTGAGCAGAGGACTCTACGCTCCCACCCATAGAAACAGGAGGATCCTCAGATGTATCCTTTGGAGGCACAACCTCTGTTTCCACCAATATCAGCTGAGGTTGCACACTTGCATCTTCAGTGCCCTCAGTCTGCAATACAGACTGAGGCGGCGACGGCGGACGTGGAGCAACGATTGTCACTAATCCAAAGTCTGCAGACAGAAAATTAGTAATGCGTGCAGAATAAAAAGGAAACGATTGAGATCAAATACCTGCAGGCTCCTCAGCAGTCGTCACATGGACCCGATCGCGGAGGCGGATTAACTTCAACTTCTTGGGGGCAAGTCCCTCCCCCACAAATTTAGATGCCTCCCCACCAGCAGGATCACTGGCAGTCTTGGACGCCTCCCCTCCAGTGGGATCCTCGGCATCCTTAGTTGCCTCCTCACTAGCGGGATCATCGGCATCAGAATGCTTGCTATGACCGGATACACCAGCGGTATCCGCCTTCCTCTTATTGCGGCGAACGAGATCTGCAATAGCACGCAGAACCCCCGCATGAAAATTTTCTGGAATACCAGACGGTAATCCTTCACTAGTCGAGTCTTCACTTGAAGATTCCTCGCTAGAAGAAAGGATGATCGTTCCGTCTGGATGCATAATGGTAAGAGGTCGAGGGTTCAGGATATATACACCTTGGGCCATAGCAGGTGCATTGACCTCAGACTTAGCCACCCTCGGATAGGGAAAATGAAGTTCCCCTTCGTCTGTTCAAGAATAGGCACCTGCAGATGCTCCAGCAAGAGCCGGTACTTGTTCCTAACAACTGTGGGAACAAGGACTTCAAAAATTTTGTTTCTTCCAGAAACAAAGCTAAGTTAAAAAGAGAGAGAGAGAGAGAAATAGTAATGATCATTTACCCCCATCATCCCTAGAAAAATGCAGGACCTCATCAGGATATGGCCATAAACGGCTTATCCCCACCTGCACCAACGCAGACTCAGGAATAAGGCCCATTGGAGTAGGAGTCTGCGTAAGAGTGGTATACCACTCTTGACCTTCCACATTGGCGATAGGAAGGTCGGTAAACTTGCGAACTAGGGAGCGGCGGACCATGACGTTCGGAATAACGTCCGCATTGATCCAGAAAAATTTAGTCTTTCACTCATGAGCACTCCGCGGGGGGGGGGGGGGGGGGTCAGTCTCGATAGCCTCCTTCATGATAGCAAAACTGAACCATCTCCCGCAGACCTGGATCTTGTAGATGGTGTGGAATCGATCCATAGATGGTTCCACTCCCAAAGCCCTGCAACAGAACTCAAAGTGACGTAGTCTCACTAAGGAAATCGCCCAGAAACTTCATAATAGGCAACCGGAAGTTGCCAATGGTGAAGAACTCACCATATAGTGCGATCTTGCCGGCCGGGGGTTTATCAGCCATAGAACCTGGAGAAGGAAGCTCTGGTTCCCACTCCGGTGCTAACCCATAGAGATGGGTAATGTCTTGGAAATCGGCCACTTTCCAGTTAATATGGATATTCTCCACAACACTCTTGGCACCTTCTTTCACTTTACCACCATCTTTCTTGCCACCGGCCGTTATTAAGAAAATACAAAACACAAATTTGTTGAAGAAAGAAAGGAAGAAGATGAAAAGTTGGAAGGAAAATTTCTGCAAAGAAACTGATAATGAAGTGCCTCTTCTCTTTATATACACATCGCAATTAATGCGAGGAAAAGGGATATAGCTCATTTTCGGCAATCTTCCAATTAGATGGTGGCACGTTAGGTGGGAACTGATAAAAAACAAAATGATTTTGAATCAGCCGCCTAAAATTATGTGCAAAAACCTCGAGTGCCACCCCTGACAAGACTCAGACTGAAGACGTCACATCCCAGATGACAAAACAGTATCCCCAGTTCAAAAAGCAACAGGAAATTCATGGATTAACAAACTCAACCCACACCAAAGGATCAGAGTAGTGAGTCCATAACTCCACCCGCGACATCGCATCGTGAAAGCAACAATGGACCGGGGGGGCTTATAGAGGTAGGGTAGTAAAACTACCAATGGATCCCTAATACAACCCGTGGGTTACCAATGAGCATCCACGAAAGGAACCCGCGGACCAGAACACTTGCAGTCATGATAGTAAGGCAGAGACTAAAAAAGTCATCCACGGTTCCGAAGACACACTTTGCGGGTCTCCATCATAACTCGCGGATTACCAATGAGCATCCGCGAGAGGAACCTGCAAGCCACACAAGGGACTCATCATGAGTATGATCCCCACGTGATATGGAAGAGCAGTTGTAACAAACTATTTCTAGAAGATTCCATCAATACCCCCTGATAGCGACATCTACCAATGGAAAGATGACACCTGGACATGTAATGGCCATCCCACAAACGTGCACAGATCATGGCTATCCCATAACCATGACCAGGCTGTCACATCCTGTAAAGGCTCGACACATGTCCATTCAGGCGAAGGGGAAATAATCTTGATAGTGATAACTCCACCAATCACCTCCCCTCACCTTCGGCTATAAATACCAAGATCGTCTCCTTCAGATATTCATTCACTCTCACACGCCTTACGCAATTATTTGTATTCGTATCGATTATTCCGATCAGTACTTGTACTTATTCTCACGCTGGAGGGTGGTTACGAGAAGGCCCCCCACCGTGTCCTTCCCGTGACGAGACTCACGGTGTTTTGTTTTGTAGGCAGCTAGCTCGGATCTGACCTTGTTATTATTCAGTAGACTCACATATGGGGTAAACGAAGGTTCGGACTATCCAGTTCAGACTTGTGTTTCTTCATCAATCTTCTCATCTGAATCCCTTCTCCTCTTTTCTCTTACTTCTCTGCTTTCTCTGCTCTTCTTTTCTAGCAAATAATCTAAATCAGCATGGACAAGTGATAAACAAGTAAGTAAGGTCCTTTCTAGTTGGTATCAACCAACGTACTCGAATAATCGCGCAAGTAAGGTCCATTTCAGTTGGTAACTACCAACGTACTCGAATAATGAGGCCCTTTTCCACTCATAACAAAATGATCCTGAGTGCAAAGGGGAGCGTATGATCATACTTATTGAGGCTACCACGTGCAAGTAAATTCGAGCAAGTAATCAAGTAGCACACAAGTCCATATAGCGAATTGTAGTTTGTAAGCGAAATCATAAAACTTTGAATTTGTAATAAAATACATATGCTACCCCCAAAAGTAATAAAATCGTTAAAAATGGGGTGTGAACAACTCCCCCCGAAATTGAAGATCAGCTTGAAATAAAAAGCGAAAGCGTGTTAAAGAAATCAAAGCAACCGAACATCCCGAACTATAAATAAAATAAATGCGAAAATTTAAATACTAGCTAACGAGATTAAATAAGTTGTAAATATTTGGTTAACCGGGTATTGCATTTATTTTAATATGTTTTATGGGATTTTAAGGCACTTGGATATAATATTATTTTGAAAAAGATTATTAAGTTAACTAAAGGAAATTAACGAAAGGCATTTTATAACATTATTTTAAGCTTAACGGAAATCTAATGATTTGAATTATTTTAATATTATTCTAAGTTAACGAATTAAAAGTTAACGAATTTTAAGTTAATGAAATAAAGTTTAATGAATTATGAATTAACAAATTAAAGTTGATGAGTTTATGTTAACGAATCGTAATAAAAACTAATTTTTAAGGATTTAACGAAAATATTATTAATTTAACGCTAAGTTTGAATATTATAGAGTTCACAAAATTTTTGATGTTAACGGTATATTTTATTTTGAAAACGAAAGTGTTAACGAATTATAAAGTTCATTAAATAAATATATAAATGCTAAACGAGTTTAAAACGAACATGACGGGTTTTGAAAGTTTGGTTTTGTAGTGAAAAAGGTAAGTATAAGATTATAATTGATTTTAGGTGATTAAAATTTTTTTATTTGATTTTATTAATTTTTAATGACTTTTATTAATTTATTTGATTTTTAAATAATAATTAAATTGATTAACAACAAAATATCAAAAACGAATTGACCCGGGTTCGAGCCCGAGTCTGATATCTATCAGCCATGGTAGCTAACCACCAGACCAAGTTGAGAGTTTGATTAACAGCCAGAAACAAAAATATGTAAGTATAGTTTGAATTCATCATCTTCCCATAAGAACGCTAGATTCACAAATGTTAATCCATTCAATGTTTGTTCAATTAAATGTACGGGTTTTGATTGTCAGCCAAAAGCTAACACAAATCATATAAAAGTTACCTGGATACGGTCTTGTTTGATGTTAAACGGAGGCTCGCCGGAATAATCAATTTGATGATTAATTAATGATTATAGAGGATATGTGAGTGTTTTATAAGATTGTGAACGAGTTTAGTTCGATGTTAGGACCGTATTTATACTTGCAACTGGAGCTTGTACACGCTAATTGTCAGTTAATTGGATTCGGCCGTTTCCGGCGAAGGTTACGGAATTAATTGATGATATGGTACTGTTATAATGCAATTAATATATAGATTAAGGTTAAATATTGACATCTAAGTTCGTTATACTAATCAACTGGGTCAAAGGACAAGAAATAAGGTGAGATTAATGTCACACCCACCCAGGATGGGGTACTTACTGTTACCAGTTAGCACATACTTACAACGGAAACATAATATCATATAAAAACTAAAACATTTGTTATATGTCTACCGATTATAATACAACAAAAAGTAAAACATTCAAACTCGTCCACCACTTAGCAGCTAACCTCCCATCCTTACTTATCAACCTGTAATACATGCTCGGGATAAAAATACGTCAGCACACAACTGGTGAGTCACATAAACCGACACATTTAATAAACTGATACTAAAACAATTTTATTGATAAAGTATGAGCTCATTGCATGTCATGCGATAATTATAACCCGCCCGCTTCACGCTAAAGTCGGGTGAGCATTATATATTCGCACATATAGACTTTACGCACGTCTGCTGCTGTATTAAGTGCATGTCCCCTCGGGAAAATATAATGATCACTATAATATATATAAAACTTTGGGTGCCACACCATATGCGCCATGCAAATACATGATCAATCACAGTCCAAATATTTTGTTGAGCATGTATTAGAGTTTTGAAATTGGTTTTAAGTAACTCACCTGAACAAGCTTTCTTCAGTTACTATGGCTTATCCCACTTTAACTGGAATCTATAGTTTAATAAACTAGGTTACTTATATATATTTAGAAGAAATATCTAATACTCATGGACCCTTCTCATAACAACTGTCAATATCAAGCACAACTATTCCAGTCCAGACAACATCCAATATTTTATGATTAATCTTTAATCATTAATGTTTAGAGTGGTCATATCATACCACAAAGTTATGCACACACTAGACATGTTATGCTAAGGTTGTACGTCCTATTCTAGTAGGTTGCTACCCTTAAGTCTTAAAATAATTTATTATTAAAATATTGAAATATACGTTTTCTAACCCTACGGGTCATACCCTCCCTAAATTATTTTTAACATAATAATGATTAAATATTCATTTTATAAATAAAAGTTATTAATGAATTACAAATATTAAAAAGTTGTACCTTAAAGCCTCCAATCTTCTAATGAAGGAAATGAATGATTTAATGTAATTTTGTGGTCATAAGCATATCTAGATTTATAGGCACAATAAACCGACTAGCTTGCATCGGTTAAAATTATTAATATTTTTATGTACTTTGAAATCTTAACAGTAAAGGCTTTCATTCTTATCATTACTGTACATATTTCTTATTATTTGCTTTTCTACTTTACTTTTAATATAGACATTTTATTTCTTTATTTGTATTATTATTATTATTATTATTATTATTATTGTTATTATTATTATTTTATGTGAGGATTTCACACTGCACTGTAACAACCCTGAAAACAGGGCTAGATTTTTTTTTAAAAAAAATTATCATTCGATAGTGAGTATAATTTTGGTCGATTAGTCGAAGTGACTCGTACTCGACGAGCTTGGCCCGTCCGTCGAGATAACAAATAATGGGATCGGCCTGATGATTATGTTGAAACTGATGGAGATAGGGATAAGCCGAATAATAATACCATGTTTTATAACGTGAGCTCAACCCAAAGTAATCGAGTGAAACAGAGACTCGGTTAACCCACACGAACCTGAACCCGATAACATCAAAATTAAATGGACCATTTAGTAATTATTTAACTTTACTAGTTAACTAAAATATATAATCCAAACATCAAACGATCTCTTATATTACTGTACGGTCACCAAACCAAACGAAACAAGGACCAATTAAGGAGATGTTGAATCGGATTTATATAAAGGAAGATTGGAATCTTCTCAACCTCCTCAAGAAAACGGCTAAGTATGGAATACGAGCAAGCCTAGGTCATCGAGCATGATTTACTACCTTGAGCATGATCTTTTAGCATATTCTTCTAAGTGTGGAAGGCTTCGAGCAAGCTACACTTCTCCGAGCAAGAGTGTTCTTCTATCAAGTATGGATTGCCAATCGAGCAAACAGCTTGATCGTTCAAGCTTTAGCCAAGTGATCCGAGCACAGGATGTCTGAGCACATTGGTGACCAGCATGGATGCAATAAGAAGATGTCAATGTTGCGAAGTATAGACTACGAGCATAGTTCAGTTCCGAGCAAGCTTCACATCCGAGCATGCTGAAGATTGCTAATAAGTTCAAGACATAATTGAAGACATCAAGAAGAATAGGCTAGCTCGAAGGACAAATTCGAGCAAAGCAATTATTAGTCAGGAAGAATGAAGCATGCTAGAAAAGAATAATTTCTATCAAAAATTATTCTAAGTAAAGTATGCTCGAAGCAACTCATCGAGCATACGCTGCATAACAAGTCTGCTCGAGCAAGATATACATCATGCTCGAAGTCTACTACACTTGTATTTTATTTTTGTCAATCATTATGTAATAGTTAGGAATTCTAGAAGGAATGTCAGGGCTATAAATAGAGTACTATGTTTCCATTTAGAGACAGGACAAAGCGGATAAGAACAGAATACGAGTACAAAAACATTAAAAACAAATATTCTCCTTTTGTCTCCTTGTACAGCCGCCGCCGCCCGCACGAAACCCTAGACATTCTTTCACTGTTTCATTAAATGATATATTAAATGCAATGAATCTTTGTTTTTGAATTTGTTCTTACTGAATATCTTTTATTGTTTCGTGTTAGTTATCGCATACCTTAGCTCCCATCCGTTGGATATTCTGATTCCACCAGAATATCCAATAGGCCTTTGGGTTATTAGATCTGCGTGTTCTTGTCAACCTTTTCAAGGTTTGCACCAGACTTACGGTCCTGACAAGTGGTATCAGAGCTTTGGAAGCTCGCTGAAGACCACGGGACGGAAGGTGTGTGATAAAGTTGAAGCTTTACAAAGTTTTCGTCTGTGAAAGTTCAGATCTGAGCAAGATGGATGATCAAGAAGTATCAACAAACAAGATTCCAAGACTTTTAGGTCAAGAAAACTTCATCAAATGGAAGGTCTTATTTGAAGCTGTTTTTAGCTATAACGACTCCGAGCTGTGGAACTCAATCAGTGAAGGACAGTTCATCCCTTCTCTCACCCCAAACAACAATGACACCAATGAAAGCAAGATGAAGAAAAGAGACGACAAGGCACTGTCAATGTTGAAACTAGGTCTTTCTTGGGAGATATTGACCAGGGTTAACCATCATAAAACTGCAAAGGAGATTTATGATGTTGTTATTGACATGTTTGTGGGTAACACAGAGCTAAGAGAAATTAAGAAGGACAGATTGAAGCAACAGTTGGATCAATTCAAGTTCAAAGAAGGTGAACGACTAAAGTCAGTATTGCAGAGGTTCATGGTCATTGTAAATGATATCAGAACAACTGGCTTACTGATTTCTGATTTTGAGATGAATAAGAAACTGCTGTCATCTTTGTCTGGTGAATGGTACACAGCCAGCAAATTTATCAAAGAAAAGACCAATTTTCCCAACTTCAAGTTGGATGATGTGATAGCGTTCCTAAAAGCTGCTGAGCATGAGATGATAGAAAACCATATGATAAGAGAAGAGAAGCCAAGCTTCCCAATGACAAATGCTCTTGTGGCACCTATGGGAAACCTCACTTTCAAGTCTAATCAACAGCCAATTATGGAAGAACTAGCTGAAACAAGCTCGGTGTGTGGAGAAAGTCAATCAAGAATCAATGTCCAAATGATAGAAGATGACACCACTTCAGCAGCAAGTGGACACCCTCCTTACACACAAAGAAATTCAAGCCATAGAACAGACTATCAAGCTTTATTCTCTATGTTCACTAATTCTTATCATGCCTTTGTGGTCAAGAACCTGATCAACACAAGCATAGTGCAGGAAGATCTTGAGCAGATAAATGTGGATGATCTTGAAGACATGGACATTAAGTGGCAAGCTGCAATGTTGGCAGACAGTAGCAAAAGACTATACAACAGGACTGGGAGATCATCTTTCTCAGGACCAAATGACAGGATCAGATTTGACAAGTCCAAGGCTATTTGTTACAATTGTTAGCAACTAGGGCACTTTGCAAGGGAATGTAATCAACCAAAGCAGTTTGGTAATCAGATAAATCAGAACCAGTTCTATCAGAACCGGCATCAGAATTACCAAGGAACTCAATAGAGAAACCAGTTGGTTAATCACAATCCCTACCAGAATAAAACAGACCCCAACAACATCAAGCTCAGCCACAACAAAAAAACAACCAGCCTCAAGCTCGAGGCAACCAGAACAGAATGAATGCAAATGTTGTGAATCAAGCTAGAGACCAAGGAAATGTTGTAGTAACCATAATACCACAAGACGGGGAGTTTGACTGGAGCAACCATGCTGCAGAGATGGAGAGAGCAAATGTAGCATTCATGGCAAAAGTACAGGACAAGGCAGAATCTTCAAACTCACAGGTACAATCTGAACCCTCTGTTTATGATCTTCTTATTAAATTAATGAACTCAACAAGGAGATTGGAATGTGGAAATCTGAGTGTGGAAGGAAAGAGGCTTTTCTAAATGTCTATGAGACAAATGAGGCCACATATGAAAATCAGATTAAAAGCTTAGAGGAAGATTGTATGCAAGCATACATGACTTAGTCAAGAATGACTGTTGAGATTGAAGGTCTGAAGAAGATGTTCACAGAAGAGAAGCTCAAAAATTTTGAGCTGCTGATTCAAATGGAATTTGTGAAAAACTTGGTATCTACTGGAAAAATAGTTGGGTATGTGGATAAGATGACACCTGAAGAAAAATACAAGAAGGTACCACCACCTTTTTGTGACAAATATCCACTGAAAGTAGACAAAGAGAATAGAGATGAATATCTTAAGCAGTTCAAGAGTGTGTTTGAAGATAAACAAGAGTTTGTGAAGAAATATGAGGATGTGACTGTGAGCAGTGAAGGAGAGTTTGTTATGAAAGAGCCTGTGAAGTTATAAGAGACGGAAGTGAAGAAGACTGATTTGAGCAAGAAGAAATGGAGTGAATACTCCAGTGAGGAGAGTAACTATTTTTTAGTTGCAGAAGTGACAGATCTTCTGATGGCAAGAAAGGAAACAAGAAAGCTTCAAAGAGGAAGAAGAATGATGATCAGTTACTAAAGTTGCCAAAGATAACCCCTAAACTCAAGAAACATTATGAAAGGATGTGGAGAGAACACAAGGTGTTTGATATCTGTGCAATACCTCAATCAAAGAACAAGAATGATAAAACTGAGAACTACACATATGATCAACACCCTCCCATCTATCTAGTGTTCTCCAACCATGAACTATTTGATATTGGGGATGTTGAATATGTACCAATGAGAAGGTACGCAGCTGATCAAGCAACAAGTTTATCAATCACACCATCCAAGCTAAAGAAGATCACCTTTGTAAAAGAAAAGCATCCTCAAATACCTGACATCAGCAAGCTAATCAAGATGAACTTCACAAACTCTTTATGCCCCAAAACCTCTTTAGGTTTTGACTTCCCAAAACCTAGTGACAAGATCAAAGATAAGCAACTGCTTGAAGACATGGGAAGCTTTGCCAGAGTGTGGTGCAAGAAGTATGATGCCTAAGGACATCATACTGATTCATGTTGGGTAGTTGAAGAGGAATTTGAGATCCTGACATTGTCAGTGGGTTTGATATGAAGGGATAACAGGAAATTATGAGAAGTATCTGAATGGAAAAAGGAGTTCTTCTGATGATGAGAATGAAAGATTGACCCTGGAGAAGAGGCTAAAGTCTGTCCTAAAAATCTATGAAACTGCAAAGACATCAGACAAGCCTGACAAGGGAAGAAGGTCAAGTGATAAGGGTAAATCAAAATTGAGACCCGGAGTGTTGAATTGTGATGAGAAATTCTTGCTAAAACAGGGTTATGAACCCAGAGGCTTTCAATGGAAGACCAAGCAAGAGATCAACAACTGGAAAGACAATGTGATTGACAAGATAGAAGAGAGTATCATGTCACTAGCTGAAGATGAATATGATTCTGATGAATCATGTGAAATAGTCTATGAAGATCCAGTTCCAACTCCTGTTGAAGTTCAAAATGACTCTGACCTACAAACTGATCCAGTTTGTAACTCAAAATGTAACTGATCTTTGTATGTGTGTATATTTAGGAACAGTCCATGGATGGAAATGATATATGGTACATGGAAAGTGGATGTTCCAGGCATATGACCTGTGATAGGAAAGCACTTATTAACTATGAAAGAAAGTTTGAAGGACCTGTTGCCTTTGGGAGTGATGAAAATGGAGGAAAAATTGTGGGAAGAGGCACTTTAACCAATGGCAAATTATCTTTTGAGAATGTTCTGCATGTTGAAGGACTGCAATATAACTTAGCATTTCTCAAGTGTGTGACAAAGGATACAAGTTTGCCTTCAATGATGAACATTGCCTAATCCTCAAGCTTGAATTTGTCATTCCACCAGAAATGATTATGATGATGGCACCAAGGAATGGGAACCTCTATGAGCTGAGAATGAAGAATGCAATATCAAGAAGTGGTTCATGCTTTGTCTCTAAGGCTACTGAAAATGAAACAAGGCTATGGCATAGGAAGTTGTGCCATGTCAATCTCAAAAACATGAACAAACTAGTAAAATGAGAACATGTTGTGGGACTTCCTATAAGAGAATTCAAACTGGAAGAAAAATGTTCCTCTTGTCTGGAAGGAAAGCAACACAAGTCCTCCCATAAGAGCAAAATGATAAATTCAATTGATGAGGTGTTGGAATTACTTCACACGGATCTGTTTGGTAATGTAAGTGTTCCAAGCATTGGTAAGAAGAGATTATGTTTGGTTATAACTGATGATTTTTCAAGAATTTACATGGGTCTTCTTCATGGGAACCAAGGATGAAACTCTAGAGCTAATCAAGACTTATGTATAGAAGATGGAAAATCAACTTGAGAAGAGGGTGAAGGTTATCAGAAGTGATAATGGAACAGAGTTCAAAAATGGATTGATGGAAGAATTCTGCACTACTAAAGGAATATTTCAACAGTATAGTGCTCTAAGAACTCCTGAGCAGAATGTTGTAGCAAAGAGAAGAAAGAGAACATTGATTGAAGCTGCAAGGACCATGATAGCTGATGCAAACTTACTAGTGACTTTCTGCAAATATGAATCAATGAAGCTTCATCATCTGCTAACATTCTAAACTAAGTGACTACTGAATCTGAAGAAATTCATGAGAATGCAACTGCTGATATGAATATGACAAATCTTGAATCAGCAGTACAAGTACATCAGATTGTTCAGACTACCTCTACTGAAAGAAACCATCCTGCAGAAAACATCATTGGTGACTTGCATGAAAGAGTGACAAGAAGTTCATCTGAAAGGGCAAACATATGTATCTATGCCTGTTTTCTATCCCAAATTAAACCAAAGAACATTAATCAAGCCTTAAAAGACAACAGCTGGGTGGAAGCCATGCAGGAAGAGTTGGCCCAATTCAGAGACTTACATGTTTGAGATCTAGTTGATAAAGCCAGAGCAAAATATGCAATTGGCACCAAGTGGGTCTTCAGAAACAAAAAAGGATGAAAGAGGTTTAGTCATCAAGAACAAAGCTAGACTGGTGGCTCTAGGGTGCTTGCAAGAAGAAGGAGTAGACTTTGAAGAAGTCTTTGCCCCTATTGCAAGAATAGAGGCCATCAGAATCTTCCTAGCATATGCAGCATCCAAGAACATAAAAGTCTATCAATTGGATGTCAAGTCTGCATTTCTGAATGGGAAAATTGATGAGGAAGTGTATGTGACACAACCTTGTGGATTTGAAGATCCAATCCATCCAAACAAGGTGTACAAGCCAAGTAAAGCATTGTATGGACTACATCAAGCTCCTAGAGCTTGGTATGATGAGCTGTCAAATCACCTGTTGGATAATGGCTTCTGCCGTGGAGCCATTGACAAGACTTTAGTTCTATGGGAAAAATGAACCTCTTCCTTGGATTACAAGTATAACAAAAAGCAGATGGTATTTTCGTCAATCAGTCAAAGTATGTTCAAGAAATGCTCAACAAATTCAAGTGCGAGGATTACAAGACAGTGTCCACACCAATGGACACACATGAGAATATGGTACCTGATGAAAAGGGGGAGCCAGTGGACCAACATGAGTATAGGGCCAAGATAGGATCATTGATGTATCTAACAGCATCTAGGCCAGATATTATGTTTGCTATGTGTGTCTGTGCAAGATTTCAAGCTAACCCCAAGGTGTCTCACATGTTGGCAGTGAAGAGGATCTTCAGATATCTCAAAGGGAAACCAGATTTGGGGATATTGATGTGTGTCTAATAACCCTATAATAATGACCCTCACAACTAAGCTTTAATATTAAAACGAAAATCCTAAAACCACACACAACCGGCAAGTGTACCGATCACAAGTAGTATAGACCTAGGAAGTTCGAGTATCGAACACGTGGACACGTAAGATGCTAACGATTACTAACCCTAGATAAGACCTACTTAGAATAATATTTAATTGATTTTTGATTTCTTTTAACTTAACTGAACTAACTAGACTGACTAACAAAACTTACCAAAAATAGAAAACTTAACGACGAACTAACTGTGTTAACTTAGGATGGAGGAAAATGTCTACCTAGGTCTGAATCAAATTGTAGGCCTAACAAGCTAATGGATTGGATGACTTCAATACATTGGTTCCTAAAGATGACACGACTAAGGATCGCTTGGGCTTACTGGATTACCTCTCGGTCTCACACAACAAGCCTAAACTACTCAAAATCGGCTAAAACGACCAAACCGGGAAACAATTGCTAACGTGTTCTAATGAAGGATCACCTCTCGGTCTCACCAACACTCGATCCTAATGGAAATGAATACTACACAACCAAGGATAGAGGAACAATTCAATTTAAACCAAAATAGATCAACTAGTCGCTCAAACACCTAAACCTGACTAGAAACGAACTCGCTCTCTCGCAATCCTTATTCTAGCATATAAAGAAAATGAGATGACCCTAACTTTCTATCACCTCTCGGTCTCAAAGAAGGTGCCTAACCGCTTTACTTAATCCAAATAATCACGCAACAAAACCCTACGGTGGTACCTACCGCAAACAAACCCTAAACACAAAGTCTAGAATCAAACAATGCACCGATCAATCAATACAACACTAATCAACCGACACACGGGGTTTATGCAATGAATCACCAAAATTTCCAGCCCTTAAACACAACCTATTTCATGTCTAAATCAAACTTTACAATAATAATTCAAGTCTATCAATCAAACAATCCATAAAACCTATCAAACACTAACAATAATCATCATTCCTAGGTAGAACTAACAAGATTAGCCGATGATCATATTTGGACAGCAGCATATACTCATTAAAAACTCCATAAAACTCATACCAATCATCTTAACAATCGTCCAACAATCAATTCTAATCATAAACAATTCAATCTCTCAAGTAATTGCAAAACAATTCAACAATTAAGCAAGAAACTAAAAGTGTATGAACAATGAAAAAGATGTAAGGATATGAGATGTTCCTGGGCTGCTCTCGGCTGTAAAAAACAGTGGTGAATGATCCCGAGGCTTGGTTCTTGTGTCTTCTTCCTTCCCTAGCCTACAAAACCTTCAAACCCTAAGCAGAAAAAAGTTTTTCTCCTGGTTCTCTTCTGCTCCTGCTGCGATCGCAGCTGCTGTCCAGCAGCCTAGGGTTTTTTTATTTTTTATATAATATAATATAATATGGTCTTGGGCCTCCATGATGCATACGGGTTGGGCCTTGAGCTTTGTCTTGAACTTGTATGCGTAAAAGGTTCATAGAATGCTCGAAAAGCTCGGTTTTTCCTCTTACTTTTACCCAAAACCTACAAGATTAATAAATGTACTTAAAACCTATCTAAAACGAGTTAAAACATATAAAATATAATATAAAACGTAGATAAAACATGCGGAAAATACGTGTATTTTACAACACATCAGATATGGTATCCAAAGAACCCCTCTTTTGACTTAATGGCCTATACAGACAGTGACTATGATGGCTGCAACATGAGCAGGAAGTCAACTTCAGGAGGATACCAGTTTCTTGGAAACAGGCTAGTGTCTTGGCAATGCAAGAAGCAGACTACAGTATCAATCTCAACTGCAGAAGCTGAGTACATTGCTGCATCTGCATGCTGTGCACAGGTTCTATGGATCCAAAATCAGTTGTTGGACTATGGTCTGAATTTCTCACTCACTCCTATTTTGATTGATAACACTGCTGCAATGTTCATAGTCAAAAATCCTGTTCAACACTCTAAGACTAAGCACATTGAAATTAGGCATCACTTTATTAGGGATTGTAGTGAAAAAGGATAAATAGAAATGAAAAGGGTAGATACATCTGATAATTTGGCTGACCTGTTCACCAAACCTTTAGATAAAACCAGGTTTCATTTTCTGTTGAAATGACTAGGTATGATAAATGCTGATGAAATCTGATTAATGATATGTGCTTAGGTAAGATGCTTACTAACTATCTATGCTGCTCACTGTAATTGTATGCATGATATGTGGCTGTATGCTTGAATGATTATTTTGCTTGAATGAATCATGTTTAGTAATTGTTTATGTGAAATGTGATGTTCATGTCTCCTGCTTTTAAATCTGTGCATACTTGATATATTTTGTGTGATTTAAGTATTTCGAGCATGAACTGTGCCGGATACTGTGTTTGTGACTCCTCGAGCACAAACAATGTTATTTGAGAATTTTAAGTATTTTGAGCACAAGTGACATGTCTCTGTTGTTCAAGCACAAACATATGTACTGGAAACTTACTAAGTATTTCGAACACATGTCTATTGCTCGAGCACATGTTTAAGTTTTGAACCTTTCTGAAGTTTTCGAGCACATGCATTAAAATGAAAATTCCAAGTACGCTCAAGAGCATACTTGAGTGCTCAAGTGATAGAGTTCTCAAGACTGTTTGAGTTTGCTAGTTGTGTGAATCTTCTGTGCTGTTTGTAAGTCATAGGTGCTTAAATGACAAAGTGTTTTTCAAAATCAAGTGTAGTATGAATTCTCAAAGAAGTAAGTTTTGAAAGCATAAATGGTTTTTGACTAAGCAAACAGATTTTGGTGAACTCATAAGAGAAATGATAATATTATTCAGTTACAAGCTTTGAAGAAGCTTACAATGTTTTTCTATATGGAAATAGTATCCAACCTTATGGAAAATGATAGTACAATATTTAATATCCTAACACATTGATTATAGGCTTAAAAGGTCTTTTTTCAGTAATTGACAATTTGTATGGTATCTTTTCATGAGTGTAATTGCCTATGTAATACGAACATAATGATCAAGCTAAGCTAGAAGTGGGGATACATTTGAAGATTAAGGTATGTTCTCTAACACATCTCTCCGGATGATGGGCAGAAAGGTAATTATCCAGTTATACACGAGCCTGTTGGTGTTTTGGTCACCTAAAAAGATATATTTTCTTATCTGAACAGAAATAAAAAGATAAATATGCATACTAGCTTATATATATACAAAAAAAATGTCTAAAGTATTACAAATAAACTATCTTAAATAAACTCAGACTTAAAGGGGCTTCAAGGGAACTACAGGGGTGGGGCATTCAAATAAGTCCTAAACACCCTGAATGTAAGGCATGTAAGTCCGGATGGCAAGTAAGTCCAACATTCAACCTTAAACTCTGATATTTCATATAAATAAATCTGCTCAACTTTTAAAACCATTTTGACCAAGGCATCAGGGGGTTGAAGTCAAATTGGGGTGACTTAGAGAAAGCTAAGTAAGCCTTGAGAAGAGATTAGGGACACCCTGAAGTCCAAAGTGTTGACTATTCCAATCTTATGCATTAATTGAACCTTAAGTTGTAACGCCCGTTAATTTACGGTTCTAAGATTTAAAGTTGTAAAGCATGTATAATTCTCGGGACTTAACCGACGCTTCTCGTCATCCCGGTACGTTATAACATTTAACTTTTCAACCAAAATGTTAATTCTTTATAATTGGAGGGACTAGATGTGAAAAATGTTTATAACATAAACAACCTAACCCTAACCCCTTTCACCACTTCCGATCGGCAGCTCCCAAGACCACCCCCGTGCGATTTTTCTTTTTCCAGCCAAGTCATGAGCGTAAAACATCGGTTAAAGGTTAGTCTAACGTCACCATTAAACCCGTTATCGAACACGTTAGGGTTGAGTTTTGATGATAACAGTTTGCTAACAGATTCATATACGTTTATTGTAGGGTCTGTAACGCGATGATAATCCATTGTTTTTGGTTGATTCTTGATTCCATGATGTTATACTTTGAGTCTAGTTTCCAGAAAGGTATAATATGTAATTTTTGGAAGAGATTTGAATGGTTTTTATGAATTTATAAAATCGAGTGTCAAAGCTGATGCGGGATGACGGACTCTGGTCTGTCTTCCCGACATCATAACTCTTTTTCAATAAGTCCAAATTAGTTGGTTCCACTTCTGGAACTTAATATTTTGAGTTAAGAATCAAACCCAATTGGAATCGTTTAATTTGGTTCGGTAATGAATTTTATAAAAATAAAACCATTTTGTTGCGCACTGAAATAGCTGCACGTACCTTGCTGTGTTGGAGGAATTTTTATAAAACCATATAATAAAAATATTTTTATAAACCTAAGACATTTATTAAAGTCTGGTAAAAATTTAATAATTTATTTCAAAAGTTATCCTATGTAATTAAATGCATCTTCGCATGCTAAAATCTGCACGTTTTACTTGTTATTGATCGATAAGTTTGTTTTAGGCTTAACCGGTTGATGTTCAATTGTGTCCTTGTCGGGCTGCTTGAAGTGAGTTTTTGCACCACAATCTTTCTAGGTATGTCCCGTATATCATACTTAAGTATCGTGTTCATTGGTGTTCGTTAGATTGGTCAACTAGTTATCGTTTGAAAGATTGTGTTCGGTTGACTAGAATTGTAGTTGGATGCGTTTAACGCGAGGGTTGAAGTGATTAACGACCAATTCAGCTCGGGGACATTTGGTTTGATGTACGGGCTGTTGAAAAATCATTTTTATAAGTTATGCGGCTGAATTGGTTGTCGGTTACTCCAACGGGTCGGTACAACTCGCAATTTCGTTTATTGAGTAGTTGGTGCGTTGTACTTGTGAGTTACCGACCCATTTGACTCATGTAGCGTCGTGTGGACTTGTTGGCTGTGATTTTATCACGTTGGGTTCACACGGGGCTGAGTTGAATGTTAATGGCCTAAACGACTCTTAAACGCGCATATCGGTATCACCTAGTGTTTCCGGGGGTAATTTGGGAATTCTTTATTCCCGGGAGTATCTAAGGGTCGTTTTGGTGAATGTGAGGCCTCGGGGGCTGTTGTGATTTAGTTTGATAAGGTCGAGGCTTTAGGTGACCCGAACCCCGTTAGAACGTCTCATAGGATAAACGAGTCATCTTAATGTCATTAGTATTGATTGAATGTAAACCGGCAGGTGTTTGAGTCTTGGGATTACTTAGGGATTCTCTAGCTCATGGTGAATCCGTGTCTCGTGTCAGGTGAGTTCATGATGCCCTTTTAACTCTTTTTAAGTTTTGGGCTAGCATGCACACCTAAACGATTTTGCTTGATGAAACATTTAAACTATTTTATATAGGCTTGCTCGTATATGGTAGGCCTTGGGATGTTATAGTATATATGTATATATTATTGTATGGCCAATATTTGGCGATGTTAGTAGTCGTTATCGACTACGGATGTTACGTATGCCTACTTTGTGTTTGCATACGTTGATGAGATGTTACGTGTTTGGGTTGTACGTTTGCTCGACCCTGATGTTATTACTTGGATGTTATATATATATATTTATATATATAGGGATGCACTTATAAAGATGTTTATATGTAGGTTTGTATATGTATATATACATAAGGATGATTATTTATCGAAGATGATGGCCTAACTGATGTATCCCTTTTATAGTTTAAAACCTTTGGGAATGACTATTATGATTATTAATATTGATGTTATTTATTAAAACTTGAACTCACTCAGCTTAAGCTGACTTTGTGTGTATGTTAGTGTGAGTTTCAGGTTAGGAGGTGGATGCATTGCCGCTTGGACGTGCACGAAGCTACTTGGACGGTGGAGAGCATACTTAGTCAGATGTTTCAATAATAATAAACGTTTTCTTTTTAACATTTATTTAAATACATTTAAATTGGTTTTGGGAACTTATTTTATTATTTATGTTTTCCACTGAATTATACTCTGAAATGGTTTTCGAAATGAAATGAATTGTTTTGGGTTTAAGAATTTTGTAAGTTTCGTGTATGACCACCAACTGTAGGATTCCCGGGATTCGGGGTCTTACATAAGTATATCACAGAAAGCTATGATGATTATGATAAGTGCTAATACCTAATGTCAACCTGTCTTAGATCATAATAAGGTCGACCATGAAGTGTTGTGAAAGCTATTAAACAATATGATCCCATGTTGAGATCTTTCTATTAAACTGTTTTTAAGTGACCTATGAACTGAATTTTGATCTCTTATTCACCTTAATCTTAAGTTTGAGTCTACTAAAACATCTCTCATGATAAATCTTAATGATTGAAGCAAAGTTCTTTTGTTTGCACTTGTCCAAATTGTTGAACAAGTATCTATGTGTTTAATATCAAGTTCTGAAATGAATAAAGTGTTATCGAGCATAATACTATGCTCAACACTGTTTCTATTGCTCATCGAGCACACTGTTGTGCTGTGTAGTTGTATTTTAAGTTTTTCGAGCATGAATGAACTTCGAGCACGGAGATATATAGATATCTAATTCATTCGAGCACAAGTTTATCTGCTGCTATAAGAAGTTGCATTACGACTTTACGAGCATATGTTTTGTCATGATAGATTTCTAAGTGTTTTGTCGAGCATGCATATCCTCTACAAGCATAGGTGTTCACAGGATTATCTATTTATGTTCGAGTAAGAGTGAGTTGATGCGTTGAATATATCTCGAGTATGAATGCTTAACTGATTATTTCTTATGTACTTCGAGCACAAACGTTAAGGGTCATGATTGAATGTTTGTCCTGTCGAGTGTGCTACATATTCGAGTAGGGCTAAGCAATGAGTGTGTTTTGAGTATACATGATTAACTGAATTTTGCTAAGTACCTTCGAGCACACTACAAGTCACTAGCACACTAGTATGATTATTGAATATGAACACTGTCGAGTATGACCCAATACTCGAGCATGTGTGATGAGTAACTTAACATTTTGCTAAGGTATCAGCACAAGTATATTCGAGCAAACTATCTCGAGTATATTGGTTCTCAAGTATCTTATAAACTTAAGTACGTCAAGCATGAATTGTGATATGTCTTCGAGTACAGTGGGAGACAGCTGTTCTTTTAGCTGTATGCTCGAGCAAGAGAGGTACATTTAATTTGAATTAAATGACAACTGGTTGCACTAGATGACAAATCAGGACTGTACTGATTAAACGTTAGGTATAAAAGGGGGAATTAGAAACTTTTTCACCTATTTCATTTCCCTCTCTCGACCTAATTACAAAACCTCTTGCTCTTGCATCCCCTGCTTACTCCGACTTTCTATTTGTGCTCAATACTACTTCGAACATAGCCTCTAGCTCTGTTTCGACCTTGGTAAGATATCGATTATCGTTATCGTAACCCCAAGTTTCAAAATTAGGGTTTCTGTTGACTGTTTACTGACTAATTAATTTTTTTGTGCAGGTTCACAAACTACTACGAACAGGTTACTGAAGACACCATTCTTCTTTAACTAACTAATAGCTATCGATTGTGCTTTTATGGGTACTGATTATTCTTTTATTTTGCAGATCTGATAGCGATGAAGTTCGAATCTCGGCACAATATGTGCGCTCTATTGGAAATAATTGATGATAACAGGGAATTGGAGTTAGTAATAAATTTTCTCAATAACTCCAACTTAAGAGTAGCATTGACAGAGAGCCCAACCATTTACAGGAATCACATCATAGATTTTTGGGGATCTGCTACCTATGTTAATTATATAAATGTAAAAGAATAGAAGCATCCGTCCTCAATCAAGATATTGAAATCACTGAAGCATCGATCAGAGAAGCACTACACTTAAACGACAATCATGAAGAGCTATCTCTGTATCCGGTCCCAAGACTGATGAGAATATTTCAAGAGACCATGGGATATCAAGGGGGTGTTACAGAAGGACAGTTTCAGAAGGGGAGATTTCCCTTACTTTATCGATTCTTAATACACCATGTTATCCAGTCCTTATCTCCAAGGAGAGGGACTTGGACTCTGTTGAGCAGAGAATTAGCGACAATGACAGTAGCCATCCTTTACCAACAACCATTCAGTTTTTCACCATTCATCTTTAATGGTTTAGTGTCCAATGCAGAAAAGGGGGTGAATCAAAGATTTCTAATGTACCTAAGATTCTTGCAAATACTCATCAATAGGTCCTTGCAGAATCTACAACTGACAGGAGAAATTTTAAGACTGCAAGACCCGAACATATGTCAAAGAATGAAGGATGCAAGGAACAAATTCAATGATAATACAGACTGGGATGTTCTCCGTTGGTTACTTGTTCCTGCATTGGGAGTAATTGATGTACCTCACACCCCTGGACACAGTGATGATGATGATGATGATGATGATGAGGGTGATGATGATGAAGATGTACGTGGCGATAATGAAGGGAATGATGATGACGATCAGGGTAATGACGATGATGGTGCTGCTAATGAGCCTATTATTGAACCAATCGCCCATGAGGCTGAAAAGTTGAGGATGTGGGTCATAATGCTGAAATCAATGAACTGGTTATTGATCCAGTTGGGAATGAGTTTGCAGGTACTGGACCAGAGTTTGGATATCCCAGAAGGTGATAGTGGAACAACAAATGAGGTTAATGAACCAGTTGTCGGTACAGGTGAAGAAGCAACTGATCAAAAGGACGATGATGTTTATATTGCACAATTGGTCTCAAATGTGACTGAAACTATTTAGAAGATCACGCTACCAGATTCACCAGATCCTGCAGAAACCAAAATGATACAAAATCTCTTGAATCTGAGCTTGCTCATGATAATATTCCATTATCTCATGACACAACTAATCCACTCAACTCAGAGCTTGAACAAATTCAAAAACACACATTCCTTCACCACCTACATCTCCTATACAAGAACCAATCATTTCCTCACCACCTTTGTCATCACCAGCCAAAACTACCGAAGAAGCACATATTTCTACACCACCAAACTCACCTCTAATAGAGACTATACCTGCTGAAACCATTCATACTTCCCAAACCATCCCTAAAGAACCCAAATCCTACAAACTACCCTCACCAGAAACGTCCTCACCCGAACCGTTCTCAGAACCATATTTTAGACCCACTCAAGAAACACCACAATCAAGCCCTAACATTTCTGATATTATATCTGAAAATGCAGAATTGGAGTTTGAAAATATTATGTTGAAAGAGAAAAATGCGGTTATGAAAATAAGGAATAAAGCACTTGAGACTGCCCTGCAACAGGCTCTATTGAAAATTCAAACCCTGGAGCACTCTGAGGTTGAGAATACCTCAGATGCACCAAAACAGGGGGAGAATACTGCAGAAGCAAGTGGCTTGAAACTGATTGAAAACATATATGACTGTTCAAGTGATGAAACTGCAGAAGCTGGAACCTCAGATGCTCTAAAATTGATAAATGTAGAGTATGAGGGAGATGCTAGAGATGAGGGGGAGTTGGAAGAGAAAGAGGATGAGGCTGAAGAAGAGACCCCTGATCAAATTGCTAAAAGAAAGTTAAAAGGCAAACGGGTGGCTCTAACAGATGCAGACCTTCATCCAAAAGCTACTCATAAAGTAATATCTGGTGATGAAATTTTGGAGAAGGATGATGAAATGGATAAAGACATAACTGAAGTAGAATCTGTAAAAACAGTCATGAAACTCATAAATGAAGAAATGGCCACAATGACCACAAATCATGAAGATGAAGAGGAAGTTCCTCAAGAAGTGCTAGAGGCACTGATTGAGATGATGAGGACAGAAGAAGAAGAAGAGAGGTTAAAGATAGTAGCTGATGAGGCCATAGGGGCTGCATTGGAGGCATTAAAAGAAAAACAATTTGAACAACAAAATCCAATTGCACAAACAAACGATAAGCCAGAGCCTACACAATTTGAACCTAAGCTTGAACTGAACATGAACTGCCAAATAATCAAAAGCTCAGTTTGGTTCCAATAAATCAAGCAGCAAGTGAAGAAGAAACAATAGAACTGTCTTATGGTTCAGTGGTCAAGTTAGTAGTGATGAAAACTCTTACAGACATCCTGAATAAACCTGAAAGACATGCTCCTAACATTGTATCAGCTGCAAGAAAGGCTCAAAAGGATTTTGAACAAAGAAGCAGTAGTTTACAAACTGATAACATGCCAGAACCAAGAGTTGAGGAGGTGGTTGAGACTACAGAGCCTATCATTCATGAAGTTATTGATGACGATACTCAGATCAAAGAGCCCAAAAATAGAAGAAATCTTCAATGAAGAACCAGTAACACAAGCTAATGAACCAATAATAAATGAGCCTGAACCAGATGTAAGGGAGATATTGAAATGAAACAAACATCTGAAGTTGTGACCGCTAAGCCCAAAAGACAAAAATCTGTGAAGGTTTACAAAAGAAGGGAAGCACAACCCAAAGATGATTAAGGGTCTTAGACAAGTCAAGATGAAAAACCTATGATTGGAGCCCTTCACAACCTAGATGAGCATATTGAAGTTGATGAAGAGGAAGAGAGAACAAAGAAGAATGATGATAAAGAAAATGAAGATAAAGCCTACTTATTAAGCCTCAAGTATGATGAGCAATATCTTCAAAGACTACCTAAAGAGAAAATTACACAAGAGTCTGAAGGATGGAGGCAAAGAGAATCACAAAGAGAATTCTTGTTAACAGCAGGACACAGACCTGCATATCTGAATCTACAATCATTCGACACATTCGATCGAATGTACAAAAATCCACTTGTGGATGATGTTGCGAATTTTGTAGAAAAGCTAACCAAGAAAAAGGGCAAAGAAGAGAGTGTGCATAAAGAGGCTGAAAGAAGCAAGAAAAAGTTTGTGAAGGCGGTAAGAGATGAAAAGGAATATAAATCACTCAAAACCAAACACAAAGATATCAAATTTCTGCAACTACATGGATACAACTACAACTCCTTGATCAATCTATCTCTTGAGGAACTGAAAAAGAAAGTGCAGATGGTCAAAGACTCCCACAATGATCAAAAATGCACTGCTGACTGTGAAAGGGAAAGTAAATTGAAACTGCAGTTGCAAAAAGAAATGGAAGAGGCTGAAATGAAAGAAGCAGAAGTTAGAGAGTGGTTTAAAGATCCACAGAGAGTCCAAACCCTGAAAGATATTGTGATGGAGAAAGGTGTGACCGAAGATGAACTTGATAATATGTCTCATGACCAACTCCTTGAAATCTATCATAGAGAGCAAAGATTATTCATGGAAACAGAAAGAAAACTGCAGGAAGCCAAGCTGAAAAGGCAAGAAGAAGAAAGGGCGTACATGATAAGCATACTCTGCAAAAGAGGTGCAAATGTAGGAAGGATGATGATGCAAAACTATGAAACCATCAAACAATGGTTTGGAGAGTTAGAGATTGAAGAAGCAAAGAAAAATCCACCAATCAGAACAAGTAGGATTGCGGTAAGGTCAGAGATTGTGAGGCTTGAACCTTCAAGGAACTTGAACTTGCCCACACATCTCTATTTCGATAAAAGATCAAAGACCTTAAGAGTGATAACCGAAGACAATGAAGAAATCTTTATAATTTTCAGAGACAATTTGAGAAGTTTTCAAAGGAACAGCTGAAGAAAATGGCTCAATTAGATCTTTATGACAATCAAGAAAGAAGCCAACTTGCAGGACAACAGAGAAATGACCTCTCAAAGTTCATAAAAGAACAATCAGAGAAAGGGTTCCCATTTCTCAGACAGAAAAGGAGAGAAGTACACAGTGTAGCTGAGAAAGAGTGGAGACGAAAAAGAATCAATGATGTTCATACTTTAGAACTCTCTCTATGGGACTCAAAGAAAAGCAAGACTCATCAGGCAAGCAGCTCAAGTGGCAAAAGGAAAACTTTGAAAGAGTGATTGGCCTTGAGAAGGGATATGATGGAGCCTAACTCACAAGTGCAACAGAATGGCAGGATAGTTCATCTCACCTACAACAGAAATAAAGACTCAATATCACTCAGAAATGCATCAGGAGGGACAATTGCAGTGGTTGAGTATGATGAAGATCTTCACTTCATACACATCGAAGTCTTACAAGATATTATCAATGCAGAGTTCCCAATTGATTCTCAAGATGGAGTGGAGTTAGACATGTTCAAACAAAAGGCTGGCTTTATGAAACTCAAGAAAGAAAAAGCTGCTGAAAGGAGTTTAAGTAGAAGATAACAGGATGGAGCTAAAGGAAAATCAATTTTATTTCTGCTTATCTTTACCTTATTTGTTTGTCTTTATGTAATTTACTTTGTATTTTGAACAATGTATGAATTTAATGTGTAATGCCTAAACGGCAGAATCCCTTTATGTAATGTGATGACATTTGTGCCTAAATCGTCTATCTTAGAATTTTGATACATGTGTAACTGTTTGCAGGTATGTTTTGGTGCATCTGAGCTTGTTCCAATCTAGGAGGAGATTGTTGAGTCGGATTTATACAAAGGAAGATTGGAATCTTCTCAACCTCCTCAAGAAAACGGCTAAGTATGGAATACGAGCAAGCCTAGGTCATCAAGTATGATTTACTATCTCGAGCATGGTTTTTAAGCAAATTCTTCTAAGTGTGGAAGGCTTCGAGCAAGCTACACTTCTATGAACAAGAGTGTTCTTCTATCAAGTATAGATTGCCAATCGAGCAAACAGCTTGATCGTTCAAGCTTTAGCCAAGTCATCCGACCACAGGATGTCCGAGCACATTGGTGACAAGCATGGATGCAATAAGAAGATGTCAATGTTGTGAAGTATAGACTACGAGCATAGTTCAGTTCCGAGCAAGCTTCACATCCGAGCATGCTGAAGATTGCTAATAAGTTCAAGACAGAATTGAAGATATCAAGAAGAATAGGCTTGCTTGAAGGATAAATTCAAGCAAAGCAAGGATTAGTTAAGAAAAATGAAGCATGCTAGAGAAGAATAATTTCTATCAGAAATTATTCTAAGTAAAGTATGCTCGAAGCAACTCATCGAGCATACACTGCATAACAAGTCTGCTCGAGCAATATATACATCATGCTCGAAGTCTACTACACTTGTATTTTATTTTTGTCAATCATTTTGTAATAATTAGGAATTCTAAAAGGAATGTCAGGGCTATAAATAGGGTACTAGGTTTCCACTTAGAGACAGGACAGAGTGGATAAGAACGGAATACGAGGACAAAAACATTAAAAACGAATATTCTCTTTTTGTCTCCTCGTACAGCCGCCGCCGCCCGCACGAAACCATAGACATTCCTTTCACTGTTTCATTAAATGATATATTAAATGCAGTGAATCTTTGTCTTTGAATTTATTCTTACTAAATATCTTTTATTGTTTCGTGTTCGTTGTCGCATACCTTAGCTCCCATCCGTTTGATATTCTGATTCCGCCGGAATATCCAATAGGCCTTTGGGTTATTAGATCTGCGTGTTCTTGTCAACCTTTTCAAGGTTTGCACTAGATTTACGGTCCTGACAGGAGATTATTGACTTGTTACATATATTACTTAAAATATACAAAACAATGTTTTATATACGAAAATCAGCCCTAATTAAACTATTTAAATTGTTTAAACTTTATAAAATCTAACTAATATCTTTTAAAACCTTTAAAAGATATGAGAATCTCTTTGTTCCCCTAATATCTCCTCCCTTGTACGTATCTTCAATTCCCAGCCCAATGAAACCATTGAAAAGACCTGCTTCCTCCATTCATCATCGACCATCTTCTGCTCCCAATCAGCTTTCATGCAGCCTCCTTCAACCAAGAAATCTCCTTTAATATAATTTTCCATCACTCCTGTTCTTTCACAATCTTCTGCAATCACAATCATATTACACTTATAATCATCTAAATTTGCTGAACCTGCAACAACACGAAGCCTGGTAAATTGTTATCATTCTGTTTAATCTCTTATTCATTATATAGTAATCCTCTAGCTGATAAATTAATGTTATAATGAAGAATTTCCATCCCTAATCTCTATCTCCTTGCTCACGGATTGATCACATAACTGCATAATCAAACCTGTGGAACTCATCCACTCTTTCGAGGTAACCACGGGTGCTTGCTCGCAATTTTTTTTGTTTTAATTCTAAGTGTTTTTAAAACCCATGTGTTGTTCTAAAGATGACCAGCCCTATACCTGAAAATCATGCTTATGAATTCGTCACAAACTCATTCCAGAGCCCTCACAAACTCATTCCAGAGCCCTAACTCATTACCAGTTATAAACTGATTTTTATGAGCCTAAAAACTTAACTGAAAACACTGTTTTTAAACCAAACGAATGGGATATAAACTAAACCACTTAATCTTGTTAAACTTACCATAACATATAAAGTATATTACCTGTTTTGATATCCAAACATATGGGCAGAAGTAATGGGGAAACCATGTCCGAACCAAAACTACCTTAGCTGCTAAATTCACGTGAAAACCGATTTGAAAACAAACCCGAACTGAGGCCACCTAAATCTGGAAATGCTTCAAAATTTCCAGAAGTTTATAATATCTTTTGAAGTTCTTAAAATGCCCAATATAAACTTTTGATGATAGTGAAAACACCAAAATTATGGATTTTCCTTCTTTGGAAAACTAATTTCGTAGCCCTCAAAATTGGAATGTACACCAAATCCTTGGCATTTTTTTATGTATTTTCCTTTAGAATTGCGTTTAATAAAATCTTCCTTTGTTAGGATATTTATATGAGTATTTCAAAAAATATATATATATATGTGTGTGTGTATTTCGTTACTTTAACCATTAGATAATAATCAGGAACATTTCCTCTATACCGTATCACTTCTTAATTCTTTGGTTCTAATGGCTATGCAAATGTACCATATGAACACCTCGTAAACTTCATAATGCATTAATTCCTAGTAGGCTTCAATGTTGAAATCGCGAATTACCAATTTTAGGATAGCAAGATTTAATGGTCAAACTATAATGGTGACGTAATCTACAACGAGTTTGGAACCTACCACCCACTAGCACCGAAAACCTAGACTAATGATCATTCCAACTCCTGAATTACATCTCAACCAAGGAAACATTAATCCTTCTTAGTTGCACTCTCTCTTATTTCTAAGTGTTTGATATAATATCCTTCTATGATCGCTCTAATCATTTTAATCCGTATGTATGCTAATAATAACTTTAATAGTAAAACTATATATTTTCTTAAAATCGACCAAGCGAGTCTAAAGATTCAAGTTGGCTGAAACTTTAATAAAATGATTATAATAATCCTCTCTAAATTTTGTTAAAACTTACTAATTTCTTTCTCGAGAATCTACAAACTTCGTGCTGAAGTTCAAATTAAAAAACAAAAAAAAACCTCTAGTTCTCCTTAAGCTCTTTTGCCTCATCTGACTTTACCATTATCTTTTTAATTCAATAAAACTTTTTAATGAAAATGACTTAACGTCTAGCCTAAAATTTTGTAATTCCAAGATGACTGCTTAATGGCCATTTCATCCATACATTTCTCTTCAAAACGAGATTCAACGTTATAGACTTTCTATAAAAATAAGGCACACAAATTATTTTCATAATTGATAGAATTCGTACGTACTTACTTTTTATAACTTCACATAACCCTAGTATGCCTAATAATTGTATTTTAATTGTTACACTTGCTAAGGAGATAGTTGAGAAAAAGGTGACTCGAATCAACATCCTTGTGGTATTTTATTCATTTTAACTACTAGACCACTTCGTGCAACTTCCCTAAGACTACCCTAGTCTAACTGGAGGAGATTGTTGACATCCATGCCAACACCTCGGTCTAAGTCCAACTTTGTTGAATTAAGGACCTTGTGTGGTAAGTCACAACCTTTTGATTTGAAAAAGATTAATAGAATCGTCGGATTTGTAATTCTACTAATAGCTTAGTTTCCATTCCTATATAAATTTGCTCATTTGACCTTGTTTTCATGACTAACATGACGCCTATACCCTGAAGCCTCGATAAGATAAACTTCCTTAGAGATACTAGTTTATGTAATATTGATGACAATGACAAATAGTACTCCTGACACCAACAATCTATACAGTTATCCTTTCTAAATTTAATAGACATTAGACACGTAAATCGCCGATTTAATCACATCATGAATTAGTTCCCTGTTACTCGAACAATACTAAAATTGTGTTCTCAAACCAAAATTTTACCCCTTCCTTCGTAGAAAATAGCTGATTTGATTAACTTTAAATTGTCAAATTGTGTTCTCAAAGCGACACTATCTAATGAACTCGAACATGCAAATAGAGTCCATCCCGACAATCAATATGAACACTCTTGAATTTCACCATGAGTTGCGTAATTTCTGCCATATTTCATAAGTTATTACTGTGTGAAGAGGAACCAAGAACAACATCATAGGAAGAGCTTCGTCATGGCTGCTACGGCCAGTCCATTCACTCGTTCGTCAACAACAAACAACCTCGTTTTTTTTAGCATTTCTTGTTCAATTAGGATAAGTAACTCAATTCTAACGATGTCATCATATTAGATAACATAGCTCCGTCGTATAAGCATTTTATTCTTGAGAAGAATATTGAGCTCGGCCAATTCCTTCAATTACCTTACTCTTGGTAGGAATCCATTCTATTGTTTAGACTACTCCTAATCGGTCCAAATTCTTCAGATAAACATTTTTAAGAGATGGATAGTTCCAACAACGTGAGATGATATATCTTTTAAAAGGTGAGAGAATATAATCTTCTTCTTTCTTATATCTGTAAACCCAAAAATCTAGCCTACCGAACAATTCTTGTAATGGCCGAAATCACTCATTGTATATATCAAATTTCCCATGGGAGATTTTTTTATATATATAAAACCTGATATGGGAGTCTACATACTGGTAGAAGATGGTCTATCTGCATATCGACTGCATTTCGACAACATCATTCTAATCCAATCTTGAGAAATTTAACAAAAATGACGTCTTTTCGACTTGACATTCAATACCTTTCAAAACCTCCGCCAGGACAATAAAGTCATCCAAAAGCAAGTTATAATCTTTATTACTGAACTGTCATGTTCTCAAATAGGCCGATTACTTCATCATTACATCTCATTGAAGTTCCAAATTTTCATATAAGCTAGGGTGACTAATCATATTTCAATTAGTGATTCTTAAACTCTAGCTTGATGTCGATAATTTATTTGGCCTTGTGGTAAATTCATAATCCTAACAACCTAGCTAACTACTAATATATTGTCTTCATTCTCAAATCTGGTACTGTCTGAGAGTTGGGTATATTAAGTTAAGAAAGTTGTAAAATATATAATGAGAAAAAGACATGTTACTATCATTTATATAATCTATATTGAATTTCGAGGACAAAATTCCTATAAGTTGGGAAGACTGTAACAACCCTGAAAATAGGGCTAGATTTCTTTTTTAAGAAAACTTATCATCCGATAGTGAGTATAATGTTGGTCGAATAGTCGAAGTGACTCGTACTCGACGAGCTTGGCCCGTCTGTCGAGATAACAAATAATGGGCTCGGCCCGATGATTATGTAGAAACCGATGGAGATAGGATAAGCCGAACAATAATACCATGTTTTATAACGTGAGATTGACCCAAAGTAATCGAGTGAAACAGAGACTCGGTTAACTCAAACGAACCTGAACCTGATAACTACAAAATTAAACAGACCATTCAGTAATTATTTAACTTTACTGGTTAACTAAAATATATAATCCAACCCTCAAATGATCTCTTATGTCCAGTCACCAAACCAAATGAAACAAGGACCAATTAACGAGATTATTGACATGTTGCATATATTACTTACAGTATACAAAACAATGGTTTATATATGAAAATTAGTCCTAATTAAACTATTTAAATTGTTTAAACTTTATAAAATGTATTTAATATCTTTTAACATCTTTAAAAGATATGAGAATCTCTTTGTTCCCCTAATATCTCCTCCCTTGTACGTATCTTCAATTCCCAGCCCAATGAAACCATAGAAAAGACCTGCTTCCTCCATTCATCATCGACCATCTTCTACTCCCAATCACCTGTCATGCAGCCTCCTTCAACAAAGAAATCTCCTTTAATATAATTTTTCATCACTCATGTTCTTTCACAATCCTTCTGCAATCACGATCATATTACACTTATAATCATCTAAAATTGTTGAACCTGCAACAACACGAAGCCTGGTAAATTGTTATCATTCTGTTTAATCTCTTATTCGTTATATAGTAATCCTCCTGCTGATAAATTAATGTTATAATGAAGCATTTCCATCCTTAATCTCTATCTCCTTGCTCACGGATTGATCACAGAACTGCGTAATCAAACCTGTGGAACTCAACCACTCGTTCGAGGTAACCACGGGTGCTTGCTCGCCATTCTTTTTGTTTTAATTCTAAGTGTTTTAAAATCAATGTGTTGTTCTAAAGATGACCATCCCTATACCTGAAAATCATGCTCATGAATTCGTCACAAACTCATTCTAAAGCCCTAACTCATTACCAGTTATAAATTGATTTTTACGAGCCTAAACACTTAACCGAAAACACAATTTTTAAACCAAATCAATGGGATATAAACTAAACCACTTAATCTTGTTAAACTTACCATAACGTATAAAGTATATTTCCTGTTTTGATATCCAAACATTGGGCAGAAGTAATGGGGAAACCATGTCCGAACCAAAACTACCTTAGCTGCCAAATTCATGTCAAAACCGATTTGAAAACGAACCCGAAATGAGGCCACCTAAATCTGGAAATGCTTCAAAATTTCCAGAAGTTTATAATATCATTGAGAGTCCTTAAAATGCCCAATATAAACTTTTAATGATAGTTAAAACATGTCAGGACCGAACCTGGTGCAAACCTTTGTAGGTTGACAAGAACACACCAGATCTAATAAACCCAAAGACCTCTTGAATATCCTGGCAGAATCAGTATATTCAAGGGATGGGAATGAAGGTTTGGATAGTAATAGATAATCAGTAAGAACAATTAAAGACAAAGATTCACTATATTTAATATATCATTAATGGAGCAGTGATTTGATTGCAAGGAATGCCTAGGGTTTCGTGAAGGCGGCGGCGGTACGAGAATACACAAAAGGAATATTCTTTCAGGTGTTTGTGCTCTCGTATTATGTGCCTTATCCCCGATTTTAATAAAAAGGAAACCTAGGGCACTATTTATAGGCCCTAACATTCCTTCTAGAATACCCTAATGATTACACAATGCATGACAAAATAAATACAAATGTAGACAAGTCTTCGAAGTATGATACTTCCTTGTCGAGCAGACTTGATATGCACAGCATGCTCGATGTAAGTCTTCGAGCATACTCTACTTAGAATATTTTCAGATAGAAAATATTCTCCTCCAGCACACTTCAATCTTCTTGACTAATCCTTGCTTTGCTCGAACAAGTCCCTTAAGCAAGCATGTTCTTCTAGATATCTTCAATTCTGCATTAGTGACTTCAATTCTGCATTAGTGACTTATTGAGAGCAACCTTCAGCATACTCGAATGTTAAGCTTGCTTGAAACTGAATCATGCTCGAAGTCTGTACTTAGAACATTTGATATCATTCTTTATTGAATCCATGCTCGACCCACAACTATGCTCGAAACACTTGGTTTAAGCTGGATTGATCAAGTTGTTTGCTCGATTGGCAATCCATACTCGATGAAGAACATCCTTGCTTGGTGAAGTGTAGCTTGATCGAAGCCTTCAACACTTAGAAGAATTCACTGAAGTAAGTCTTATATCCATAAGACACCATGCTCGAGGTAGCGAAATCATGCTCGAATCCAAGCTTGCTCGTAGTCCATACTTTGCCATTTCTTTGAGGAGGTTAAGAAGATTTCAATCTTCCTTTGCAAATATTTGGCTCAACAATCTCCCCCTAGATTGGAACAAGCTCAGATGCACCAAAACATACCTGCATATAGTTACAAATGTATCAATTTTCTAAAGATAGTCAATTTAAGCAAAAGTCATTACATTACATAATAGGAATTCTGCCACTTGGGCATTACACATCAAATTTACACTTCATTCAAATTAAAAATCAAAATCAAAATACACAAAACATAAAATGAAAAAGATAAACAAGAGTAATCAGATCATCCTTTGGCTCCCTTCCCTACTATCTTCTGCCTTGGCTCCTTTCAGCTTCTTTTATCTTGTCTAGTCTTACTGCTGCAGCTCTTTGTTTAAACATCTCCAATTCTACACAATCCTCAGAATCTATAGGAATATCTACATTCCTAATGTCTTGAAGATCCTGGGTGTGTATGAATTCCAACTCTGCATCATGCTCAACAACAACTATGGTCCTTCCATGAGAGTTTCTAAGAGTTACACAGTCACTTTGCCTATTATAAGTGAGATGAACAATTCGCCCATCTTGTTGCACTTCAGAATTTGGCACCTCCATCTCTCTTCTCATAGCCAAGCTTTCTCTTAATGTTCTTCTTTTAGAGCTTGAGCTGCTGGCTTTGTGTGTCCCTGTTTTCTTGGATTCCCACAGAGAGGGCTCTGATATTCTTACATTGCTTAGTCTCTTCTTCCTCTTCTCTCTCTTTCTCTCTCTCTCTCAGCTGCTGTGAATGATTCTTTTCTTTTCTGGTCAAGCAATGGGAATCCTTTTTCAGATTGTTCTTTTAAATATTTAGAGAGATCATTCTTTTGTTGGCCAGCCATTTTGCTTCTGAATTGGTTATCATATAGATCCAGCTAAGCCATTTTCTCCAATTGTTCCCTTGAGAAATTCTTGAAGGCACTCCTGAATATTATGTGAGTCTCTTGACCATCTTCAGTTATGACTCTCAGGGTTCTAGATCTCATGTCAAAGTACAAGTGAGTTAGTAGGTTTAGATTTCTTCGTGGAGCTTGCTGCCTAGAAACTTCAGGTCTATCAACAAGTCCACTAGACCTTGTTGTAGATATATTCTTCCCAAATCTTCTTTCAGATTCATCATATAGTCTTCTTATTTCTTCTCCATCTTGCAATATCAGATTTCCCATTTTCGCACCTCTTCTGCATAGAGTGCTAAACATTTCAGCCCTTTCCATCTCTTCTCTTCTCCTTCTTTCTTCCAACACTTTTCTTTCAACCTCCAGATACAACCTCTGCTCTCTATGATAAATATCCAGAAGTTGTTCATGAGGCAGGTTGTCAAATTCAGTCTCTGTCATCCCTTTCTTTAATAGTATATCCTTCAAAGTCTTCATTCTATCAGAGTCATTGAACCATTCCACTGCCCCAGCTCTTCTCTGTTCTGCCTCTTCTCTCTCCTTTTCTTGTTTCTCCTTTTCTTTCATTTTTCTTTTACAATCCATTGCATATTTTTCATCTTTGTGTGAGTCCCTCACCATTTTGACCTTTCTCTTCAATTCCTCTATGGTTAAGTCTTTGAGAGAGTCATACTTGTATCCATGTAGTTCCAGGAATTTGATGTCTTTGTGTTTCTTCTTCAAGTCTTTATATTCGTTTTCCTTGTGCATCTTTTCTTCTTACTTCCTGTACATATTTTACAATGTCATCAACAATTTCCTGTTTGTACATTTTATCTAAGGCATAAAATGGTTGACGATTAAGGAAAGAGGGGGATGTCCAGCATTCAGAAGGAAGGCTCTTTGTGTGTGTCTTTTTCTCCATTCCTCTGCAGCCTCTGTAATACTTTCCCTGGTCATCCTTTCTAAATGCCTCTCTTCATAATCAAGACTCAACAGATAGGCTTTGTTCTCCTTCTCTCTCTTTTCTTCTCTTTCTACCCTTTCTTTCTTTTCTTTGGCTTTTAACTCTGCTAACTATTCAATCTCATTCTCAGTCATTCTCTTAAGATTTTCAAATTCCAGTCCACATCGCATAAGGAATATGATCTTCGGATCAGTCTTTAGTCTCTTTTCATCTTCCTTAACCTCAATTGTTCCATCTAAATTATGCAAGGCTTCTATCATAGGCTCTTCTACTTCAGTAACCTTAGGCTTCTCCCTTCTGGTATAGACTTTCTTAACCATTTTCTGCCTTTTGGCCCTAGGAGTCTCTTTCTCTGAAGTTTCTTTTCTTTTAGCTGACTCTCTAGCCTTAGACCCATGTTTTACAATCACAACTGGTTCAGTGACAGTTGGTTCAGTTACCTCTTCAGCGGGCTCATCATCAATTATTTCTTCAATCCTTGGTTCTGATATGTTTTTAACTTGAGGCTCACCGCATCTAGTTTGCATTTCTTTTTGTGTCTTCCTTGCAGCAGCCACAAGTTCATGAGCATGTCTTTCTGGATTCTTCAGAATGTTGTATATATTCAAGACAGCCAATTTCGTGAGAAATCCAAAACTAATTCCTTTTGATTTTTCATGTTGTTCTGGTATTGTAGGACTTGTTTCAGTTTGAGGGATTTCAGATTGACTCTTCTTTACTTGTTCCACGGTAGCCTCTATAGCCTCATCAGCCAATTTCCTCACCCTTTCTTCCTCTTCATCTTTCTTTTTCATTTTAATCAAAGTCTCCAACACCTCCTGAGGAATTTCCTCCTCCTCTCCTTCAACAACCATTTTAGCCCTCTCTTCATTCATGATCTCCATTACAGTTTTGACAGACTCCACCTCAGCTATATCTGGATCATTTACTTCATTTGTTCTAAAATCTCATCACCAGATGTTATTTTGTGAGTAGCTTTGGGGTGTAAGTCTTCTTCTGTGTGAGCAACCCCATTTCCCTTCTGTTTCCTTTTTTCAATTTGTTTTGGGGTCTCATCATCTATTTCTATCTCCCCCTCTTCAAATGCTTGTCTTCTGTTCACATTTTCATTCATATCTTCATCATATTCTTGATTGATTAAATTTAAAACATTTGATGTTCCAACTCCTGCACTTTCATCACTCACTTCAACATAGGTTTCATTAATTAGCATAAGAGCATCTGCTTCTTCGTTATCTCCCCTTGTTTTGGTGCATCTTAGGTCTTCTCAACCTCAGACTGCTCCAGGGTTTGAATTCTGGTCAAGGCTTGCAGCAGAGCTTCTTCTAAGGCTTTGTTCCTCCTCTCCAGAAAGGCATTTTTCTCCTTAAGCATGATATTCTCAAATTCCAATTAGGCATTTTCTGCCAAAATGTCATAATTAGTAGGACTTGAGGAGGGTATTTCTTGGGTAGGTTTGAAGTCATGCTTAGATTCTGGTTCATTAAAAGAAGATTCAGGTGATGGTACTCTGTATGTTTCAATTTTGTCTTGAATGTCTTGGGTTATGGGCATGGGTGTAGGTTGAGTTAGTTCTTTTAATGGTGAAGTTGGTGGTATAAGGACAAGTGTTTCTTGAATAGGTTCATGTGTTGGTGAAATTGGGGGTGTTGGGATTATTGTATATTGAATCGGTGATTGGTGAGATTGGAGATGTTGGAATGGATGTATCTTGAATAGGTTCAGGGCTGGATACAAATGGTTCAGTGTTGACTGGGATGATTGCACTGGATCATGGGCTGGTTCTGACCCTTGTGAGGATGTATCATCTTTGTCTTCAAGTGGATCTGGTGGTGTGAACTTTTGGATGTTTCCAGTTACATCAGTGATCACATTATCAACAAAAAAGTCATCATCTATTTGCACATTTGCCACTTCATTAGCACTAACACCTAGTTCTTCATTTGGTTCTTCAACCCTTGCATTTGGTTCATCATTAACCTCAATATTTTCAATCTGCACTTTTGGTTCTGTATTAACAAACACCACCATCTCATGACTAACTGGTTCAACAACTGGTTGATTTACTCCCATTTCTTCATCATGGTGTGCTTCATGGCCAATCTGTGCTCAACTGGTTCATGTATCTCCTGATTTTCCTGTGGTTTAACAACCACAATTTCATCATCTGCACCATTATCACCATCATTGTGATCATCATCATCATCATCTTTTGATTCTTCATCACTTGCACTATCTTCAGATTCATCATCACTCTGGCCTGGTAAAGGAGGTACTTCCATGATTTCAATGTTTTCATTTAACAGCCATGGAAGAATGTCCCACTCTACATTGTCATTGAACTGACTTCTTGCTGCCTTTATTCTTTTGTAAATGTTCGGATCTTGTAAGGCCAGATGTTCTCCAACCAAGTTTAAACCGTGCAAATATCTGTTAATCAGAATCTGTATAAACCTTGGATACATCAGAAATCTCTGATGTTCCTTCTTTTCAACATTGCTAACCAAACCATTAAAGATGAATCTTGAGAAGTTGAATGGTTGGTTAAACAATATAGCAACAGTCATAGTAGCAAGATCTCTACTCAAAAGAGTCAATGTCCCTCTTCGTGGTGATAGGGACTGGATAACATGGTGGATCAAGAATCTGTAAATTAAAGGAAAGCTCATCTTCTGAAATTGACCTTCATGTACAACTCCCTGGTAACCTAGTATCTCTTGGAATATTCTCAACAATCTTTGGGTTGAATACAGGAGCTGCACTTCATGATTGTCGTTTAGCTGCAGTGCTTCCCTGATGGATGCTTCTGTTACTTCAATATCTTGACCCAAGACAGAAGCCTCAATTCTCTTCCCATTCACATCATCCCTATATTCAGCAGAACCCCACAAATCTGTGAAGTGATTTCTATAAATGATTGGGTTCTCTATTAGTGCTTTGGTTCGAATCTCATTGCCATCAGTTTTGCAAAACAAAGAAAATAGTCAGTACTCATAATAGCAGAATAATAGCTGTTAGTGGTTAGGGAAGAAAGTCATCTTCAGTAACCTGTTCCGTAAAAGTTTGTGAACCTGCACAAATCAACTAGACAGTTAGTAAAAGAACAATAGAAACCCTAATTTCGAAACTCGGAGATATGACAAACAATAATCGATATCTTACCAAGGTCGAAACAGAGCTAATGGCTATATTCGAGTAAGTATTGAGCACAATAAGTATTTGGAACGAGCAGGGGAGTCACGAGCAAAGGTTTTTGATTTAGGTTGAAAGAGGGAAAACAAATGTTTTGAAAATTTTCTAAGTCCCCCTTTTATACCTAACGCTTAGATAGTACAACTTAGATTTGTCGTCTAGTGCACGCCAGATGTCATTTAATTTGAAATAAGTGTACCTCCCTTGCTCGAGCATACAGCCAAAAACAGTTGTCTCCCATTGTACTCGAATTCTCTCTTTAGAGCGTGCTTGACTTGCTTTTAAGTGAAATGGTTAAGTAATTTTGAGAATGTTCATTTTAGAGGTTTGCTCGAAACCAAGTATACTCGAGAGAAGAACTTAGAATTTTCTTAAGTTCTTTTGAGATATTTCAAAACTGTTCTCGAATATTCCTGTGCTCGAGAGTTTGCCTTAACCAATATTTCATACTTAGTTTTCATATATTCAGACATGTATGCTCGACTATAAGTCCTTACTCGAGAGCATTCACAAACAAACACTTAACACAATAAGTTCGAGTAAAATAGTCAGTTTGCTCAAAAACTCTTACTCACATTTCAACCATGCAACAACCTTCTCTTGTGCTCGAAGTACTTAGAGAAATATTCAGTCAATCAATCATACTTGAAACACATTCAAAACATCAACTCTACTCGAACATACTTAAACAGATTATCATGTTGTCCCTTATGCTCGTAGAGTATACTCATGCTTGAAATACTTAGAGAAATCTATCATGCCACAACTTGTGCTCGTAGAGCCAAACTTAAGTATCTAGCATACACACATGCTCGAAACACTTAGCAACATCAATCAGTCCATAACATTGTGCTCAAAATTCAAATTCATGTCAAAGTGCAAGAATCTATGCTCGAATTACTTAGAAAAGTTTTCAAAACATATCATTGTGCTTTAAGTGAAATAAAGACAATTTCAAGCATACAGTCATGCTCGAAAACACTTGGAAAAATCTATCATTTCAAAACTTGTGCTCGAACAGCCAAAATACTAAACAAGTAAGAATCTATGCTCGAAAGACTTAGAAAGGTTTTTCAAATCCTATCTTTGTGCTCGAGGAGTAG
Organism: Bidens hawaiensis; assembly: GCF_021521415.1. Lineage (NCBI taxonomy): Eukaryota > Viridiplantae > Streptophyta > Magnoliopsida > Asterales > Asteraceae > Bidens > Bidens hawaiensis. Next base: position 123,945 of record NW_027493601.1, read on the forward strand.
AAACAAGATATCTATGCTTGAAAGAGTTAGGGAACATTTCTAAGACTAGAACATGCTCGAAAATACTTGTAATATTTCAGATTACACATTTGAAAAAGATAAACATTTGTCTAACACATTAGACATGTTCACACATAAACCTTTACTCAAATCATTAAATTTATCATTTCAGACACTGCATTGAGTCAAGCATAAGTTTAAGGTGAATAAGAGATCAAAATTCAGTTGATTAGTCACTTCAAAACTGTTTATAAAGAGATCTCAACATGAGATCATATTGTCTAAGTACTTTCAGAACATTTCATGGTTGACATTAGTATGACACAAAACAGGTTGACAGCAGGTATTTGAACTTAGCATGATTATCATTGTTTTTAGTGATATTATTAAGGTTCAATTAATGCATAAGGTGTGAATGGTCAACACTTTAGACTTTGGTTGGTCCTTATCTCTTCTCAAAGCTTATTCAGCTTTCTTCAAGTCACCCCAATTTGACTTCAATCCCTTGATTTATGGTCAAAATAGTTTTGATTATAAGAGCAGAATTAATAAAACTCAGACTTTAAGGTTGAACGTTGGACTTACATGCCATGCCTTACATTCAGAGTGTTTAGGACTTATTTGTATGCCCCACCCCTGTAGTTCCCTTGGTGCCCCGTTAAGTCTGATTATTTTCTTAGAGAATATAATATTTATTATAAGCATTTGCAATTTTTTTATGCTTCTTAGGCTAATACATATATACATATAGTTGCTCAAATATTAAATAAAAGAGTTTTGGGTGACCATAACATCAACAGGCTTGTGTATGACTGGTTAATTATCTTTCTGCCTATCATTTGGAGAGATTTGTAAGGAAACATACCTTGATCTTCAAATGTTTCACCATATCAATCTTAGCAAAATCATTATGTTTATATCACTTATTCAACTACTCACCATGGAAAGCTACCATACAATGTCAATGACTGCATTTGGTCTTTTAATTCTATAATCCATTTGTTAGTTTGATTAAACAGTTTTCTATCATTTCCCAAAGGTTGGATACAATCTCTATCTTAAAAACTTTTTAAGCTTCTATAAAGCTTATAACTAAATATTCTTATCATTTCTCTTAATGAGATCACCAAAAACAGTTTGCTTAGTCAAAAACATTTAAATTGTTTCAAAAATCACTTTCTTTTAGAAAGAATTTTGCATTTGATTTTGAAAACAACTTTGTCTTTCAAGAACATTTGAGTTACAAACTTTTTCATAATAGCGGTCATGATTCATACAATCAACATATTCATTCAAGATGAATAATTGTTCATTTAAGCACATAGGAGTCATATAAATTATGAATCAAGAAACATAAATGTATATCATTTCAAAGCAGTTGATTCATTCAGTTTTCAATCACACACATATCACATAGATTAAGCATGCATTCAGGCAGACACTTTTCTTGTAAGTAATCACAGCAGGCAAGCAAAACAGAATCAGTAAGTATATGCCACACAGTCATGCATTCAAATAATGAATAACAATCAGATAGTCAATAAGCATCTCACTTAAGCACACAACATCAATTAGACTTCATCAGCATTGATCATTCCTAGGCATTTTAATATAAAATGAAATCTGGTTTTGTCTAATGGTTTGGTGAATAAATCAGCCAAATTGTCAGTAGTTTCTACCCTTTTCATTTCTATCAGGCCTTTTTCACTACAGTCTCTAATGAAATGATGTCTAATTTCTATGTGCTTAGTCTTAGAATGATGAACAGGATTTTTCACAATGAACATAGCAACAGTATTATCAATGAAAATAGGAGTGAGTAGGAAATTCAGACCATAATCCAGCAGTTGGTTTTGGATTCAGAGAACCTGTGCACAGCAAGCAGATGCAGCAATGTACTCAGCTTCAACAGTTGAGATGGACACTATGGTTTGCTTCTTGCACTGCCATGACACCAGCCTATTTCCTAAAAATTGGCATCCTCCAGATGTTGACTTCCTGCTAATGTTGCAACCATCATAGTCACTGTCAGTGTATGCCATCAAGTCAAAGGAGTTGTTCTTTGGATACCAGATGCCCAAATCTGGTTGCCATTCAGGTATCTGAATATTCTCTTCATTGCTAACATGTGGGAGACTTTTGGGTTTGCTTGGAATCTGGCACATACACACACAACAAACATAATATCTGCCCTTGATGCTGTTAGATACATAAGTGATCCTATCTTGGCCCTACATTCCTGCTAATCCACTTGTTCCCCATTTTCATCAGGTACCATTTTTCATGTGTGTCCATTGGAGTGGACACTGTCTTGTAGTCTTGGCACTTAAACTTAGTGAGAATTTCTTGCACATACTTGGATTGATTTATGAATATTCCATAAGTTTTCTACTGCACTTGCAATTCAAGAAAGAAATTCATCTCACCCATGGAGCTCATCTTGTACTTTTATTTCATCACTTGTTCAAAGTCTTTGCATATTTGTTCATTTTTTGATCAAAAAGTGATGTCATCAGCATATACTTGTACCAGTAGCAAGTCCTTCTTCATTCTCTTGTAGAATAGAGTCTTGTCGGTTGCTCCTCTGCAGAATCCATTATCTAGAAGATGATTTGAAAGCTCATCATACCAAGCTCTAGGAGCTTGATGTAGTCCATACAATGCCTTGCTCAATTTGTACACCTTGTTTGGATGATTTGGGTCTTCAAATCCTGGAGGCTGAGTGACATAGACTTCTTCATCAATCTTTCCATTTAATATGGCAGACTTGACATCCAGCTGATAGACTTTGATGTTCATAGATGCTGCATAGGTTAAGAAGATTCTAATGGCTTCCAATCTTGCAACTGGGGGAAAGACTTCTTCAAAGTCTATCCCTTCTTCATGTAAGCATCCTAAAACCACTAGTCTTACCTTGTTCTTTATGACTATCCCTCTTTCATCCTTTTTATTTATGAATACCCACTTGGTGCCTATTGCATACTTTCCTCTGGGTTTGTCTACCAAATCCCAAACTTGTAAGTCCCTGAATTGAGCCAACTCTTCCTGCATTGCTTCTACCCAACTGTTGTCTTTCAAAGCTTCATTGATGTTTTTGGGTTCAACTTGGGAGAGAAAGCAAGCATAAAGACAGATTTTTGCCCTTTCAGATGAGCTTCGGGTCACTCTTTCATGCAGGTCACCAATGATATTTTCAGCGGGATGGTTTCTTTCAACTGTGGAAGTTTGAACAATATGATCTGCCATTACTTCTGTAAATAAATTTGTCATGTTTACATAAGAAGTTTCAATTTGTGGCTCCTCTCCATTTTAAGGAGATTCTGAATTGAAAGCATTTTTCGATGTGGATGCCTCATTATTTACAATATGCAAAGAGTCAAACAATGACTGGAACCTGTCTTTATTTCTATTTGTCTCTTCAGGTTGACTTTGCATAGGTTCACTCTCCTCTCCACTTGGACCATCATTTGAGATTTCAACAGCTGTTTCAGGTCCAGTAGAATCAATCTCATTTGGTCTTCTGTCACTTCTCACAAAATCAAATTCCTTTTCTCCTAAGGCAACAATTGACCATAGCTTATCCAGATCAATCTTCTGTTGTTTTCCCTTTTCTTCAAAGCTTGTTCTGAACATGCTATCATCCACATCTTCATTATAGATCTTGAATGACTTAATTATCTTCTCCAAATCAAACAGCCACTTTGGTCCTTCGACATTATTAAAGTGATTTTCATTAAATATAATGCCTGAGGACTCAATGATAACCATATGCTCTTTCACATAAACTCTATAAGCCTTTGATTGATATGAATAGCTCACAAAGAAACATTCCAAAGATTTGGATTGGAATTTGTTAAGATAGTCTTTTGTGTTCAATAGTGAGAATTTACATCCAAAGGGCTTTAAGAACTTCACATAAGGTTTTCTTTTGAAAATTATCTCATGTGGAGTCTTGTTGTGAGTCTCGTTCAATAGGACTTTTTTCTGCACATAGCATGCAGTATTGATAGCTTCTGCCCAAAAGGTCACTGGTAAGTATGCATCTACTATCATGGTCCTTGCAGCTTCAATTAGTGTTCTGTTTCTTCTCTCTGCAACACCATTTTTTCAGGAGTCCTTGGAGCACTGTACTGCTGAAAGATCCCTTTAGAAGTGCAGAATTTATCCATAATTCCATTCTTAAACTCTGTCCCATTGTCACTTCTAATCACTTTCACTTTTTATCAAGTTGATTTTCCATTCTCAGTACACAATTTCTAATTAATTCAGGAGTCTCATCTTTGTTTCCCATGAAGAAAACCCATATAAACCTTGAAAAATCATCAGTTATTACAAGGAAAAATCTCTTCCTTCCAATGCTGGGAACACTTACAGGACCAAACAAATCCATGTGAAGTAGTTCCAACACCTCATTAATTGAGTTAATCAGTTTGCTCTTATGTGAGGACTTATGTTATTTACCTTTGAGACAAGAAGAACATTTCTCTTCTAACTTGAACTCTTTTATAGGAAGACCTAGAACATGTTCTCCTTTCACAAGTTTATTCATGTTCTTGAGATTTACATGACACAACTTTCTGTGCCACACCTTTGTTTTATTTTCAGTAGCCTTAGAAACAAAGCATGAACCACCTCTAGAGATTGCATTCTTCATTCTCAGTCCATTGAGGTTTACATTCCTTGGTGCCATCATTATTATCATCTCAGGTGGGATGACAAATTCATGCTTCAAAATAAAACAATGTGCATCATCAAAGCCGACCTTGTATCCTTTATCACAAACTTGATAAATGCCGAGCAGATTGTATTGTAGTCCTTCAACATGCAGCACATTCTCAAAGGATATTTTGCCATTTGTAAGAGTGCCTCTTCCAACAAATTTCCCTCCATTTTCATCACTCCCAAGGCAACTGGTCCTTCAAACTTTTGTTCATAATTTACAAGTGCATCTCTGTCACAAGTCATGTGCCTGGAACACCCACTATCCATATACCATATATCATTTCCATTTGGGGACTATTCCGGCACATACAAACATGAGAAGATTAGTTATTATCTGAGACACAAACTTCATCAGTTTGTAAATCAGACTTAATTGAGACTTCAACAGGAGGTGGAACTGGATCTTCATGCACTATCTCACATGAATCATCAGATTCATATCCATATTCAACAGTAGCTTCAACATTTTCCATTTCAATTTGTTCAATCACAAATTCCTTCTTCTTTATCACTTCCTCTTTTGTTTTCCATTTAAAGCCTCTTAGTTCAAAACCTTGCTTGAGGAGGTATTTCTCATCACCATTAAGAAATCCAGGTCTTTCTACACGTTTTCCTTTCAAGCTTGACCTCTTTCCACTAAGTGTCCTATCTGTTTCACTGAAATGTTCATTCAACTTTAAGACTGCCTTCAGTCTTTTCTCTAGCTTTACTCTGTTAGTCTCTTCATCAGTTTGATCCTTCTCATCCTTTAAGTACTTCTCATACTTTTCTTTGTACTGCTTCATGTTTTGACCACAGTACACATCAGGAATTTCATATTTCGTTTCTTTTTCAACCCAACAAGAGTCAGTGTGATGTCCATAGGAATCACACTTCTGGCACCACACCTTAGCAAAACTTCTAAGATCTTCTAGTAATTGTTTGTTCTTCACCTTGTCACTTGGTCTTGGGAAATCAAATCCCAAGGATGTTTTTACATAAGTGGTCTTGTTGAAATCAATCTGAATAGGTCCAGTAATATCCACAACCTGTGAATCCTTTGCTTTTACAAACTTTATCACTCTCGGTTTCAGTGGTGTGTATGGTGACTTTTCCTTCTTGTCACTCACATAATTCCTTCTTGGTTCATACTCCACATCACCAATGTCAAATAATTCATGATTTGAAAACACAGGATAGATAGGAGTATAGTCATTAGCATTACTTGACCTTTCAGGCTTGTCATTCTTGTATTTTGATCTCCTACATAGATCAAACACTTGATGCTCCTTTCTCATCTTTTCATAGTGTTTCTTCCTTTTATGGTTTGCTTTGGGCACCAGTGGTATATTTTCTACGTTGTTTCTCTTTGCAGGCTTCTTCAATTTCTTCTTATCTGTTGACCTATCACTATTGCAACTGCAAGTGCTTCCATCACTTGAGTATTCACTCCATTTAGCTTTGGTTTCAACAGGTTTCTTTTCTTTCTCTGTTGGGGCAGCACTCTCCTTCATGACAAATTCACAATCTTTATCCACTATCACATTGTCATACATCTCTACAAACTTCTTCTTATCTTCAAAAACACTCTTGAATTGATTCAAGTATTCCTCTCTTTACTCTTTGTCAACCTTAAGTGGATACTTGTCACAAAAGGGTGGTTGAACCTTCTTGTATTTCTCTTCAGGATTCATCTTTTCAATATACCCCACTTTTTTCCCAGTGGACACAAGATTCTTCAAGAATTCCATTTGAATCAACAGTTCTAAGTTTTTTAGCTTCTCTTCTGTATACATCATCTTCAGCCCTTCAATTTAAACATTCATTTTGGACCGAGTCATGTAGGCTTGCACATAGTCCTCTTCCAAACTCTTAATCTGATTGTCATAAGTAGCTTCACTTGCTTCATAGACATTTAACATTGTTTCCTTTCTCCCATATTAACTTTTCAAGTTTCCAACCTCTCTATTAAGATCATCAATGATAATTAGAAGGTCAGAAATAGAAGGTGCAATAGTTACCTTTGATTTTGAGTTTGAGGATTCTCCAGTCTCATGCACTTTGGCCATGTATGCTACATTAGCTTTCTCAATCTCAGCCGCATGATTACTCCAGACAAAATCACCATTTTGAGGCACCATTGTTACAGCAACATTCCCTTGGTCCCTGTTCTGGTTCACAGCATTAGCAACTCCCCTGTTCTAGTTCCCATATATCTGCAGTTGGTTGTTTCTTTGCTGAGGCTGGGCTTGTTGTTGGGGCCTGTTCTAATGTTGATTGGGATTTTGGTTCATGGGATGATTTCTCTGTTGATACCCTTGATGATTTTGATGTTGGTTCTGGTAAAACTGATCTTTGGTTTCCAAACTGCTTGGGTAGGTTGCATTCTCTTCCAAAGTGTCCTGGCTGTTGGTAGTTGTAGCAGATAGCTTTTTGTAGGTTCCCGTACGGATCTTACACGGGATATCGCTATCTACGTAGGTGCGGAATCCCTGCGTAGGTAGTTACGAGCGTAGAATACGTAAAACAATCACACGCGATACAAACGAACACGTTATATATTATAACTTGAAACACGTCTATTACAGACTCTCGGCACGTTCACTGAACTCAACTACTGATTCCTCTCTCGTTTCTAAACAATCCGTCGGCTACAGTATATATAGACACGACAACTTCGCCCGATATGTTCAGGCGAAGTTGTCCATAACTTCGCTCGTTCAACAAGTTCGCCTAGGCGAACTTGTTGACAACTTCGCTTACATACATAAACATAAACTTAAACATAATTACATTACAGACTCGATTACAAACGCTAGACTATGAACTACTGACATTTATGTACCAACAGACTCCCCCTTGGCAGTAGCTTCATATCTTGATCTTCAAAGCTTGTGTCTTGTAATCTCTCGTCTTCTCTCTTCATCTCTTCAAGCATGCACTCCCTGTCTGACACATACAGAAACCAACTTCTGGTACTTCTTAGCTTCCTCTTTCCAAGCAGGAATGTAGAAAATCTTCTTAGCATGTAGTACCTGCAAGTCAGCTTGAGACAGATTGACTAAGTGCATAGGATCATACACTCTCATGATCTCTTGCTCATCTTCATCCTCCATGATCGCTTCAGCAGTTTCACAATCCACGTACCACCACTTCAAGTCTTTCAAGACGTTCTTGGGCATCACCTTCATCGGCACTTCTTTTAACTGACGGACTGGTTTATACTTCATAACCATCCATGGTTTGCCGTCTGCCCTCATCCCTCTATCTTTGTCTTCTACTAACTTCCCTTTCTGAGGCTTCAGAAGTTCAAACTTTTTATCTTTAATGGCCTCCTTCCAAACAATTTTCCCAATTACTCTCGCCATGTTATCATCACTTCTGTTTATCAGCCCCAGTCTTGCTAAGTCTTTCACCTCACACTCCGGTAAGGTATTCAGGGATCTTAACATCTTCTTGAAGTACTGAATGCCGTCGTAACGTTTGATCACAAATAGTTTCAACTCTTCATCGTACAACCAACATATGATTCCCTTCTTTGATTCTGCATATCCCTTTATATTATACGACTTTTTGAACATCGTCGGTACTGCTGGCTTCTTCGTCTTTACAAACCACTGAGCGCAGCCTTCCTTCCAGTTTGGCTGATCTTCCCACTCAGTGTTGTCAACCGCAGCATCTTCACATATAGTCGACTGTTCAACCACAGGGATCTCATGCTCTACATTTTCTTCAACAATCTCTCCTTCTTCTATCACATTCTCAACCACAATTTCTGCACCAATCTTTTCGATCTCATCGATTGGCAGAACATCATCTTTATTTATCAACTCATCATCCTCTAACATATCGTCTATCTCTTTCAGCGCATCAATCATATCATCAACAATCTCAACATCTTCAACCACATCCACATCATCACCAACAGCAACCACATCATCACCAGCGGCAGACTCCCCCTCAGCTGTGGAAGCCCTAAGAGCTATAGTAGTTCTTGGCAACTCACCACCTGCACCTTCCGGTGCATTGGGATCATCGTCTTGATCATTTCTTCTTTTCGTCCTCAGCTCGTCGCCTCTACAGCTCATCTCCCCATGAGATGCCAAGAACACCTTCAAGGCATCTATAACTTTCCCGTGCTCAACCAGGAGGGATGCCTGCAGTTGATTTGCTTCCACTAGGTGTTGAATAGTCTTGGACTGCTCAGCAACGATCCGCTCTAGTGAAGCTATTCGTTCCGAGTCTGAAGTGGGCGTAACCGCAGGTGGTACACTTGGTAACCCTGCAGTGGTAGCAACAACTGTCGACTCTTTGAATTGTGCAACAACCTCCGACGTAGTGAGCGTTGGAGGCGGCAACGATACGATCTCCGGAGCCGAGAGTTGTGCTGTGGTGGATGGGATGCTAACAGATGCAGTAGTTGCCACCACAGGAACAACTGTAGCGCTTAAGCTTGTAGTCTGTGCTGTAGAAGGGACCGAAAACATACCAGACAAGGCAGGTAGAGCAAAACGTACCAACCGTGAAGTCTCTCCAGCTCCTACACCCATACCTGTCCTTTCCCTTCGTGAACGCTTTCTCACCAGCTGCACAGCTTCTTCTTCATCATCTTCCTCGTCGTCGTCGTCAACAGTTCTCTTTTGTTTCCCAACTGTTCTCTCATGCGTTACCATCATCCGTCTAGCCTCTTCCATCACATCATCAAAGTCAGCCTGTGGACCCGAGACTTGAATATTCTCTTGAGGATCAACTCGGTCCATATCAAACATTCCTTGGCCTCCCAACATGGCATCAAGGTCAATCTCTGCAGCTGACACAGCAGCAGATACAGCAGGCGCAGCTGATACAGCCTGGGGTGCTGCCGCCTGTTGTGGTCTTGGGTCTCTGAACTCGTCCCCTGCCGCAGGCACATACTCCGGGTTTATAAGGTACCCAAAGAGCGGAGTATGCCTGGGACGCAGCTCAGGCTTGCTTCGTGCGCTGGAAGTGCGACACTGTGCAAAGATACGTTTTGTCACACTTTCCACGTATCGAATAGGGCGTCGTTGAGGCAGCGTCGGAGCCACATGATTTAAAATCATCTGTAGGAATCGTGGATACATTATAAACCGCTCACGCGCCACAGCCCTTCGTTGCCTATCGATCTCGTAAAAGATCATCTGGCTGAAAGAATATCCTTTATTATAAGTCAATGCCGTCATAGCAGACTGCATTGTCGCACCCATACCATCAGTGCCTGCCTTCCGTCCTGACATACATACGATCATGACGTGCATAAGGAAGCGCCACTGATCTAAAAGGAATCCCTTCCTCCGTTGTGTGTCCCCTAAGGGACCAGAATACCCCATCCTGAGGAACGCCCCATCACGGAATGGCGCAACAAACTCCGTTGGGTCATCCCTCGTCTCTTCACCAAACCGCAACGCCACCCGTATTTGTTCAGAAGAAAACTGAACAACTTGACCGTTTACGGTGGCTCGCATAACCGGGGGCTCAACCCGGCAATCGTACTCTACCGTCTGCCAAAAGTCTTCAATATTCGGTAGGGAAATAGGCAGGGTAGTTGTTATTGCGTGATATATCCGTGAGCGCGGGAGAAAAGTAATTATCTCCCTATAGTCCTCCACGCCATTTGCATCTGGGTCAAGTGTTATGAACTGGTTATGAGCTGGGAAGAATTGTCTGTGATCATCACCGTCATCACCTGCACCTCCTGCACTTCCAACAGCAGCCATATCTGCACTAAACGAACCAAGATAAACGTTAAAGTGTTACACAAGTTCGCTTGATTACCAGGAGCGAAGTTGTGATCAAACCTGTATAGGCGAAGTTAAAGGTGAGGCGAAGTTGGGAACAAATTCGCTTCATCTTTAAGTTCGTCTAATTAATTTTAAGTAAAAAGGTCTAGGCGAAGTTAAAGTTAACTTCGCCTCATCACAACATCGCCTCAGGCGAAGATAAGGGTTAGGCGAAATTAAACCTCAGGCGAAGTTAATCGTCAGGCGAAGTTGCGGATAACTTCGCCGAAACCCTAACTTCGCCTGAACTGAATCGGCGACTGTTAGCATTCCAAACATCCGAAAATCCGATGTTTCGGTAAAATTGTCGATGAAGAACTCAATAACACTTGGTATTAAGGTTATGTGGACGAAAAGTTTGTCCATGAACACGTTAAACACAAGTTATAAAAGTCGGTTTTGAGTCCGACGGACCAAGATCTCGAAGCGGTCGAAATAAAGTTTGATAAACAAGAAGAAACAGCTAACACGATGTACCGATAACACATACCGTGAAACGATAACTGAAACTGAGAACAAAGAAAGAAATCGAAATCGAAAAGATCAAGTTCGCTGATATTGTAAGTTCGCTGAAATATCGGAGCTCAAGTTCGCTGTATATTGTAAATAATGAAAATTTTACTGTTTGAAATCCTTATATAGGGTCAGAGTTGGTCAGGCGAAGTTACGGATAACTTCGCCTAGGTGAAGTTATCCACAAGTTCGCCTGATTCAACAACTTCGCCTTATAATTTTGAACAATTTGAATTAGCTCTTTAAAACTTCCCTTTAAGAAATAAACGACATGATCAATTCTAAGTAACCAGTTAAAAATTAATACAACTACAAAACTAAGAAAAACTTATAAAAATTTAACGAATAAGGGATCAAATTTCAGTCTAGTCAGGGACCACCATGTTTTAGAAAAGATCCTAACAGGAATCATACTAACTCCGTGACTGTCACATAGATCCGTGTTTAGCTGTATTATGACATAGAGAAACAGGTTGTACACATGTAAATAACTTAAAATGGTTTTCATCGTTTCTGTGATACGAGTTAAGTTCAATTAATCTCAAAAAATAAGTGGGCAACAACTCAGAGATTAAGATGCCTCCTATCTATTCTCAAAGCGTATTTGGCTTTCCCCAAGTCACCCCGAATTGACTTCGACCCATAGTGTCTGATTAACTTGTAAGTATTCTTTGTCTGCTTCCCGTACTCTTTCTTACTCCATGATTGAGAAGTCTCGAACTCTCGAAGGTTACAATAACTCATAAGTACTAATTTTTTTTTTTTTTTTTTTTTTTTATTTTTTTTTTTACAAACATACTTATAGACTTCAGAGTAATAAACAACTGCAAGTCCCGAATCTGGATCACTGCAGTGTCTTGAAACGCTTTCTTCACGGGAATCAGAACACTTACGGGCTCGTGTATGACTGGGTAAACGCTTTTCTGCCTGTCATTCGGAAAGATATGTATGAAGACATACAAAACTCTTAAGGAGTTTCCACGTAAAATTGAGTAGAATAGGTTAGTATCACATCTACTTTTACGCACCATAAAAAGTTACCATGACATACAATGACTGTTCTAAGGCCTTTTAAGCCTAATAACTTCACTAGTTAAGCACACACAATCAGTATATATATATCATTTTCCAAGGTTGGATCAATTTTCTGTGAACATAGCAAAGGTACTTCATACGAAGTAGTAGACTTGAAAAGTAATTTCATTTCCCCAAAAAAAATTTTGACTTCAATCGCCCCGATCACGTCAAAGTCTTCAGGTAAACGGCAATCCTGAAGATCCAATGGATCAACTGGACCGACCACATACAAGTATGTGTCCTTCTAACTAAGTATGAACGACTAATTTTCAGCGACATAAAGAAAACACATCATAACCGCCTCGGTCACTTTCAGTCATCTGGTTAATGGCGATCCTCATTCTCTACAAGTAGAAACGAGGACCAAAACATAACCGAGGATATGTCCATCAAACTGAGGTAACCGACTAATTTTAAGCAATAGTGACGTTTTTTTTTTTTTTAAATAAACATAAAAAAAACAAGGTTACTCGGGATTGATCATCCCGTTCAACTCAATTAGGTTTTGAAATCTGGATTTATCAAACGCTTTTGTAAATAAATCAGCGAAATTTTCTAGCGTATCGACCTTTTCAACCTTAATCAGTTTCTTCTCAGCACAATCCCGTATGAAATGATGACGAATGTCAATATGTTTAGTTTTACTATGTTTCACGGGATTGTTAATTACTGAGATGGCAGCAGTGTTATCAATAAAAATAGGAGTGAGTAAGAAATTCAGACCATAGTCGCGCAATTGTTGCTGAATCCACAAAACCTGAGAGCAGCAGTTGGATGCTGCCATATATTCAGCTTCGCACGTTGAGATTGCGACTGATGTCTGTTTCTTGCACTGCCAGGAAACTAATCTTCCATCGAGAAACTGACATCCTCCTGTTGTCGACTTCCGACTCTGATTGCACCCTCCATAATCAGAATCTGTATAAGCAACCAGTTCCACGTCTCCTCCCTTCGGGTACCACAACCCTAGCTTCGGCTTGCCTTTGAGATACCGCAAAATCCTCTTCACACCCTTCATGTGAGATTCCTTTGGGTTTGCCTGAAAACGGGCACAAAGACAAACAGCAAACATTATATCAGGCCTAGAAGCAGTCAAATACATCAAAGAACCTATTATAGCCCGATACTGAGTTGGGTCCACATCTGCGTCACCGTCTATTTCAGCTCCCAACTTGTGGTTGACGCAAATTGGAGTGTCAAATGGAGAACAGTCCTCCATCTTGAAGCGCTTGAGGACATCATGAACATATTTTGTTTGATGAATGAACATCCCATCCTTCTTTTGATCAACCTGCAATCCTAAAAAGAACGTTAGTTCACCCATAGCACTCATCTCAAATCTTTTCTTCATGACGGCCTCAAATTCCTGACACATGGAGACTCTTGATGCAGCAAATATGATGTCATCCACGTAGACTTGAACTAGCAGGAAGTCACTTCCATCTCTCTTCACAAACAGTGTGCTGTCAATCAAACCCCTTTCAAAACCATTCTCTAGCAAGTAGTCCGATAACGTTGAATACCAGGCACGAGGTGCCTGATGTAATCCATACAGCGCCTTGCTCAACTTGTACACGTGATCAAGAAAGTCTGGGTCAGGAAAACCCAGAGGTTGCTCAACATACACAACCTCATCAACTTTCCCATTGAGGAACGCACTCTTCACGTCCAACTGAAACACTTTCATCTTCTTAAAAGCAGCAAACGCCAAAAACAATCTTATCGCTTCCAACCTGGCCACCGGAGCGAACACTTCATTATAATCTATCCCCTCTTGCTGATTAAAACCTTTAACGACCAGCCTCGCCTTGTTTCTTATAATAATCCCCTTTTCATCTCTCTTGCACTTAAACACCCATTTTGTGCCTATCGCATGCACATTCCTTGGTTTTTCAACCAAAGTCCAAACTTCCATCTTCTTAAATTGAGCCAACTCTTCTTGCATGGCCTCGAGCCACGAGCTGTCCTTAAGAGCCATTTGATAATTTTTCGGTTCAATTTGGCTAATAAAGCAGGAGTACAAACATTCGTTTATTATACCCGTTTCCTTAATGCTTGTATAAACACAGGTGTGCTCATTCAAGCTACTTCTGGTTTGTACACCGGAGGACACATCACCTATAACATTCTCCAAAGGGTGATCTATGTGAATTCTCGTGGTCGGAACAGCACCGACATGCAAATTATCTTCTAAATTAGAAGAGAGCTCATCAATGGTTGTTTCTGGCTGAGAGTGAAATGGATTGATAAACTCTTCTTCAGGAGAGACAGCAGGGGAACCGATAGAATTTGATGAGGAAGGTTAACAATCATTAAATAGCTGTCTATGTACCAAATTTTCCTCCTCATCTAGAATCATCTTCGTAGCAACACGTTCTTCTTCTTCTGTACAAAACAAATCAGGTATGTTAAAAGACTTGAAGAGCCTATCATAGTCGAAAATCCCAGGAGGTCCGATGCTCGGTCTTGGTGATCTGTAACTCGTAATGTCTGTGTTACATACCACCTCAACCTTGCCGTTCGTTGTATTAAAGACACGCCTGTTGGGAGTCCCAACTTCATAGCCGACTAAGATTCCTTCATCGGCTGCTTCACCAAACTTTGAATGTGCCTTTAAAATTGAACACGGGGACCCGAAAGCTTCAAGTCCACACAAATTGGGCTTTCTCCCATGCATAAACTCGTAGCATGTTTTATTAAGTCTTTTTACCATTAAAACTCTATTCAGTACATAGCAAGCTGTAGAAACAGCTTCAGCCCAGAACACCACCGGAAGCTTCGAATCAGCCAGCATAGTTCTGGCTCCTTCAATTAAAGTTCTATTCTTCCTTTCAGCCACTCCATTCTGTTGCGGAGTATACGGAGCGCTGAATTGGTGTTCAATCCCTCTTGACAGACAGAAGATCTCCATTTCAAAATTTTTAAACTCGGAACCATTGTCACTTCTGATGAACTTCACTCGTTTATCCATAATGTTCTCAACTTTGGTAATCAGATTCTTCACCATTTGAGCCGTTTCGTCTTTTGATTTCAGGAAGTATACCCACGAGTATCGTGAGTAGTCATCAGTGATCACCAAGCAATAAGTTGTACCACCTAGACTTCTTACATTCACAGGACCGAAGAGATCCATGTGAAGCAGCTCTAGTGTACTGGCAATTGAATTTACTTTCTTGGTGAGATGGGACTTCTTGTGCTGCTTTCCCTTTTTGCACGCAAGACATTTGTCTTCAAAATTGAAACTTTTTAAGGGAACACCCAACACAAGCCCATGTCTGACAATATGGTTCATCTTCCGAAGATGAATGTGCCCCATTCTCCTGTGCCACAGTTCAGATTCCGATTCGCTTGCTTTCGTTAAAAGGCACGATTCTTCCGTTGACATTTCAGTTGAACTTAGATCCATCATATACGTATTTCTATCACGTGGAGCCTTCATTACTATCCACTCCTCTGGTATTTGAAAACCAGGCTTCAACACAATCGCATCATTCTTTGTGAAGTGTACGGTATAATCTTTATCACAAATCTGCGACACACTCAGCAGATTGTGCTTCAGTTCTTCAACAAAGTTCACATTTTCTAACGTCATCTTCCCGTTAGTTACCGTACCCCTTCCTGTTATTTTGCCTCCACTCTCACCGGCAAAACTAACTCTCGCTCCTTGAACAGGTTTTAAATCTTGTAACAAATCCTTGTTACCAGTCATGTGCCGGGAACAGCTGCTGTCCACAACCCAAAGATTATTGGAAGCCCTGTTCAACTGTTCCTGCACAAACAAAAGAGATTATTAAAATTTGGGGACCCAAGACCAAGAGGTCTTGGGTCGATTAACCTTCTTAACAGAACTCACACACCTTGGCTGACCAAAGTTAGCATTAGAAAAATTTCCACGAGTCCTAACAGGATACCTCCTTGGAGACTGATAGTGAGGCCAACCAAACCGACGAACATTAAGAGAATCAAAAGAATTATTGCATTTGGTTTGGTTATTAGTAGTGTAAAAACGAGATGTGTTTCTTTGAAAACCTGTATTATCTCTCAAATTTGAATGGTTTTCATTTTTAACATTTAAACGATTACCAAAAACCTTAGTCTCAGTTTTCGAGGGCCTCACCTCTCTGAAACGCTGCTTCAGAGGGCAATCAGCAACAAGGTGCCCTGTTTGATTACATCTAAAACAACACCTATGATCAGCTTTCTTTTCAGCAGATGTTTTAGATGTGGAGGCAGTATTACCAACCGTACGTCTCACATAAGGTGGGACATATGGGTTGAGTGGAGTACTCCTTTTAGTTGATTTAACTTTTTCTCCACTAGTGGGTAATACTTCCTTCTCTTTTGTCTTACCCGACTTGGATGACTTATCCGAATCAGATGAGACTGGACTTGAAATAGAAATTTTAACTTTTGAGACAGGTGAACTTGTTTCGCCTTACTAACTTCCGGTACTTTACCAGTTTCCTTAGCAGGACCTGTCTGATCAGCTACAAAATTAACAGATTCATGAACACTAGGATTGAAAGTATAATTATGGTTATAAGGTGGTGGAACCTGTTGGTACATGTGTGTCAGTAGTTCATAGTCTAGCATTTGTAATCGAGTCTGTAATGCAATTATGTTTTGATTATGTTTATATTTGTAACACGCGAAGTTGTCAACAAGTTCGCTCTGGCGAACTTGTTGAATCAGCGAAGTTATTGACAACTTCGCCTATGGCGAAGTTGTCATGTTTATATACTGTTTCAGCCGAAACAGTTATGTTTGGTCGTTTAGGGTTTTCGTTTCAGCTGTTCACTTCGTGTGTTACGTGTCATTGTCTGTAATAGTGACCTCGGGTCACGTGTTTGTTATCAATATAACGTGTTTGGTTTATTGCTTGTGTGTTCGATCTCTACATACTCTACACTCGTATCTACCTACGCAGGTATTCCGCACCTGCGTTGTTAGCGACATCCCGTGTACGATCCATCCAGGAGCCTACAATTGGTATCAGAGCCATCGGCTCGATTGTGAGGTTCGGGATTTCACGCGGGTGTAGAAAACGTCTCGTTTGACCTATTCGCGGGACGTGTTTTTGTTGGGATTGTGTTTTGCTCGTGCTTGACAGTCATTTTCAAGCCATTGCATTGATCGGAAACTGCTGGATTGACGAAATCAAATCTGAACAGTTTCCTTGTTCATCGGGCGAAGTTACCGTTCTTCGGGCGAAGTTACCATTCTTCAGGCGAAGTTGCCGTCACTGGAATTAGGGTTTCGGCGAAGATATAAGGATTAGCGAAGTTAACCACAACTTCGCTTACCTCATAAGTTCGCCTTAGCGAAGTTATCCGCAACTTCGCTTTCCACCCAAGTTCGCTTACCTCCTAAGTTCGCTCATTCTAAGCGAAGTTATTTTTAACTTCGCAAAGTCAAGCGAATTTAAGACACAGCGAAGTTCTCTTTTCAGCGAAGTTAACTTTCAAGCGAAGTTATTCTTAACTTCGCCTACTGAGCTGTTTTAATATTTTTTTATTTTCAGGTTTTTCAGATTTTCGCAAGGATGTCGTCAATTAACATCTCCGATTTGGTCAAGATGGAAGTAGAAGCGGGGTCAGCCACTAAGGCCCCGAGGTTGATGAAAGGAACTGACTTCGTGGCATGGAAGGACAGATTCATCCAATACATTAAATACCAGGATGCCAAAATGTGGGTGTGCATCCAGGATGGATATATCCCTCCAACTATGCAATACGAAGGCCGTGACGTGGTTAAGAAGTACAGCAAAATGGAGGACGAAGAAAAGAAAATGTATGAGGCTGAGAGCAAGGCCCATGCAGCTATAACAATGGCACTTCCTCAAGAGGTTCTCCACACTTTCAGAAAGTACACTTCTGCGAGAGAGCTTTGGGATGCTCTTGAAAATAGATTCGAGGGGAATGTGGGTATCCGTGCATCAAAGATCAAACTCTTAAAGACCCAGTTCTCCGTCTTCAAATTTTTGAAGAACGAATCACTGGATGATATTATCACCAGATACTATCATCTAATGACAGAGCTTAGCAATTATTCGATTGCCTATCGAGAAGAAGAGATTGTTGAAAAGCTTCTCGATGCTCTCCCACCAAAGTGGGAAATGTACACCGTTCTTATGAGGGAAGACAGAGACTTTCCAAATTATGATCTGGAAACAGCAGTAAACAAGCTCAGAACTTATGAGCTTAATATGGTTCGAAAAGAAACACCAACAGATCAGATACAAGACCCTGGTATGTATGGTGCAAAGGTTAACTCAGGCTCAAGTTCGAGGCCTGAATCTGCTGCTTTTTACTCGAAAGGGGAGTCAGGTCCTGACTCTTCTCATGAAGGAAACGTTTCTGTGAACTTGAACGGTGATGTCTGTTTCGTTGCTGGAGGATCAAGTACTTCAAAGCCTCAAGCATCCTCAAGTGGTTTTTCTGCAAATGCCTCAAGCAATAATTATTCCAAGATGCCTATGAGTGTAAAATCTGCTGAAGAGCAGTTTGCAGTCTATGCATCATTTATTGCTTCCTATGAAAACTACATCCAGGGGAAGATTGTGGACCCTGCTGTTCTGGATGAGGATTACGACCAGATCGATGCTGATGATCTGGAGGAGATGGATTTGCAATGGCAAATGGCAATGATTGTGAGGCGTGTAAAACGGTTTATGAACAAAACTGGGAGAAAGTTTGTTGGTGGTAGGCCCGGGTTCGACAAATCCAAGGTAAGGTGCTATAATTGTCAACAGTACGGGCACTTTGCCAAGGAATGCAGAAATGAGAGGGTTGAACAAGGACAAGGTCGGCCTACACAACACTTTGGAGTTAACAGAGAGATTAACGCCATGTTGACCAGAGAAGCAGGTGAGTACAACTGGAACCCGCATTCAAGTGGTTCTGGTGAGCAAGCGAACATGGCTGAGTCTGAAGTTGAAGAATGTGAGAAGGTTGATGGAAATGAGAAAGCTAATGAAGAAGAAACCGCTTTCATGGCAGATGACAAGGACAATCGCTCCGAGGTAAGTACTAAGAATATTTGTACTAGTTGTGAGAATTTGTCTGAGCAACTCACTACGATAACTGATCAGTACGTCCGTTTAGATGCTGATTTTAAAACTATTAAAGAAGATCACCATTTTACTAAATCAAGAGAAAACAGTTATAAAGTTAAAATAAAAGCATGTGAAAAAGACATTCAAAGCTTAAAAACTAAACTTGCTGAGAAAATTGAAATAATTGATCTTAGTTATGAAGTTTTAGAAGAAAAAACTAAATTGATTGCTGATCGGGATAAACAGATTGCTGACCACCAGGTGAAGGTGGTGGAACTGAACCGCAAACTTGAGCAGTTCAGGAATTCCTCGGCCATCCTTGATCACCTCGTGAGTGATCAAGGTACCTCTGCAAAGAGGGGAGGAATCAGATATCACGAAGTTCCACCACCCTTTAACCACAACTATACCTATAATCCGAGTGTTCAGAAATCTGTTGATTTCGAGGTTACTCAGACAACTCCAATCAAGATTACAAGGGTAGAACCAAGTGTTAGCTGTGGCGAAACGAGTTCGCCTGTTTCTAGTGTGAATATTTCTGTTTCGAGTCCAGTCTCATCGGATTCGGATAAGTTGTCCGAATCTGGTCAGACAAAAGAGAAAGTAGGGTTACCCAACGGTGGAGATAAAAATAAAATTTCTAAAAAGAGTTCTCCACTCAATCCGTACGTCCCACCTTATGTGAGACGAACGGCTGGTAACACTGCCTCTACATCCAAACCAACATTTGACAAGAAAATGGAGAGTCGATGTTGCTTTAGATGTAACAAGTTAGGACATCTAGTTGCAGATTGCCCTTTGAAGCCGAGATTCAGAGATGTGAAGCCAAATAAAACTGAGCATAAGCGTCATTTTGTTACTGCTAAAAATGAAAACTTTACAAAATGCCAAAATGTAACGAATTCAAGTTTTCATAAAAACAAACCTCAGTTTTTCAACCAAACCACAAGATACAATACTTTCAACTCTCATAGGTTTGGAAGGCATTACACTCAATCTGCAAGGAGATTCCCTAACAGGACTTACAGAAATTATCCTGATGCTAACTTGAGAAAGCCAGGGTACGGGACGTATCGATCCAAGACCAATTGGTCTTGGGTCCCAAGATTCTAACTCTTTGTTTTATTGTGCAGGAACAGTTGAACAGGGCTGCCAACAATCTTTGGATTGTAGATAGCGGCTGTTCCCGGCACATGACAGGCAACAAACACTTGTTGCAAGACTTAAAACCTGTTCAGGGAGCAAGAGTTAGTTTTGCTGGTGAGAGCGGTGGTAGGATTACTGGTAGAGGAACAGTGTCGAATGGGAGAATGACACTTGAGAATGTAAACTTTGTGGAGGAGTTAAAGCACAATCTGCTGAGTGTGTCGCAGATTTGTGATAAAGATTACACTGTCCATTTCACGAAGAATGAAGCGATAGTATTGAAGCCTGGTTTTCAGATACCAGACGAATGGATAGTAATGAAAGCTCCACGTGAAACGAATACATATGTGATGGACATGAGGTCTACTGAAATGGCCACCGGAGAATCTTGTTTAATGACAAAAGCAAGCGAATCAGAATCAGAATTGTGGCACAGGAGAATGGGACATATTCATCTTCGGAAGATGAACTTCATTGTCAAAAATGGGCTTGTGATGGGCGTTCCCTTAAAAAGTTTTAACTTTGAAGACAAATGCATAGCCTGCAAGAAGGGAAAACAACACAAGAAATCCCATCTCACCAAGAAGATCAATTCAATTGCCGGTACTCTAGAACTACTTCATATGGATCTCTTCGGTCCCGTGAATGTAAAAAGTCTAGGTGGTACTTCTTACTGCTTGGTGATAACTGATGACTACTCGCGATACTCGTGGGTATATTTTCTGAAAACGAAAGACGAGACGGCTCAGATGGTGAAGAATCTAATTACAAAAGTTGAGAACGTCATGAGTAAATCAGTTAAATACATCAGAAGCGACAATGGGACAGAGTTCAAGAACTTTGAAATGGAAATCTTCTGTCTTCAGAAAGGAATTGAACATCAATACAGCGCTCCGTATACTCCGCAACAGAATGGAGTGGCTGAAAGGAAGAACCGAACGTTAATTGAAGGAGCCAGAACTATGCTGGCAGACTCGAAGCTTCCTGTGATGTTATGGGCTGAAGCAGTTGCTACAGCCTGCTATGTTCTGAATAGGGTGTTAACCGTTAAGAGACTTGGAAAAACTTGTTACGAGCTTATGCACGGAAGGAAGCCCAACTTGTGCGGTCTTGAACCATTTGGGTCTCCTTGTTCGATTTTGAAGACTAATTCGAAATTTGGTGAAGTAGCCGATGAGGGAATCCTAGTCGGTTATGTTGTTGGGACTCCCAACAGACGGGTCTTCAATACGTCGACTTGCAAGGTGGAGGTGGTTTGTAACACCGACATTACTAGTTACCAACCGCCAAAACCAAGCAAT
Organism: Bidens hawaiensis; assembly: GCF_021521415.1. Classification (NCBI taxonomy): domain Eukaryota; kingdom Viridiplantae; phylum Streptophyta; class Magnoliopsida; order Asterales; family Asteraceae; genus Bidens; species Bidens hawaiensis. The sequence goes on from NW_027493601.1 coordinate 145,535, forward strand.
GGACCTGCTGAGCTTTTCGACTATGTTAAACTTTTTAAGTCGTTTAACGTACCTGATTTGGAAATTTCTGAAGAAGACGAAAGAGCTGTGACGAAGATGATACTTGATGAGGAAGAGAATCTATTGCAACATCAGATGTTTGAGAAATCTCAACCTTCCACATCAAACCCTATCGATACCCCTGCGGCCTCAACTGAAGAAGAGTTTATTAATCCTTTTCACTCTCAGCCAGAAACAACCATAGATGAGATCTCTTCAAATTTGGAAGATAATTTGCATGTCGGTGCTGTTCCGACCACGAGAATTCACAAAGATCACCCATTGGAGAATATTATAGGTGATGTGTCCTCCAGTGTACAAACCAGAAGTAGCTTGAATGAGCACACCTGTGTTTATACAAGCATAAAAGAAACGGGTATAATGAATGAATGTTTGTACTCCTGCTTTATAAGCCAAATTGAACCAAAGAATTATCAAATGGCTTTAAAGGACAGCTCGTGGGTCGAAGCCATGCAAGAAGAGTTGGCTCAGTTCGAGAAAATGGAAGTTTGGACTTTGGTTGAAAAACCAAGGAATGTGCACGCTATAGGCACAAAATGGGTGTTCAAGTGTAAGAGAGATGATAAGGGAATTATCGTAAGAAATAAGGCGAGGCTGGTTGTTAAAGGTTTTAATCAGCAAGAGGGTATTGATTACAATGAGGTGTTCGCTCCTGTTGCCCGGTTAGAAGCGATTCGATTGTTTTTGGCATTTGCTGCATTTAAAAAGATGAAGGTATTTCAGTTGGATGTGAAGAGCGCGTTTCTAAACGGGAAAGTTGATGAGGTTGTGTATGTTGAGCAACCTCCGGGTTTTCCTGACCCAGACTTTCCTGATCACGTATACAGGTTGAGCAAGGCGTTATATGGGTTACATCAGGCACCTCGTGCCTGGTATTCAACGTTATCGGACTACTTGCTGGAAAATGGTTTTGAAAGGGGATTGATTGACAGTACGTTGTTTGTGAAGAGAGAAGGATGTGACTTCCTACTGGTTCAAGTCTACGTGGATGATATCATTTTTGCTGCATCAAGAGTATCCATGTGTCAGGATTTTGAGGCTGTCATGAAGAAACGATTCGAGATGAGTGCTATGGGTGAACTAACTTTCTTTCTAGGATTGCAGGTTGATCAGAAGAAGGACGGGTGTTCATTCATCAAACGAAGTACGTTCATGATGTGCTGAAGAAATTCAAGATGGAGGACAGTTCTCCATATGACACTCCAATCTGCGTCAATCACAAATTGGGCGCTGAATCAGATGGTGACGCAGATGTGGACCCAACTCTGTATCGGGCAATAATAGGTTCATTAATGTATTTAACTGCTTCTAGGCCTGATATAATGTTTGCTGTTTGTCTTTGTGCACGTTTTCAGGCAACTCCGAAAGAATCTCATTTGAAAGGTGCAAAGAGGATACTACGGTATCTCAAGGGCAAGCCGAAGCTAGGGTTGTGGTACCCAAAGGGAGGAGACATTGAACTGGTGGCATATACAGATTCTGATTATGGAGGATGCAATCAGAGTCGGAAGTCGACAACAGGAGGCTGTCAGTTTCTTGGAGGAAGATTAGTTTCCTGGCAGTGCAAGAAACAGACATCAGTTGCAATCTCAACATGTGAAGCTGAATACATGGCAGCATCCAACTGCTGTTCTCAGGTTTTGTGGATTCAGCAACAATTGCGCGACTATGGTCTGAATTTCTTACTCACTCCTATTTTAATTGATAACACTGCCGCCATCTCAGTAATTAACAATCCCGTGAAGCACAGTAAAACTAAGCATATTGACATTCGTCATCACTTCATACGGGATTGTGCTGAGAAGACACTGATCAAGATCGAAAAGGTTGATACACTGGAAAACTTTGCTGATTTGTTTACAAAAGCGTTTGATAAATCCAGATTTCAAAACCTAATTGAGCTGAACGGGATGATCAATCCCGAGTAACCTTGTTTTTTTTATGTTTATTTAAAAAAAAAAAAAACGTCACTATTGCTTAAAATTAGTCGGTTACCTCAGTTTGATGGACATATCCTCGGATATGTTTTGGTCCTCGTTTCGACTTAGAGAATGAGGTTAGCCATTAACCGGAAGACTGAAAGTGACCGGGGCAGTTATGACGTGTGTTCTTTCAGTTGCTGAAAATTAGTCGGTCATTCTTAGTAAGAAGGACACATACTTGTATGTGGTCGGTCCAGTTGATCCATTGGATCTTCAGGATTGCCGTTTACCTGACGACTTTGACGTGATCGGGGCGATTGAAATCAAAATTTTATTGGGAAATGAAATTACTTTTCAAGTCTAATACTTCGTAAGAAGTTCTTTGCTGTGTTTAAGAGAAAATTGATCCAACCTTGGAAAATGATATATATACTGATTGTGTGTGCTTAACTAGTGAAGTTATTAGGCTTAAAAGGCTTTAGAACAGTCATTGTATGTCATGGTAATTTTTATGGTGCGTAAAAGTGTATGTGATACTAACTTAAACTACTCGAATTTACGTGGAAACTCCTTAAGAGTTTTGTATGTCTTCATACATATCTTTTCGAAGGATAGGCAGAAAAGCAACTACCCAGTCATACACGAGCCCGTGAGTGTTCTGATTCCCGTGAAGAAAGCATTTCAAGACACTGCAGTGATCCAGATTCGGGACTTGCAGTGGTTTAGTACTCCGAAGTCAATAAGAATGTTTGGTTTAAAAAAAAAAAAAAAAAAAAATTATTATACATGTATATTTTTTTAGTACTTATGAGACATAGTAACAATCAAGACTTCTCAATTCTGGAGTAAGAAGAGAACGGGAAGCAGACAACGAGTATATACAAGTTAATCAGACACTATGGGTCGAAGTCAATTCGGGGTGACTTGGGTATAGCCAAATACGCTTTGAGAATAGATAGAAGACATCATTATCTCTGAGTTGTTGCCCACTTAAAATTTTGAGCTTAACTGAACCTTAATCCGTATCACAGAAACGATGAAAACCATTTAAGTTATTTACATGCTTACAACCTGTTTCTCTATGTCATAATACAGCTAAACACGGATCCAAGTGACAGTCACATAGTTAGTATGATTCCTGTTGGGATCTTGTCTAAAACGTAGTGGTCCCTGACTAGACTGAAATTTGATCCCTTATTTCGTTAAAATTTTATAAGTTTTTCTATTTTTGTAGTTATATTAATTTATCGTTGGTTACTGGGTCTTGATCATATTTGTTTAACTCTTTTTGGAAACTTCTAATGTTAAGTGCAAGATTCTTCAAACTTAAAGGGCTGATTTTGAAATTACGGGCGAAGTTGTTGAATTCGGCGAAGTTGTGCTTAACTTCGCCTAGGCGAAGTTAAGCGTAACTTCGCCTGAACCAACTCTGCCCTATATAAGGACTTTTAAATCTGGAACAGTACCATTTATCAAAAAATTCCGGCGAACATAACATCTCAAATTATCCGGCGATCTTGTTTACATTCCGTTTTCGATCTTTGATTTCAGTTTCTTGTGTTCATTGACGGTATGTGTTGTCAATATCATTCCCAAACATACTCGTTCGTTATAGTTTTACCCGGTTCGAGACCTCGGGTCGTCGAACCTTCAAAACCAAGTCTTTCACCTTTGTGTTACGTGTTCATGGACGGGCTTTACGTCTTAACACCATTACTATATGTTGTTCTTCACTGCTGGATCGTCAAATCGGTCCGAAAAGATCGGATCATTGCCTTATGAATCTGAACAGTCGCCGTTTCAGATTCGGCGAAGTTATGGTTTAGGCGAAGTTATCCACAACTTCGCCTGTGGCTTAATTTCGCCTAAGGCGAAGTTAATCGCAACTTCGCCTGAAGCTTAATTTCGCCTGTGGCGAAGTTATCCGTAACTTCGCCTTGAACTCAAGTTCACATGAGGCGATGTTGTGCCAAGGCGAAGTTATCATCAACTTCGCCTATACCAATTCACTTAACAGTTTTTAGACGAACTTACAGATGAAGCGAAGTTGTTCCCAACTTCGCCTCACTTTTAAGTTCGCCTGTACAGGTTTAATCACAACTTCGCACGTGGTACAAAGCGAACTTGTGAGTTGCTTAACTGTTCTCTAACTTGTTTTGTTTTGTGCAGATATGGCTGCTGTTGGAGGTGCTGGTGGTGACGACGGTGATGATCAACGACAATTCTTTCCAGCCCATAACCAGTACATCACTTTAGATCCAGACGCACGAGGCGTAGAAGACTACAGGGAGATTATCACGTTTCTCCAGCGATCAAGAGTCTTTCATGCGATCACAAATACACTGCCCATTTCACTGCCTAACATTGAAGACTTTTGGCAGACAGTGTACTATGATTGCAGGCCTGAGCCTCCGGTGATGCGAGCAACCGTAAATGGTCATGACATACAGTTTTCCTCGGAAGATATACGGTTGGCTCTGCAGTTCGGTGAAGAAACAAGAGATGACCCAACGGAGTTCGTAGCTCCTTTCCGTGATGGAGCTTATTTGAGGATGGGTTATTCGGGTCCGCTGGGGGACTCGCAGAGGAGGAAAGGGTTTTTGCTGGATCAATGGCGCTTCCTGATGCATGTATTGATTGTATGCATGTCCGGCAGGAAGGCAGGAACAGATGGGATGGGCGCGACGATGCAGTCAGCCATGATAGCGCTGACTTACAACCGCCGATATTCTTTTAGTCAGCTGATATTCTACGAGATCGATCGTCAGAGAAGGGCTGTGGCGCGCGAGCGATTCACTATGTATCCTCGTTTCTTACAGATGATTTTGAATCATGTCGCTCCGTCGCTACCGCAGAGACGCCCGATTAGATACGTCGAATGCGTGACGAAACGTATCTTTGCTCAGTGCCGCACTTCGAGCACTCGTAGCAAGCCTGAGCTGCGTCCCAGGCATACTCCATTATTCGGATATCTCATCAACCCGGAGTATGTTCCTGCAGGAGGGGACGAGTTCAGAGACCCGCAACCACATCAGGCGGCAGCACCACATGCTGTATCAGCTGCGCCTGTTGTATCTACTGTTGCCTCTGCTGCTGTGCCAGCTGCGGTATCTCCTGCTGTGTCTACTGCTGAAGACGTTGACCTTGATGCTGCCTTTGGCGGACATGGTTTGTTTGATATGGATGTCTCGGGTCCTCAGTTTATGGATGTTACTAGAGCAGTTACTTCGGTAGCTGACTCCGATTTAGACGAAACGTTTGCTGAAGCGAGACGACTTATGGTGTCTCGGGAGAGAACTACGGGAAAGAGGCCGAGAACTGTAGACGAGGATGAGGACGAAGTTGATGAAGATGAGGCAGTGCAGATTGTGCTCAGACGTTCACGAAGAGAACGGACAGGTATGGGTTCCGGAGCTGGAGAATCTTCGAGGCTGGTACGTTTTGCTCCACCTGCCTTGTCTGGTATGTCTCTTATTCCTTCCACAGCACAGGTTACTGCTGTCGAGACGTCGGCCCCAGCAATTGTGTCTCTACCACCCCAACCGCTTAATCCACCGGTGGTAGTTGCACGATTTGTTGAGTCGACCATCACTACTACTGCAGGGTTACCAAGTGTACCACCTGCGGTCACTTCTGCTGCTGATGTCCCGCCAACTCCAACGCCTACTACAGATTCCGAGAGGATTACATCACTAGAGCGGATTGTTGCTGAACAGACAAAGACCATTCAAAGCCTAGTGGAATCCAATCGACTACAAGCAGCCCTCCTGGTTGAACACGGACAAGTAATAGATGCCTTCAAGGCATTCTTGGCATCTCAGGGGGAGAAGACTTGTAGGGGAGATGAGTTGAGGACGAAACGGAGAGAAGATCATGACGATGATCCCAATGCACCGGAAGGTGCAGGTGGTGAGCTGCCAAGAACCTCTCAGGCTCTTGGGGCTTCCACAGCTGAGGGGGAGTCTACAAATGCAGCTGGTGACGACGTGGTAGCGGTTGATGATGATGCTGATGTTGAAGATGTTATCGACGCATTGAAAGAGTTGGATGAGGAGGATGATGAGTTTATGATTGAAGATGATGTGCTGCCAGTTGATGAGATCGAGAGGATTGGAGAGCAGATTACGGTTGAAAACGTGTTAGAGGAAGGGGAGATTGTTGATGACTCCGTGGAACACGAGATTCCGGAGGTTGAGAGACCAGAGTTGGGTGATGAGAACGCGGAGGAAGATGCTGAGTGGGAGGAACAACCGAAATGGAAGGAGGGTTGTGCCCACTGGTTCGTAAAGACGAAGAAGTCGGCGGTCCCTAAGATGTTCAGAAAAAGTTACAATATTAAGGGATACGCGGAAGCCAAGAAAGGTATTATCTGCTGGTTATACGACGAGTAGCTGCGGCTCTTCGTGATCAAGAGATACGATGGCATTCAGTACTTCCAGAGAAAGTTGAGATCTCTAAACACACTGCCAGAATGTGAAGTAAAAGATTTAGCCAGATTGGGATTGATAAACAGAAGTGAAGACAACATGGCTAGAATCATTGCGAAGATCGTGTGGAAAGGGTGCGTTAAAGAGAAAAAGTTTGAGCTACTGAAACCACAAAAGGGGAAACTTGTCGAAGACAAGGATAGAGGTCTGAGAGTTGATGGAAAACCTTGGATGGTCATGAAATACAAACCGATCCGGTGCCTTAAAGAAGTACCGATGAAGTTCATGCCCAAGGACGTGCTCAAAGATCTAAAATGGTGGTACGTGGATTGTGAGACAGCTGAGGCGGTAATGGAAGATGAGGATGAACAAGAAGTACTTCGGGTTTACGACCCGATGCATCTTGTTAATCTATCGCAGGCTGATCTGAAAGTGCTCAATGAGAAGAAGATCTTCTACATTCCTGCTTGGAAGGATCAAGCTAGGAAATATCAACGGGTGGTGTCGGTATGTGTTAGAGAAGGGGCACATGCGTAGAGATGCAAGATTACAAGACTCAAGATTTGAAGATCAAGATATGAAGCTACTGCCAAGGGGGAGTCTGTTGGTACATGTGTGTCAGTAGTTCATAGTCTAGCATTTGTAATCGAGTCTGTAATGCAATTATGTTTTGATTATGTTTATATTTGTAACACGCGAAGTTGTCAACAAGTTCGCTCTGGCGAACTTGTTGAATCAGCGAAGTTATTGACAACTTCGCCTATGGCGAAGTTGTCATGTTTATATACTGTTTCAGCCGAAACAGTTATGTTTGGTCGTTTAGGGTTTTCGTTTCAGCTGTTCACTTCGTGTGTTACGTGTCATTGTCTGTAATAGTGACCTCGGGTCACGTGTTTGTTATCAATATAACGTGTTTGGTTTATTGCTTGTGTGTTCGATCTCTACATACTCTACACTCGTATCTACCTACGCAGGGATTCCGCACCTGCGTTGTTAGCGACATCCCGTGTACGATCCATCCAGGAGCCTACAGAACCTCATGGTAACCAATTCCTCCCCTCTTAGGTGAGGAACCTTGATCACTAACGAGGTGATCAAGAATAGCAGAGGAATTCCGGAATTGCTCCAGTTTCCTATTTAGTTCCACCACTTTTACCTGGTGATCAGCAATCTGTTTTTCTTTCTCAGCGATTAACTTGGTTTTCTCTTCTAAAACCTCGTAGCTTAGATCGATCACATCAATTTTCTCAGCTAATTTTGTTTTCAAACTTTTAACGTCTTTTTCACAAGCTTTAATTTTTATTTTATAATTATTTTCTCTTGTCTTTGTGAAGTGATGATCTTCTTTCAAGGTTTTAAATTCGGCATCCAACTTAACATACTGATCAGTAATTGTAGCAAGCTGTTTAGACAAGTTCTCACATTTAGTACAGATAGGTTTAGTATATACCTCGGAGTTCTGGTCATCAGCCATGAAAGCTTTTTCATTTTCAGCAGCTTTCATACATTCTTCAACTGCAACCTTCGCCATGTGTGCCTGCTCAAAGAGTTCTCCAGAGAACATGTTCCAGTTGTATTCACCAGCATCAGACATCATGGCATTATTCCCATTGTTATTTCCACTTTGCTGTGTAGTCCTCCCCTGACTACGTTCTACACGTGCATTAGTGCACTCCTTTGCAAAGTGTCCATTTTGTTGACAATTGTAACACCTCACCCTTGACTTATCAAATCCTGGCTTTCCACCTACGAACTTTCTGCCAGTCTTCTTCATGAAACGCTTCACTCTTCTGACTATCATCGCCATCTGCCACTGCAGATCCATCTCCTCCAGATCATCAGGATCGATCTGGTCATAGTCTTCTTCCAAAGCAGCAGGGTCCACAATCTTCCCTTGTATGTAGTTCTCGTAAGAAGCAATAAAAGATGCATAGAGTGCAAACTGCTCTTCAGCAGATTTGACACTCATTGGCATCTTAGAGTAGTTATTGCTTGAAGCACTGGGAGAGGAACTACTCTTGGATGCTTGAGGTTTCGAAGCACTTGATCCTCCAGCAACAAAGCAAACATCACCGTTCATGTTTACTGACACATTTCCTTCATGAGAAGAGTTAGAACCTGACTCTCCTTTGGAGTAGTAAGCAGCAGATTCAGACTTCGAACTTGAGCCTGAGATAACTTTGGCACCATACATACCAGGGTCTTGAACCTGATCCGTTGGTGTCTCTTTACGAACCATATTAAGCTCAAAGGTTCTGAGCTTGTTTACTGCTGTCTCCAAGTCATAATCAGGAAAGTCTTTGTCTTCCCTCATTAGAACAGTGTACATTTCCCACTTCGGTGGGAGAGCATCGAGAAGCTTCTCAACTATTTCCTTCTCTCTGTAAGCAATAGAATAGTTGTTCAGCTCTGTCATTAGATGATAATATCGGGTGATAATATCATCGAGCGATTCGTTCTTCAAATACTTGAAGACAGAGAACTGGGTCTTTAATAGCTTAATCTTCGAGGCACGAATACCCACGTTCCCTTCGAATCTATTCTCAAGAGCATCCCAAAGCTCTCGTGCAGAAGTGTACTTCCTGAATGTATGGAGAATCTCTTGAGGAAGAGCCATAGTAATTACAGCATGGGCCTTGCTCTCCGCCTCATACATCTTTTTCTCTTCTTCCTCCATCTTGCTGTACTTCTTTACCACATCCCGACCTTCGTATTCCATTGTCGGTGGAATATATCCATCCTGGATGCACACCCACATCTTTGCATCCTGGTATTTAATATACTGAATGAACCTATCCTTCCATGCCACAAAGTCGGTTCCTTTCATCAACCTTGGGGCCTTAGTAGCCGACCCCGCTTCAACTTCCATTTTGACTAACTCTGAGATGTTAATCGGCGACATCTTCTCGAAAACAAGAAAAACCCGAAAAAAAAACAAAAATTCTTCCAAACAGTACTATAGGCGAAGTTAAGGATAACTTCGCTTAAGTGTTAACTTCGCTGGAAAATCCTTAAATTCGCGTGACTTGGCGAAGTTGAGAATAACTTCGCTTAAGGTAAGCGAACTTAGGAGGTAAGCGAAGTTGAGGATAACTTCGCTTAGGCGAACTTATGAGGTAGGCGAAGTTGTGGTTAACTTCGCTCAACCTTATATCTTCGCCGAAACCCTACTTCCATCGTCGGCAACTTCGCCTGAAGAACAACAACTTCGCTCGAAGAACACTGAAAATATTCAGATCTGTTTTCGACGATTTAGCAGTTTCCGGTCGGTGTGACGGCTTGAATATGACGGTATAAGGTGAGTATAACACAATATCAACGAAAACGCGTCCCGCGAATAGGTCAAACGAGACGTTTTCTACACCCGCGTGAAATCCCGAACCACACAATCGAGCCAATGCTCTGATACCAATTGTAGGTTCCCGTACGGATCTTACACGGGATATCGCTATCTACGTAGGTGCGGAATCCCTGCGTAGGTAGTTACGAGCGTAGAATACGTAAAACAATCACACGCGATACAAACGAACACGTTATATATTATAACTTGAAACACGTCTATTACAGACTCTCGGCACGTTCACTGAACTCAACTACTGATTCCTCTCTCGTTTCTAAACAATCCGTCGGCTACAGTATATATAGACACGACAACTTCGCCCGATATGTTCAGGCGAAGTTGTCCATAACTTCGCTCGTTCAACAAGTTCGCCTAGGCGAACTTGTTGACAACTTCGCTTACATACATAAACATAAACTTAAACATAATTACATTACAGACTCGATTACAAACGCTAAACTATGAACTACTGACATTTATGTACCAACACTTTTGACTTATCAAATCCAATTCTTTCATTAGGTCCAGAGAAGGTTAATCTTCCAGTCCTATTGTATAGCCTCTTACTTCTCACAGCCAACATAGCAGCTTGCCATTTAAGATCCATGTCTTCCAAATCATCTGCATCAATTTGTTCCAAGTCTTCTTGCACAACACTTGTATGAATCAGGTTCTTTGCTACAAAGGCATTGTAAGAATCTGTAAACATTGAAAATAATGCTTGGTAGTCAGTCCCTTGGTCTGAATTTTGAGCATATGGAAGGGGTCCACTTGTTGTTGATCCATTGTCATCTTTAATCATTTGTATGTTAAATCTGGGCTAACTTCCTTCGCACACTGATCCTGTCTCAGATGGTTCTTCAATGATTAGATGCAACTGCTGAGATTTGACAGAGAGATTGCCCATTGGTGCAACTGGTGCATTTGTCACTGGAAAACTATGCTTCTCTTCTCTAATCATATGGTTCTCAATCATCTCATGCTCAGCTGCTTGTAGGAATGATATGACATCATCCAACTTGAAGTTTGGAAACTTCACCTTTTCTCTAATAAACTTGCTTGCAGTATACCATTCACCAGATGGAGAAGACAGTAATTTCTTGTTCAGTTCGAAGTCAGAGATTTGTAAATCAGTGGTTCCGATTTTGTTGACAATAGCCATAAACCTTAGTAAAACAGATTTCAATCTTTCACCTTCTTTAAACTTGAATCTGTTAAGATGCTATTTCAATCTGTCTTTCTTTATAACTCTTAACTCGACGTTTCCTTCAAACATCTCAATAACAGCATCATACATCTCTTTTGCAGTCTTGTGATGATTCACACTGGTCAATATTTCCCACGAGAGACCCAATTAAAACATTAGCAATGCCTTGTCATCTCGTTTCTTCATCTGTCTTTCAATGGTGGCATTGTTGTTTGCTGCTGGGGAAGGAATATATTGTCCATCTTTGATGGAGTTCCACAGCTCGGTGTCATTGTAGTTGACTGCAGCCTCAAATAATACCTTCCATTTTATGTAATTTTCTTGACCGAGTAGCCTTGGTATTTTGTTTGTAGACACTTCTTGATCATCCATTTCTTCAGATCTCGACTCAGCAACACTCTAACCCTTCCAAGCTTTAATATTTATCTCACAACCTTCTGTCGCGTGGCCTACAGAAAGCTTCCAATGCTCAGATACCACTTGTCAGGACCGGACCTGGTGCAAACCTTTGTAGGTTGATAAAAACACACAAGATCTAATAAACCCAAAGAGCTCTTGAATATACTGGTAGAATCAGTATATTCAAAGGATGGGAATGAAGGTTTGGACAGTAATAGATAATCAGTAAGAACAATTAAAGACAAAGATGCACTATATTTAATATATCATTAATGGAACAGTGATTTGATTGCAAGGAATGTCAAGGGTTTCGTGAAGGCGGCGACGGTACGAGAATACACAAAAGGAATATTCTTTCAGGTGTTTGTGCTCTCGTATTTTGTGTCTTATCCCCGCTTTTAATAAAAAGGAAACCTGTGACACTATTTCTAGGCCATGACATTCCTTCTAGAATACCCTAATGATTACACAATGAATGACAAAATAAATACAAGTGTAGATAAGTCTTCGAGTATGATACTTCCTTATCGAGCAGACTTGATATGCACAACATGCTCGATGTAAGTCTTCGAGCATACTTTACTTAGAATTATTTCAGATAGAAAATATTCTCCTCCAGCACACTTCAATCTTCTTGACTAATCCTTGCTTTGCTCGAACAAGTCCCTCGAGCAAACATGTTCTTCTAGATATTTTCAATTCTGCCTTAGTGACTTATTGAGAGCAAACTTCAGCATACTCGAATGTAAAACTTGCTCAGAACTGAATCATGCTCGAAGTCTATACTTAGAACATTTGATACCATTCTTTATTGAATCCATGCTCGACCCACCACTGTGCTCGAAACACTTCGTTTAAGCTAGATTGATCAAGTTGTTTGCTCGATTGGCAATCCATACTCGATGAAGAACACCCTTGCTTGATGAAGTGTAGCTTGCTCGAAACCTTCAACACTTAGAAGAATTCACTGAAGTAAGTCTTGTATCCATAAGACACCATGCTTGAGGTAGTGAAATCATGCTTGAATGTCCAAGCTTGCTCGTAGTCCAAACTTAGCCATTTCTTTGAGGAGGTTGAGAAGATTCCAATCTTCCTTTGCAAATATCCGACTCAACAACACCTTTGAGTTTAACCTGTTAAACCGACACTTTGGTAACTCGTTTAACTAAGAAACGATAGCTGCAGCCTAGATGATATTATGACATATTTTGCAGCCCTAAATATATTGTTTTAAAGATATATAATCAGAAACAAAACTATTTTACTTGAATTATCGTTTTTAAAACCGAATTATGTCCTTAACGGGTCAAAAACTGGAACCGCAACATTAATCGAAGCCCTAGTTGTTTTATGAACCCAGATATGATATTACAACATATTTTATTTCGTTATATCATGTCATAACTGATTTAACGATCAAAATTGTGTTTTTGTTGATTATTTAACTAAAAGGGTATTTTTGGAACAAAAGAAAAACCGGTTATTCTTAGAAACTAAAAATGCAAGAATATGTTTTTTTTAACAGAAAATTTAAGTTAAACATTTTATTTTAAAACCTGGACTTAGTATAGAATAGCCCCAAAAGATGCCTATAAACCGTGTGTTAAAAACCATCCAAACCGACATTTTTGGTGACTCGTTTGATAAGGAAAAAAAATTCGTGCAACCCAAGTAATAATATTATATCTTTTGCAGCCCTAAACATTATATTTTACTGATATGGTCTGACCTGTAACCATTTTGCATGAATCATCGCTTTTAAATTTCGAACTAGACCTCAAACGGGCCAAAACCGGGCACGTTAGCGAAACTGTAGCTATGAACACTTTTCAAAACCCATGAAATGCCAAAACAACCTCTTTTTATTTTTTTTAACGGGACCTAACATATTTGATGACCAAGAGTAAGTTTTTGTTAAAAACATGACGAAAGGGCATTTTCGGAAACGAGTTTTCTCAAAATCTGAAAGTATAAAAAATAAGTTTTAAAACAGAAACTTACAAGTCAAAATGTCTCATTATAAGTTATAAAATGTCTAAGGATAAGCGGAGTTAGAAAATGGCCCGTTTACAAGCTTAAAGTGTTGTTTCGTTTAAAACTGAATGGGCCGAATTTTAAAGACTAAAATGGTTCAAAAAAATATTATATGTATATTTTTCCAGAAATTTTTATTTAAAACACCTTATTACAATAGTATAAAAACATTTTTTTTATAGATACAGCACCTCTTTTTGTCAAGAATGGTCGTTTGAACGCGAGTTACGGTTGAACCGACATAAACCGAACAAGCATTTTAAAAAATATAAAAATATGAAGATTTTGATTTTCAACAGCATGTATCATATAATAAAACCATAATTTGAGTGCTTACTTATTTTCCAAAAATTAATCAAGTCTTTAACCCAATTTTTGCCACAACAAGCGTTAAACAAAAGTACGAGGACTACACCCGTTTTACACAAAACTTGCTGAATTATCAGACCTGGAAATAACATATTTTTGTATAATATATGTTTTTGGAAAACTTAGAAGTTTTAATCACATGACCATTCATTTAATTAAACTATTCTTTCAAAAGATCTCGTTAAAAACCGACAACAACAGTGATAACCGGCATTGTTAACTTTTGTTAACACAAGACGTGGTTGTTTTAAAGAGGAATCATTAAATTTCTGATATGAATAAATTATATAGCTTCTATGGTCATACGGTGGCCCGGAACCTTTCCAAAAATGGAAACTTTATCGAAACCCGACAAGTAAACCGAGGTAACAAAAACTCTCAAGAGTTGAACTCTAATACTTAAACAATAACACCAATGTTGTAAAATTATTTTTGTGTAAACTTTCCATAAAAGAGAACTTTATCCACCGGGAACCAAACGCATTGGCCGGCAGTTAGAATTAACTAGTACACGATACCCATAAAGAATTTTATACTATTGTCCAATAACTTATTGTTGATTGATATATATAATAGGCGTACTTGGTGGTTCCTAGTGTATTTGCAAGCTCATAGATTGTCTTTCATTCACACATATTGCATGCGGACTGAGGTGAGTTCATGCTGCCCTTTTTACTTAAACCTTTTGGGCTGAGTACATGTTGTGATTTACTTATGGTGTGATGTTTAATAAGAATTGTTTCTGCCATGTTTTCGTCCCACTTTAATTTATGCAATAATTAACTTAGGGAGTGAGCGTATGGCTCGTATCGGTAGTACTATTTGGGAGACCCCCACGCACAGTGACCCTATGTTGGGTAAACCGCGCTGAGGTCTGCGGACCGTTGCGGCATATGACCTAACATTTGGATTATTTCTTGGCAGAGTAATAATCAGGGACGGGTGCCGTTCGGTTGTAAGTCGAACGGAGGCTTATGATCGGATGTAGAATTGATTGTAAACTTGATTGATGTGCAACAATCTTTATACTTACATGCAAACAAACTTTTACGCTTTTATACATTAACTCTTTTATGTGTATGTGAGCTAAACTCACGAACTCACCAACTTTTTATAACACTTGTTAACATGTATTCAGGTACGTTGAGGATAACAATTTGGATTAAGCATTTTAATGAGTATGACTAACGATAGAGGCGTATGTCCAACCTGAACAATGAAGATTAGATGCCATGAAGATTAGTAGAACCGAACACGAGATGAGATAGTTTTGTAGTTACACCTTGTCTACAATACATAGTGCAAATGTTGTAACTTATTTTTATCAATAATATTCCGCTGCTTACATTTGGTACCAATTTGCCCATGAAACTCCCAGGCCCCCATGGCACGGGTGTGACATGCACACATATGTGCCCTTGATATTTTTATTATTATTATAATACTATAATTGTTATTGTTTACAAGTTCAGTCATCATCATTTTTTTTAATTACTTATTATAATATTAGATTATTACTATAACAATAATTATTATTATACTATCAATAACTTATTAAGCAGCTGCATATTTCGTTATAATAATTGATCGTCTAGAAACCTCATATTCCAAATAGTCACTTTACTCATTGCTTTCTTGTTTATTAATTTTAGATACCCACCTAATCATCTTATATTTTAAAGGTTCATTTAACTTGTCAAGCACATGTTTTAACTATCCTTGAGTACGAACTAAGATATTATATTTATATTCAACACTAGGATTTTACAAATATCCCCTACCAATTAAGGGTTTCGTCCTCAAAACCATTTATGTAGAGAATAAGTGCGGATAACGCTCTTGCATTTCCTTTTCAGATTCCCAAGTTGCCTCGGATCCTTTTCTATGTTTCCATTGTACTTTAATTTTGACAATTTCTT
Source organism: Bidens hawaiensis (assembly GCF_021521415.1). Classification (NCBI taxonomy): domain Eukaryota; kingdom Viridiplantae; phylum Streptophyta; class Magnoliopsida; order Asterales; family Asteraceae; genus Bidens; species Bidens hawaiensis. The sequence continues at coordinate 161,212 of NW_027493601.1, forward strand.
TATTTCGGTGTTTCTTCACCTTTTGATCCAGGATAGCCACAGGCTCTTCTATGTAGTTGAGTTTGTTGTCCACCTGAGTCATTTAGCGGTACATAGGTACTTTCATTGCTCAAACTTTTTCTCAAATATGATACATGAAAAGTATTATGGATACCATGTAATTCTTGGGGTCGGTTTAAACGATAAGCGACCTTCCCTACACTTTCGATGATTTTGAAAGGTCCTATGTAACGAGGACTTAGCTTCCCATGCTTTCGGAATCGGATGATCTCTTTCCAAGGAGAAACTTTTAGCATTACTAAATATCTGATTACAAATTCAATTGGGCGCCTATGCTTATCAGCATATGATTTCTGTCGGTCCTATGCAGCTTTTAATCGAGCTCTAATTTGATCAAGTTTTTCAGAAGCAAGTTTCACCACCTCAATGCTCCCTAGGTCTTTTTGACCTATCTCTCCCCAACATATGGGGGTTCTGCATTTCCTTCCATATAACATTTCATACGGAGGCATACCAATGCTAGAGTGATAACTATTATTGTAAGAAAATTCTGCTAGCGGTAGATATTTATCCCAACTACCTTCAAAATCCAGGACACATGCACGTAGCATGTCTTCTAAGGTCTGGATAGTTCTTTCACTTTGGCCATCTGTTTGAGAGTGGTATGCAGTACTAAGTAGTAAACGAGTGCCCATTTCTTCATGGAATTTCTTCCAGAACCGTGAAGTAAACCGGGTGTCTCTATTCAAAACTATACTTACAGGTGTCCCATGACGGGAAACTATTTCTTTAATGAATATTTCGGCTAGCCTTTCTGAAGTGTAACTTTCTCCTATTGGCAGGAAGTGCACTGTCTACTATCACCCAGATACTATCAAACTTTTTAAGGGTACGAGGTAACTTAGTAATAAAATCCATTGTCAAGTGTTCCCACTTCCAAGTAGGAATTTCAAGAGGCTGTAACTTGCCATATGGCTTCTGGTGTTCGGCCTTAACTTGTAAACAAGTTAAACACTTTTCTATATACTCAACTATGTCGTGTTTCATACCTGGCCACCAATAATCTCTCTTTAAATCGTAATACATTTCTGTTGCTCCGGGGTGGATGGAATATCGAGATTTGTGAGCCTCATCTAGTTTTCTTTTCCTTACTTCTCCAATTCTTAGAATCCATATTCGATCATACCTTAACTTGATGCCATTTCATTTTCAGTTAAATCCTTAACTTACACAAATATCATTTGTTTCTTTATGTTTTCTTCCTTTAAAGCCTCGGTTTGAGTTGCCTTTATTTCTGTCATTAGTTCAGAGCTCAGGATTAACTTATACAATCTAACCTTAAGAGTTGGATATTTTTCTTTTCGGCTAAGAGCATCAGCAACTACATTTGCCTTCCCGGGATGATATAGGATTTCACAATCATAATCCTTTATTAACTCCAACCATCTACGCTGCCTCATATTCAAACCCTTTTGTTCAAAGAAATACCTTAAACTTTTGTGATCTGAGTAGATGATGCATTTAGCCCCATATAAGTAATGTCTCCATATCTTCAAAGCAAACATCACTGCTGCTAGTTCCAGATCGTGAGTTGGGTAGTTAGCCTTGCTCGGTTTTAACTGCCTTGAGGCATAAGCTATGACCTTACCTCGCTACATAAGTACACAACCTAATCCTTGATGAGAAGAATCTGAATATATTACTAGATCTTCAATTCCTTCAGGTAGGGTTAGTACTGGAGCTTGAGTGAGGCGTTTCTTCAATTCTTGGAAAGATTTTTCTTGACCATCACCCATACAAACTTAATATATTTCTTAGTTAATTTGGTAAGGGGTGTTGCTATTCTAGCAAAATCTTGAATGAATTGTCGGTAATACCCAGCCAGGCCTAAGAAACTTCTTACTTCAGTAGGTGTCGTAGGTTGTTCCCATTTGATTATAGCTTCTAGCTTTGTGGGATCTACTTGTATCCCCTGAGCATTTATTACATGCCCTAGGAACTGCACCTCTTGTAACCAAAATTCACATTTTGAAAATTTGGCATACAACTTATTCTTCCTTAAGGTTTCCAGGACTTCACGTAACTGATGTGCATACTCTTCTCGAGTCTTCGAGTAAACCAGAATATCATCGATGAAAACGATAACATATTTATGTAACATTGGTTTACATACTCGATTCATTATGTCCATAAATGCAGCCAGTGCATTAGTTAACCCAAAGAACATGACTAAGAATTCATAATGTCCGTACCTAGTACGGAACGCTGTTTTTGGAATATCTTCATTCTTAATCTTCAATTTAAGGTATCCTGATCTTAGATCGATTTTAAAGAACCAACATGCTCCTTGTAACTGGTCAAATAAATCATCGATCCTAAATAAATGATACTTATTCTTGATAGTTAACTTATTTAACTCACGAAAATCTATACACATTCTAAGACTACCGTTTTTCTTCTTCACAAACAGTACTGGCGCTTTATCAAGTAATTCTTGTATTTGGATCATTATTTTCGTCATTTCTGAAGCTGCTAGATGGTAAGGGGCTTTAGCTACGGGTTTTGCTCCAGGAACTAGGTGTATTTTAAATTCCACTTCTCGATCTGGTGGAATTCCTGGTAATTCATCTGGGAATACATCGGGAAACTCACATACCACAGAAACTTCTTCCACTTTCTTGGTTTCCTTCTGAGTATCGATTGAATATTCTAAATAAGCAAAACACCCATGGTGAATCATCTTAATAGCTTTCATTACTGAAATGATCTTAATTGGTCGTTTCTCCCGATCTCCATAAATAGTAACAATACTCCCACCTGGTGCCTGGAGTTTAATGGATTTGGTTTCACAGTTGATTTGAGCTTTATAAGTGGCTAACCAGTCCATTCCTATTACTGGGTCAAATTCCCCTAATGTCGTAGCCATCATTCTTATGGGAAAGATTTTTCCTTCTAAGTTAAGGAAACAATCATCTATTGCATCACTAATTTCTATTTGTTTTCCATTTGCTATTTCTAAGGTAAAGGATTGTTGTAGTTTCTTTAAAGGATTACTTAATGCATGACAAAACTTATATGAAATGAAACTCTTATTTACACCGGAATCAAATAGTACAGTTGCTGGCAACTTATTAAGGAGAAGCGTACCAGTAATCACATCGTCTGCTTGCTTAGCTTCTTCTACGGTCATATGGAATGCTCGCCACTTAGGCTTATACTCACCTGTCTTATTTTTTAGTTTGGGACATGTATTTCGTAGGTGATCAGTTGACCCACATACATAGCAAGCTCTTGGGGGTTCGGGGCATTCTGAGATGACATGCCCAGGCTTATGACAACAATAATATACATTTCCTAAAGCACATATTCCAAAATGTCGCCTTCCACATTTTAAACATTGATTAGGTTCTCGTTTTAAGTTTCCCTTTTGAGGATTTAACCTTTAAGTCTTGTTTTGATTTTCTGGCTTCTTATACTCTTCCCTTTTTATCTTATTATTTTCTACCTTTTCCCTATCCAGCTCTACTGCTATACTATAGCCAGCTTCAATTGTCTCATAACAAGTCTAAGGGTTGGTAGACTTAATGAAAGTACGATATTCCACCAACAATCCCCAAATAAATCGATGGATTCTATTATATTTAGGTGTTACCAAGTGAGGCACAAAATGAGCCATTTCATTAAATTTCGTGACATATTCTCGATATACCCTATTGCCCAATTCCAATCTCAAAAACTCAGCTTCAATCCTTCTCCTTTCACTTGTTGGGCAAAATTGTCGAGTGAACATTTCCTAGAACCTTTCCCAAGGAATTTGATTCACAGCCTCCCTTCCTTGGTATGACATTCGTGACAAAACCGTATACACCTCAGTATTTACAAACCAAATTAGCGATTAACCGCTTATTGCGTATCGAACGAACGGATAATCAAACGAGTCTGGTTATGACCCAAATACCTCGGGGGCATCTATAAGTAAAATACGATTATTAAAAGTTAATATATTAGTATTATGGCCTTAGTACAATAGCAAATAAGTTATACGAAAACATGCTCGTTTAACTACCCGCTATAGATTTAAACGCGGAAGAGAGTTACAAACCATGCATTGTATCATCCGTTAAGCCGAAAAAGACTTACCAAACACTTATTTGAAATGTTTTAAGCGATCCGTGGAAATATTTTGAATTTTTACAAACGTATAGTATGTTTTTATATATTTACACAAAAATAGCCGAAAAACACTCGTTTTCGCACTGTTTGGCGCGCCCGATATTTTTTTAGCGCCAAAAATTGAACCCGACATAAATTGGACTTGGCTTTTCGCGTTTGGGCTTGTAGATCTTGATTATTGGGCTAAAATGGGCCCATGTATATTCCCGGTCGCAAGAAAGGGGAGTCCTAACTTCACATGTAAGCTTCAATAAACATCATTTTCACTTCATTTCTACCTCCAAAGCAGCTGCAAAACCTGGTCTAACATCTCCCTTCAAAACCTAGATAAATTTTGATTTTTAATCACGTTTTTCAGGTTAATGATCATAGTTAATATCATATAAACCTAGTTTAATTGCCAAAAATCATTCCTAATCATGTAAAAATCCTAAAAATGGTTCATAAACATGTTATGATCATACACATGGTTAGGAACTTGGTTTGATAGTTTTTTTTTGCCATAAACACGGATTAAAGGGTTTAAACGGCGTTTTTACGGTTCAAAAGTTCGGTTTTATACCCTAGCCGAAACCCTAAGTTAAGGGGCTGTTGTGTTGATGAAACTTGCTTGGTTTGTGATATAGGACCCGTATCTAGCTTGTATAGAAGCACAAGAACCTGAAAACTTGGTTAGAAGGGCGAAAACGAACCAAAACCTCTAAGGTAATACCGAATCACTCTATTACGGGCTGTTTAGGTTAAGGTTGTGATGTGCATATTTTTATTCCATGAAATTTTTCAGGGAAATTAGAGACCATATCATTGAGTCCCTGTTCAAATTTGGTAATTTTTCGACCATCCGAGAATATTTGGCGAATTTATTACCGAATTGGGGCGTTTATTTGGGAAAAATGCTTGAAAAATTATGAACTTTTGTGGAGAACTCAGATTTGATATATTATGATTACATATGAAATTTGGGGTCATTTGGAAAAACCTAAGTATGTTTTGTGTACTTGCGTTTATTTGAATTTTCATAGTCATTTTTGGCTCGGAAATGATATTTGGCAAGATTGTTAGAGTTTGGGATTTTTCCAGGTTTTTTTGAGGCATATTTTGATCACTAAGAAATTTTGTTGGAATTTTTGAAGATCGTTTGGTATAAACGGACGATTTTCGGGCTAAATATAGCAGATAAAATGAATTTTTCTAAATTAATAAATCAGTAAATAATTCCAGATATATTTTTATAAAAATCTACATATTTTAATTGATAAGTGGCTAAAATTTCAAAATTTAATGATTAACGGATAATTAGTTGTGCTTATTTAAAGATTAAACAAATTCAATTCTGATAAAAACCGACGAGTTCGTGATTAACGAACCTGTTGGAATATCAGAACGCCAAGAGTGATCAAAAATCATATTTTTGGATTAATTATTTAAGTAAAAACGAACTTTTTATGAGAAACCCGAACAATTTGGATAGATTGTGCGCGTTTTTCTCAAATCAAACTGAATAAACGGAAAAGATCCCCGTAACGAATCCAGAACCCCAATGTGTGATCTTTCTTTATAACTTAATCATTTTATCGACCAACACATTTACCCAAGCTTATATCCCCACAACTGTTTTCTGAACGCGTAAACGAACAACTTGGCCCCAGCTGGGAAAACGGGGAAACTGAGCCAAGTTCGGTTTTAATGATTAGACATTGAACAACATCACAATCTAAGCCTATTGTCACTTTCTTGGCATACCAGCTATACAGAGATTAGATATACAGCCCGGTTTAGTATTGGGATTATAATAATATTAAAAAATTAATATTATTATAATGATGATTATAGAGACTAGTGATAGCAAGTTGAAACCGCTACGAACTGACACTGCACTAGACCTCTATTAAACAGTGAGTTTCATGACCCCACTTTAAACTGTTTTACGAACTTTTAGGGTGAAAAACATGTTGATACATATCTATATACACTGAATTGCTTGATGATGGGAATTATCCAAGTGCTAACATACAAAAGTCCCCATGAACACAGTGATTAACTTCAAGCCGGTGGCTTGTGAATAGTATTGGTTTGACAATCCCAGGCGGGGCCAGCACGGTTTGCTGAGACATTATCCCGTTTGCACATGAACATAATTATACAAACATGCTATGTAGTGTTAGACATAGCTACTCGGGGCATGTTGTGGGCGGAAAGGGGGCCACAGTGGTTGATTAGGCGTGGGAAATGCATGCACGCAGCACAGACAGTCAAGGCTTCACTGTAGCTTAGTATAATTGCATCATAAACATATAAACAAACGTACTTGTGAAAGTACATACATACATACATATATACATACATACTTGCGTATTTACAAACTGTGATTGTTATACGCACAACTGATTTCATGAAACTCGTGAAACTCACCAACTATTTGTAGTTGACCCATTTTAACATGTTTTTCAGGTACTGGATTGGATTAGAAAGTCAATGTGCTACGTGTTTGACTTGCAATCAATGCTGGGTGAATTGATGCAAGTGTGCTAATAGGAAGTAAAGCCGCTTAACGGACTGGATTTAGTTTGTATCACCTAGTTGTAAAAAAAGTTAGATCGATGTGAAATATTGTAAACTAGTTTGTATTGTTTTGTATAAACAATGTGGTTGATATCAGAGTTTCTGTTACATTTCCGTTTTACGCTTCCGCAAATTGCTTAACGAGGTGTGACACTTGGGCCTGAATGATTGATTCCCACCAATGCAACGCCTCCCTTTTGAAAGTATGTGTAGCCAGCTTCACTTTTTCTTGGGGATCACATTCACATATTGTCAACAATGCCTCCATCTTACTAACCCATTCATGGGCATTGATGGCATCTTGTGTCCCCGTGAACTCGGGTGGTTGGGAGGACTTGAAATTTTTAAAGCAACTTTCTTTCTTTTTAATCCCATTACCTTGAGTTTCTTTAGTGACTTCCTGATTGGCAAGTATTTGTGCAACTTGCCCGGCTACCGTCTGATCTAGTCCAACTTTTGTTATTCGGATTCCTCCTTCTCCATCATTTCCAGGATTTTCCTGATCATTAGGTTTCATTATTACCTCCTCCCTTCATCTACATTTTTAAAGTTTCTTGGCTTAAGTTCATATAGATAAACAGTCAATATTAAAAACCTTTATTAATCGTGCATAATCTATTACGCATATCATATACAAGGATACTCTAGCTTTCTTTCTTAAAATAACTATTTCCTTCGTCTTCCAAGACTGATAGGTTAAAGCCTAAGTACTCGACAGAATACCTAGTTCGCTAAAACCTTGAGCTCTGATACCAACTTGTCACACCCACCCAGGATAGGGTACTTACTGTGACCAGTCAGCACAGACTTACAACGGAAACATAATCTTATATAAAAACTAAAATATTTGTTACATTTCTAACGATTATAATACAACAAAAAGTTATTCAAACTCGTCCAACACTTAGCAGCTAACCTCCCATCCCTACTTGTCAACCTGTAATACATGCTCGGGATAAAAAAACGTCAGCACACAGCTGGTGAGTCACATAAACCGACGCATTTAATAAACTGATACTTAAACAATTTTATTGATCAAGTATGAGCTCGTTGCATTTCATGCCATAATTATAACCCGCCCGCTTCACATTAAAGTCGGGTCAGCATTATATATTCGCACATACATATTTTACGCACGTCTGCTGCTGTATTAAGTGCATGTCCCCTCGGGAAAATATAATGATCACTATAATACATATAACACCTTGGGTGCCACACCATATGCGCCATGCAAATACATGATCAATCACAGTCCAAATAGTTTTATGAGCATGTATCAGAGTTTTGAAATTAGTTTAAGTAACTCACCTGAACAGGCTTTCTTCAGTTACTATGGCTTATCCCATTTTAATTGGAATCTATAGTTTAATAAACTAGGTTACTTATATATATTTAGAAGAAATATCTAATACTCATGGACCCTTCTCATAACAACTGTCAATATCATGCACAACTATTCTAGTCCAGACAACATCCAATATTTTATGATTAATCTTTTATCATTCATGTTTAGAGTGGTCATATCATACCACAATCTAGTTGTGCACGCACTGGACATGTTATGCTAAGGTTATACATCCTATTCTAGTAGGTTGCTACCCTTATGTCTTAAAATAATTTATTATTAAAATATTAAAATATACGTTTTCTAACCCTACAGGTCATACCCTCCCTAAATTATTTTTAACATAATAATGTTCAAATATTCATTTTATAATTAAAAGTTATTAATGAATTACAAATATTAAAAAGTTGTACCTTAAAGCCTCCAGTCATCTAATAAAGGAAATGATGATTTAATGTAATTTTGTGGCCATAATCATATATAGATTATTTTATATACTGTACATATTTCTTGCGTTGGTTAAAATTATTAGATTATTTTATTTTATATACTGTACATAATCATATATAGTTTATAGGCACAATAAACCGACTAGCTTGCGTTGGTTAAAATTATTAGATTATTTTATATACTTTGAAATCTTAACAGTGAAGGCTTTCATTCTTATCATTACTGTACATATTTCTTATTATTTGCTTTTCTACTTTACTTTTATTATACCAACTTTATCAATGACCTCCCATGAGGTCATGAAATTGTTTAGGAAATAAATAAATAGATTAAATCAATTTCTTTCAACAACCCAGCCGTAACCATAGCCTAAGTCACGACCTGTCAAGACCGTGAGTCAGGTGAAACCTTAGAAAAGGTTGACAAGAACACAACGACTCTGTAACCCAAAAGGCCTATTGATTATCCCGGCGGAATCAAGATATCCAACAAGTGGGAACGAAGGTGTGATATAGCGGACATGAAACGATAATAAATAATCAATAAGAACACAATCAAAGACAAAGATTCACTGCATTTAATATATCATTTAATACAATAGTGAAAGGAATGTCTAGGGTTTCGTGTATGACGGCGGCGGCGGTGGCTGTATGAGGAAACAAATAGAATATTCTTTTTGGAATGTTTTCTCGTATTATGTGCGTCGTTATCCGTGCCCTAAATGGAAACCTAGGACCCAATTTATAGACCCTGACATTCCTTCTAGAAGTTCCTGATCATTACATAATGAAAGACAAAATAAATACAAGTGTTGAGTCCTCGAGCAAGGTAACAATCTTGCTCGAGCAGACTCACTATGCTAGATATGCTCGATGAATGTCCTCGAGCATACTTTACTTAAGAGTATCTTCAGTGAAGATATTCTCCTCCAACAGGCTTCATTCCTCTTGACCAGTCCTTGCTTTGCTCGAACTAGTCCATCGAGCAAGCTCATTCTTCTTGACGTCTTCACTCTTGTCCTTAGACTTATTCAGCAGTCTTTAGCATGCTCGGATGTAAATCTTGCTCGTGGAACTGAACTGTGCTCGAAGTCCTTGCTTTGATCACATGACATCTTCTTATTGCATCCATGCCTATCCCCATGTGCTCGATCATCCTGTGCTCATAACACTTGGTTAAAACTTGTATGATCAAGTTGTTTGCTCGATTGGCAATCCATGCTCGATAGAAGAATACTCTTGCTCATTGAAGTGTAGCTTTCTCGAAGTCTTAACACTTAGAAGAATCAATCATTTAAGGTTCTAAAGACCTTGCTCGAAGTAGTAAAACCATGCTCGATCGTCTAGGCTTGCTCGAAGTCCATACTTAGCCGTTTTCTGAGGAGGTTGAGAAGATTCCAGTCTTCCTTATCGAAAATCCGACCCAACAATCTCCCCCTAGATTGGAACAAGCTCAGATGCACCAAAACATACCTGCATAGAGTTACACATGTATTAGACATCAAAGATATATCATTCAAGAACATGTCATTTCATTACATAAATAGGAATTCTGCCACTTAGGCATTACACACTAAAATTTTACATCAAAAATACAACTTAAACAAAATTACAAAGATAAACAGAAATTAAATAATCATCATTGAGTGTCTTTCTGCTATCTCCTCCTCCTGCTCCTTGTGTCAGATTTTTCTTTCATCCGTTTGACAAGGGCTGCTTTTTGTTTAATCATATCAAGCTCCACAGCGTCAGAGGAGTCAATTAGGAATTCCGCGTCAATTATGTCTTGGAGATCTTGAGGATGATTAAATTGAAGATCCCCATCATGCCTGATTACTGCAATGGGTATACCCGACTCATTCCTCAAGGAGATTGAGTCGTTGTGCTGGTTGTAGGTTATGAAAGTGATTCTTCCATTATGCTGCACCACCGAATTTGGTTCTCGCATCTCCTCCCTCATAGCCAAGCACTCCTTCAAAGTCTTCCTTTTGCCATGTGAGCTGCTTGCTTGTGATTTTCTTCTACTGGTGTCAAAGAGAGAAAGTTAAAGAGTGTGAACTTCATTAATCCTTTTGTTTCTTTTATCCCTCTCTGCTTGACTCCGTATCTCTCTTCTTCTTTGGTTTAGAAATGGGAAGCCCTTTTCTGCCTGTTCTTTAATAAATTTGGAGAGATCGTTTCTTTGTTGCCCGGCCAATTGTCTTTTGTCTTGATTATTATAAAGGTCCGTTTCGGCCATTTTCTTCAGCTGCTCTACTGAGAATTTTCTCAAATCATCTCTAAAAATGATTAGAGTTTCTTCGTTGTCTTCAGTAATAACCCTTAAGGTCTTGGATCTTTTATCATAGAAGAGATGTGTGGGCAGATTTAAGTTCCTTGGTTGCTCGGGCCTCACACTCTCAGACCTTAAGGGTACTCTGCTAGTGCTTCCTTGTTGAGTTTTCTTAGACTTATCAAGCCCCTCCTCTTCATACCATCTCTTAATTGTTTCATCAGTTTGAGAAATCAATCTTCCCATACTAACACCTTTCTTGTGTAGGGAACTCAGCATCTCAGCTCTTACTAACTCCTCCATTCTTCTCTTTTCTTCCTCCAATCTTCTTTGTGTTTCAATATATAATCTTTGCTATTGATTGTATATTTCCAAAAGTTGTTCATGAGGCATGTTGTTGAACTGTTCTTCTGACTTACCTTTACTTATCACTATTTCCTTCAAAGTTTGAACTCTTAGAGGATCTTGGAACCATTCTTTAGCCTTAGCTTTCTTCTTTTCAGTCTCCACCCTCTCTTTCTCCTTCTGCTATTTCAGCTTTTTCTCTCTTTCAACATCAGCAGAGCTCTTTTTACTTTGATGAGAGTCTTTTACATCTTGCACCTTTCTTCTTAATTCATCCAGAGAAAGCTTTATCAGAGTGTTGTATTCAAAACCACGGACTTGCAGAAATTGAATATCCTTGTGTTTAGCCTTCATAGATTCATATTCAGCATCAACACTTGTTCTCTTTCTCTTATTTGCCTTTTCAACAAGATTAGCCATGTCATCTACAAGAGCTTTCTTGTATAGTTTATCAATAGCATCAAATGATTGTAGGTTTAGAGATGCAGGCTTGTGACCAGCTTTTATCAAGAACTCTTTTCTAGTTTCCCCTTTTCTCCAATCATCAGCTTCTTCGGCTATAGCTTTCCTTGATAGTCTTTGTAGATACTTCAAGTCATAGTTAAGACTTATCAAGTAACTCTATCTTCATTTTCTTTCTCCACATCTTTTGATCCACCTTCATCCACTTCATCATCTTCATCAGATTGTTCATCAAGGTTGTGAAGTGCTCCAATCATTTGCTCTTCATCATTCATGGATTGAGCCTTTTTCCTTTCTTCAAGTTTAGCTTGTCTTCTTTTATACACCATTACTTTCACTGATTTTTGTCTTTTTGATTTTGGTGTTTCGGGCTCAGCTTTATCTTTTCTTTTCGGTGATTCTCTTACTTCAGATTCTGGTTTAGATGGTTCAGAGGATTCAGAAGGTTCAGATGGTTCGGATGGGATAGGTGAGGTAGGTTGTGTTACTTGAATTTATGGTTCTTCATTAATGATTTCTTCAACAACAGGTTCATTAGTCTTTGGTTCTTCATTAATAATTTCTTCTGTTACTGGCTCCTTTTCATGAGTATCTTAAACTTCTTCATTAACTTCATTGACAACAGGTTCAGTGGTCTCAACTGATTCTTCAACCATTGGTTCTTTTTCTTTGCTCATTTCAATAAAATCTCTTTGTGCCTTTCTAGCAGCCATTACTATCTCAGGATGATGCCCTTCTGGCTTGTTCAGAATATCTATCAAATCCTTCATTATAACCAGTTTCACCATTGTGCTGGCAGATACTTCAATAGTCTCATCCTCTTCTTGATTGACTGGACCCAATCCAAGTTCTTGTTCTTTATCAGTCTCCACCTCTGGATTTGTAGGTTCAGTTTCGGTTTTGGTTATCACTGGTTCAGATATGATTGGCTGAGATTGTGTGGGTTCAGGTTCAGTTTGCATAGGCTCTTCAGGTTCAGATACCACTGGCTCATCAGTTTGTTTATGCTTTTGATTATTAACATTCTGTTTTGCTTTCAGAGCTTCCAGTGTGGCGTTGATAGCATCATTTGCCTCATTCCTCAGTCTCTCATTCTCCTCTTCTTTTTCTTTCATTTTAATCAATGCTTCGAGCACTTCTTAAGGAATTTCATCCTCATTCTCTTGATTCAAAGACTCTAATTCTTCATTCATCAGTCTTATAGCAGTTTTCACTAATTCAACTTCAGCCACATCAGGATCAATTAACTTGTCTTTGAGAAGTATGTAATCACCAGATTAAACTTTGTGTAGGGACTTGCGATGTAAATCATCATCTGTATATGCAATCCCTTTCCCTTCTTGCTTCCTTTTCAACTTGTCTTCTTCTGTTTCATCTTCACTATCATTCTCCCCCTCAACATCAGAGTCTCCATCCTTATATTCTTGATTTATCATATTTAATGCATTTGATGTTCCAACATCTACAACCTCTTCATCCGAGCTAGCATACAGCTCTTCAATCACTTTTAACCCTTCTGCTCCTTCATGCTTCTCCCCCTGTTTTGGTGCATCTAAGGTCTTCTCAACCTCATAATGCCCCTCCAGGGTTCGAATTTTCAATAAAGCTTCATTTAAAGCAGCCTCCAAAGCTTTGTTTCTGGTTTCCAGAACCGCATTCTTTTCCTTCAGCAAAATATTCTCAAACTCAAGGTTTGCATTTTCAACTATGACATCATAAAGATTTGGGCTGGAAGGTGGAGTTTCTTGAGCGGGTTTTGGGGCAGGCTCAGAGAAGGGTTCTGATTCAGCTGTTCCTAGAGATCGTACTTTATAAGGCTCAGAGTCTGTGGGAATGGATTGGGTAGGTTGGGCTATGGTAGCAGCAGGTTGGTCATGTACTGGGGAGGATGGTGGGGTTAGAAGATGTGTATCTTGATCAGGTTGGGCAGGTTGGGAAACAGGTGTGGTAATGATAGGTCCAGTAAGTGGTGATGTTGGTGGTGAAGGGATATATGTATCATGAATAGGTTTAGAGTTAGATAAGGCTGGGTCAGTGGTGGCAGGTGAGGAAGGATCATCGTCATTGACATCATTAACTTCAATAGAGTCTGTGTCATCATTGTATATCTTAGGTGGTGGTGAATCTGGTGGAGTTATCTTATTAATGGTATCAGCAACATCTGATATGACATTTGCTACAAACACATCGTCGTCCATAGGCTCAGTAGCTTTGTTGCTTGGACCCTCAACCGGTTCATCAGTTTCTTCATTTACCTCCAACTCTGCATCATCTCCTTCATGAGTAGAATGTTCAATCACAGGCACATCACCCACAACCACTGCTTGTGTTTCATCATTAATACCCACAACCACGGCATTATCACCATCTGGACCATTGTCCCCTTCATCATTCTGATCACTATCTCCACCATCATCATCCTCTTCATCATCACTGTTACCAGGAGTTCTAGGCACATCAATAGCACCTAGAGCTGGCACAAGCAGCCATGGGAGAACATCCCAATCATCATTATCTTCAAACTTGCTCTTTGCATCTTTCATTCGCTTGCAGATGTTAGGATCTTGTAATCTCAAAATCTCTCATGTTCTTTGAAGATCTGGTAATAATCTGTCAATCAAAATCTGCAAAAATCGAGGATACATTAGAAACCTCTGATTTACTTCCTTTTCAGCATTTGACACCAATCCTTGAAAGATGAATCTTGATATATTGAAAGGCTGCTGGTATAGAATCGCCACAGTGAGAGTCCCAAGCTCTCTTCTTAGTAGTGTCCAAGTCCCTCTCCTTGGAGATAAGGACTGGATGACATGATGGATCAGAAAACGATATATCAGTAGAAAACTTCTCTTTTGGAACTGTCCTTCCTTCACACCTCTTTGGTAACCCATGGTCTCTTGAAAGACTCTTAATAATCTTGGGACTGAGTAGGATGGTTGAGCATCAAAATTGTCATTCAAGTCCAATGCAGCTCTTATTGCGGCTTCTGTAATCTCAACATCATGATTTAGGACAGAGGCCTCAATCCTCTTCTCGTTAACGTCATTGACATAAGTAGCTGACCCCCAAAAATCCAAGATATGGTTCCTGTAAATTGTGGGGCTCTTGGTAAGAGCTACTCTTAAGTTGGAGTTTCTGAGAAAAGTGATCTTGTGTTCCAACTCTCTGTTATCATCATCAAGCTCTAACTGAGCGCACATATTGTGTCTCTTCTCGAATTTTAAGGCCATCAGTTCTGCAAAATAAAAAAATATGTCAGTACATAAAGTTGCATAGCCAACATTCGAGTATAGTTAGATGATAATGGCTTCTTCAATAACCTGTTCCGTAGTAATATGCGTACCTGCAAAAACAAGTAAACAATTAGTCCGTAAATCAATTAGAAACCCTAATTTCGAAATCGGTGTGACGATTATCGAACAATAATGTCTTACCGAAGTCGAAACAGAGCTAATGGCTGTATTCGAAGTATAATCGAGCAAGTAAAAGAGTATTCGAGCAAGCAGGGAAGAGCACGAGCAAGAGGGGTTTGCGTCTAGGTTTAAGAGAAAGAAGAAGAAATGTGTGAAAAAGTTTCTAAGTCCCCTTTTATACGTAACGTTTAGGTGGTACAGTACCTCCTGTTGTCGTCTAGTGCACGACAGTTGTCATTTAATTCAAATTTACTCCCTTGCTCGAGCATACAGCCAAATGAACAGCTGTCTCCCACTGTACTCTAGTACATGGTACAGCCCTTTCTCGATGTACGTAGAATATAATACACTTGAGCACTAGTATACTCGAGACAGTGTGCTCGAATAGACTTGTGCTCGATGCCTTAGCCAAATGTTTAATGATCATAAGATTACTTGCTCGAGTATTGAGTCATACTCGAGGGGTAGTGTACTCAAAAGTACTTGTCAAACTTTACTTCAAATATATATATATATGCCTGAGACACACCTGTAATCTAACCCTACTCTACTATGCATCATGCTCGAGACACTTAGAGATCTATCATGACCATAACATATGCTCTAGAGACATTCTTAGTAGTGTTGTAACCTTTGCTCGACTCACTTAGATTACTACAGCTCAATGTGCTCGATATACCCTTATGCTCGAAAGCCTTAGCAGATTGAATCCTTCCTATGCCTGTACTCAAACACACATCCTAAGGGTCTAGCAGACAAGTTTGCTCGAACTACTTAACAAATTGATCCATTAAGTTCTTAAGCTCGAAACCTCATACCTAAGTGTCTAGCACACTTCTATGCTCGAAACACTTAAATGTTTCCTATCAGTCATATCTTTGTGCTCGAAGACTTAGGTCTGACAACTTATCATGTAATCATGCTCGAAACACATAACATCAATTTTCATATCATAGCAAGTGCTCGAGAGTATGATGCATGCTCGAAACTCTTAATAGCAAATTTTCATATCATTAGACTGCTCGAAGGTAACATACATGCTCGAAATACATAGATGAGTCATACAAGTCACATAGTATACTCGACACAATGTTATCACACAAGCAAGCAAAGTTTCTGTGCTCGAAACACTTAACTGATTTTCAGTTCAGTTTTTTAAATCACAAATCTTATGCCACAAAGTCCGAACATGATCACTCATGTTCTCTGCTCAAATTGCAATTTTTCATAAAAGATAATCATTTCATAACAGTGAGCTGAACTAAGCAATTTGTTTAAGGTGAAATAAGATATCAAATTCCAGTTGAATATTCTATTGAAAACAATTTCATAGAAAGATCTCAACATGGGATCATACTATTTAAGGCAAGGTCACACCATTTCATGGTCAGTGTTATTATGACTTGAGTCAGGTTGACAACAAGTAAACTTAGCATAATTGTCGTTGCTTTCTGTGATACATTAAGGTTCAATTAAAGCATAAGTTAGGAATGGTTATCACTATATTTTCAGGTTGCTTCTAATATCTTCTCAAAGCTTATTTAGCTTTCTCCAAATCACCCCGAATTGACTTCAACCCCCTGATGCCTTGGTCATAATTGTTTTTAGTATAGTGAGCAGTTTATATATAAATATATATATATATATATATATATATATATATATATATATATATATATATATATATTTGTTTAGATAACAGACTATAAAGTTGAACGTTGGACTTACATGCCATCCGGACTTACGTGCCTTACATTCAGGGTGTTTAGGACTTATTTGGATGTCCCACCCCTGTAATTCCCTTAGTACCCCTTAAGTCATGATATCAGACAACTTATTTCTTTATACTATTTTTGGGTTTTTTAATACTTTTCAATAACTTTGTTTTTCTTTTCTTCTGATGAATTTGCTATATAGCAATAATTTATATCTGCTCAAATACTTAGTAAATATTTTGTTAGACCAGAGACACCAACAGGCTCGTGTATGATTGGATAATTACCTTTCTGTCTATCATTCGGAGAGATATGCTAGAGAGCATACCTTATCTTCTAATGGTTCACCACATCAGACTTAGCAGATTTAGATTTATATCACATATGACAACTACAGATTATGGAAAGCTACCATACAGTGCCAATAACTGTACTCAAAGCCTTTTAAACTTATAATCCATGGGTTAGTTATCCTAAATAGTTTTCTATCACTTCCCAATGGTTTGATACTATTTCTATCCAAAAACTTTTAAGCTTCTATAAAGCTTATAACTGGATAATCTTATCATATCTCTTATGAGATCACCAAAAACCGTGCTGCTTAGTTATAAATATTTCACAGTTTCAAAAATCATTTCTTTCGAAAAATTCATTTTAAGGATTTATTTTGAAAACGGTAATGTTAGTTAAGCACAATTAACAAGCACACACTTAATCAATGTCAATCACATACTACAAGAAAATGAAGCTAATGCAACCCCATTAAAATGTTGCATTAGGCCTTGAAAAGGTTGCATTAGGCCTAACGCAACCTTTTATCAAAGGCTGCGTTATAAACAGTTGCATTAGACCTAATGCAACCTTTACAAGACCTAAAGCAACCTTCTTTGAAAGTGTTGCATTTACCATCCAAATGCAACCTTTTTTATATGCAACCTTTTTACATTCTAATGCAACTTTTATTACTTTGAAACGCAAATTTCTTAATAACCAATTGCAACTTTTATTATAGTTTAGTTACAAAAATGCAACTTTTTCAATACTAAAGGCAACTTTTCTGTATTAAAATGCAACTTTTTTTTATACTTAATGCAACCATTATTATATATTTAATAGAAAAAATGTAACCCATTTTTTACTAATAATGCAACATTTTTACAAACTTTAGTTACAACAAATAAATGCAACAGGAACATTGATTGTCAAATAATGTACATTAACACGCTTGTCCAAGCTCAGCAATATATCCAACACATAGTGTGAATTACAATAATAAAAAGAAATGAAAACATTCTACTCATCTCGATCTCCAACTAGTAGTCTCATAACCTTCCGCATCATAGCTTTCAACTTCAATGTGCAAGCATTGTCTACTTATATTATTAAAATGTATTTGTAACGTCTCAACCATAAAGTCGATGATTTACATAGTTCTTTTCATTTATTACAAGTAGAAAGAATGTACCATAGCGCGGCGCCATCATCTATAGACTTGTAGTTCTTATTTGTTCCTGCAGTAATGTTCAAAAATAATAAGAAAACATACTTAAAACAATTTTATATGCACAAAATCATGCTATGGGTGAACATATAATGTCTTTGTTGACTACGAATGGTTATGCTATATTTCTTTTTAAAGTTGTTTACCGTAATGCTTCACAAAGGAATTGAAAGTCCAAAAATATGTAGAAATCACAAATACTATTACATGCACTAGGAGAACAAGTATGATGGGCGTTACCTTCTTGCCTAATGCCGCCATGTCCACGACCAGAAGAGGCTACCTCTAAGTACTGTTTTGACCATAGCAGTGGCCACACACTATTAGCTGCATATCAATAAAATTTGTGTATACTTCCGAGGTCATTGAAACACATAAAATCGTTAAATTAGCATTAAGAATAGATTTACCTAGATTCCTGGAACCAATGAGATCACTCGGGCGTTTCTCACCAAAAGGAGGTTCTTCACACTTTATTTAAGATTAAGAAACAGTTCGGTTACGCAGAGGAATGCATACAAAATGATCTGTAGAAAACCTTAGATTAGATTACTATCAAAACATATTTAAATATATCGTTAACTACATAATAAGCACCACCATAAGTGCCCTGTCGATAGGGGGAAATAGATTCACTGCTCCGAACGAGTAAAATCCTCAGTTTCAGCTGATGCTTCAAAACGAGGCGAACCATACGTAGAAAAAAAGATTTCTTGTCTTTTACTTTGTACAGTTGCTTGTTAAACTCTGTTACAATACAACTGCACTTTAAGCCAAGCAATTCTAATAGCATAAAGCAATGCAGTTATTTCACATTTAATGGCGTCATTATGTTTAAGCATAACCAAGATGTTACAAATTGATATGCATGAGCTTAAAATGTTTTAATGAAACACAAAATGTATGTATTAATAAAAGTGTAAATAATCTTGAAGTTCTCTTTGTCTACAAGATGAAGTTACCTTACAAGTAATAACATGTAAGATTGGCCAAACAAACATATACAAAATTTCTTTTAATTCTGGGTACATCACACAGGCCATAACCTTGCATTCTTGTCTTGATCACATCTAGCAGAATCAAAAGAGTGGCAGCAATAGCACATAAGTCAAGTAATCTCTACTATATATAAAGTAGGAGTTAGGGACCTCTTAAATTTTAAGAGGTACCTAACTCATTGCTTTAGGTACAACTCTTGTAGCATTAATTTTAGAATTTTAAGGGGTAAAGATGTCTTTTAATCACCACAATCCTACGTAACATTTCAATTGTTAATATGTAATTACATATTTTCCCCTTTATCTTTGCTATTTTTTTGAAAATTTAAGTAATAATTACTTTTCCACCCCCTTATCTTTGCCCATATAATCCTCAAAATTATTTTTTTACTATTCCTCTTATATCTTAGAGATATATTATGTTTTTAAAAAATTCAAACAAACCGTTACAACGCTCTTATTTTTATCTACGTTTTGATATGAGTTTTATTGAAAACCGAGGTGCGGATTGTAAAGTACAAGTTATAGTTGCGTCTATTTACAAGTCTTTAAAGCATAAAAATTGTAACTTTTGTTTTTCTAATTTCTGTTGTTCTTCCCTTTAATTTCGTTATGATATAATTAGGCCTCTTTAAATTTATCATTTTATGTTTTGAGAGATACCATACCACTAACTGCTCCCCCCAATTACGAAATTGTTCCCCTACAACTTCTTTTTTCTCAAACCACGTACATACATGTTCGGATTTAGGAAAACATGTGTCGTTCTTGCCGATGAAGAAGACAATGGAGCATACACCGAAGATTGACAACATATGCATGTTCATTATTGTTAGAAATCACTGATCATTCCTTCTCATGGAAGGTAACTTTTTTTATCCAAAATCAACTATAAATCTCAACTCTGGATAAGGGGGCCACCTAATGATTGGATATCGGGATCAAAAGCAAATGAAAGAATCAGGGCAATGAAGGTTGGTATGAAGTTTTTTGATGTTTTTTTTATGTTAAAAAACTAGGACAAATTATAAAGGAATGAAATACATAAACAAGGGGGTGATTGTTGAATGAGTATGTTGGTATTGGTGTAGCTTTGCTGTCAAGTGTAGCTCCAATTTGAAAGAGAAGTCAACCTTCCAAAATGTTGCTTTAGTTTTCTTATAGGTTTTTAAGTGCAACAAACACTGCAGAATTTATGACAAATGTGTTGTTTGATTTGATCATCATTGCAGAGTATACCGCTAAATCAAGTTATGGACTTATGGTGCAACTAGAGGAGTACCAAATGTTTTCTTGAGAGTAAGAAGACATGTCAACCACTATGTAAGCTAATCTCTCTTACATTCAGTTTATATATAGATCATTTATGACTAATTTAAATCTTTCAGTTGAAAATTAGCATTTTTAGTAATAGGGTGAAGGTTACTATTTTTAGTAAACATGCTAGAATAAGCTACTTTATGTAACGAGTCAAATTTATAATTTTAATAAACGGGTCAAACATATTCTTTTTAGTAAACGGGTCAAGCATATCTTTTTTTATTAAAACGTCAAACATTTATAGTAATCGGGTCAATTTATAATTTTTGTAAGCGTGCCAAATTTATAATTTTATTAAACAAGACAAACATATCCGTTTTAGTAAACGAGAAAAAAATATATCACTTTTAGTAAATGAGACAAAGTAATAATTTTGACTGCATGGGCCAAAAGTTTCAATTTATAAAGCAAGCCAAACTTGTAGTATTTAGTAAACGGGCCAACCTTATAATTTTAGTAGTAGGCCAAATCACCATTTTAATTTTAGTGATTAGTAGTATCTTTCATTGGCAGGTAGCAGTTGAAAGAAACGAACTTCAAGATGAGACTCAAATCTACAAAACCGGATCAATGAAGATTGAAGAAAATGATAAAAGACTGAAACGAACTTCAAGACGAAATGAATAAAAGTTTTTGTGTCTAATATATGATTACCATTTATACTTGCATACTTATATTCTGTTGACTTTGGCTTTTTTTATTTTTGATTATGACATTCTTTGATTATTCTATAGAAAATTATATTCTTGTCTACTCTTGATAATGCAGACATCACAAAGTGAGTATGAAAATTTTCATCAATGGTTATTTTAATATTAAATTTGAAAATTTGTTTTTAGGGACGAGTCCGAGTATTGTCATTGGTAATAAACATATTCTCTACTTCAAATGCAGCTGCAACATTTCAGTCCGAGAATTAGCATTGGTAATAAACCAACAGCTAGAAACACCACTGATCCGTCGCCTGAGAAGATTGCGTATGCAAAAAGGGTGATGCAATCTGCCAATTCTTTTTAGCAGTTGCTTACATTTATGGCATGGGATCAAAGGTGAATTGGATGAAACAAAGGTCTTTTTTTCTTGTGTAAATTTCTTGTTGATTATGTTGGTTATAAATGCATGAACTAGCTAGGTGTTGCTAAGATTAGTGTTGTAAAAAAATCATCTAAGTATATTGAGATTAATAATCCATGTCTTTTGTTATAATTTCATGATAGTGGCTATCCAACCAAATTTATATTGTCTCTAGAATTTAGCTTTTGAACTAACCTTGAAAAAATATTGATTATATCAAATGTAATGTACTTAGTGCTATACGATCTAATACAGTATTATAACAATTGTCATCTTTCATGTGTAATATGATAGTCCATATATGCATATGCACTTTCTCAATTTGTAAGGAAAAATAAGAATACCTGATTAAAAGTTGGATGTTTTTTTGATGTCTAAATATTATGACATATATAGACCACATCGATCCTATTAACTCGAAAAATTTAAGAAAAATAAAACAATAAACATAAATACATAAAAAAAAACTCCAGTAACATATACGAATAAGAAACTAACAAGACTACTGTGCAGTATATCAAATGATATATTGATCAACTATCATAAACAAGTACCACGTTAAAATTTATTGGCGCCGCAGCATCGCGCGGGTTTTCTACTAGTATTACAAAAACAAACTAAAAAATAAACATATCCAATAGAATCTCATTCGTACAGTAGGGTTAACAACACATGACATCATAATTTCATATGATCTTGACTAAATCAATAAAAATTAATAGTCTTTTCATCAAAGTAATTAACTTGTGAAGGCAAAGCGACAATCTAATTAGTAACTGTGGCACTTAAACCCTAAAAAATAAAATTCGCAGTTCCAAAAGAAAAAGGTCATAATGTAAACATCATAGGGTAAAACTTCGGAGGATTAATAACCCATAACACCCTAACTCCCAATCAAATTAAACATGGAAACACCACAAATTCGCTAATAGAAAAGAAAAACAAGCAAAATTAGAATGATACCAACCGTACCTTCATCTTCAATTACTCGTGGATAAAAACAATCTCTTTCTCCTGTGATATTAATTATACATTACTAAAAAACAAGCCCAATTTAAATTTTTGATGATACAGTTACATGGTAATCTGATCTTAGTTGCCATAAGCACACCCTACGTGTGGTATGCGATGAAGACGACTCTGTGCGGAAGAGAGAAAGAATAAGGAACTTGGAAAGGGGCTACACATATCGAAATTGGGAAGTTCGACACATAAAGATCATGTGTGCGAGCAGTTAGATAAGGATTTAGGAATTTAGATTTGGGAGGGAACTTGAATTTTTGGGAATTTTGATCGGGAATTTTTGGTTTTTTTCTGGAAGGAAGTTTGACATTGAAGAAATTAAAAATTTAATGAGTGGAAAACCAATTTTTTTATTTTTATTTTAGTAAAATAAAAATAAGTAGAGTTTTAGTTTTGAAGCACTTACCCACAGGACACAAGTACCCTAGAACTTTATTAATTTATTTAATTCTTCAATTGTCAACAATGAATCAATTTTGAGTGACAAACCTTTGCCATGAAATGAAGACATTCACCTTACCCACATGAGATGGGGTGGTGTTGCCATGTGGTTTTGAAGCCATACACCCTACTCATACGGATGCCCCGTCCTCTCTAAGGCATTAAAAAGTAAAGGTGTGTTTAACTTGGCAATGCAACCTTTATAACAAAATCTGTAAATTATAATAAAATTTATAACCTTTCAAGAAAAAGGTTGCAACTTTAGTAAAATTAGCAACTTTTAAACAAATAGGTTGCAACTTCAATACAATTTTGCAACTTTTTATAAAAAAAAATGGAATTAGATATTTTAATGCAACCTTTATGGTAAGCAAAGTTGTATTAGAGCCAAACGCAACAAAGAGTTGCATATAAATAGTTGCATTAGCCCCATTTTCTAGTAGTGATGCATTCAAACAGCATAGAACATTCAGATAAACACACACGTCTGTCGAGCATACTCAGAAATTCATCGAGCATACTCGAAAGTCTATCGAGCAACCTCAAAATCTATCATTTCAGTGTTTGTGCTCGAAAGACTTAAGTGTGTGCTTGAGCAGTAGACTTGTGTTTGGAATACTTAGAAGGTTTTCCAGAACACATATCCATGCTCTACCAGTAGTAACACAATATATGTGCTCGAATTACTTGAGAAATCTCAAGTATGGTTTGTTTGTGCTCGAAGAACATCAAACACATCATGAAACACAGAGTCATGCTCGAAATACTTGGAAAGTTTTCAAGACAAGAATCTATGCTCTAGCAACTGAGCTATGACATATGTGCTCGAAAGACTTAGAAAAGTCTTACAGGTACCACTGCTTGTGCTCAAGGAGCATCAAGCATAGTATCAAGCACAGAGTCATGCTCGAAGTACTTAAATCCTCAAAAATACATCCTTCAGGCACAGATCAAAGTACTGAAAGCTGTAATTAACAATGATAACAAATATTTAACAAAAAAATCAGTCACATACATGATTGATGCAATTTTGAATGATCAGTTAAGCATAGCAAATCATCATGCAAACATTCAAAGTGAGTAACAAGGATAATCAGTAAGCATCTCACTCAAGCACACATCATTAATCAAACCTCATCAGCATTTATCATTCCTAGGCATTTTAACAGAAAATGAAACCTGGTTTTATCTAAAGGTTTGGTGAATAAATCAGCCAAATTATCAGATGTATCTACCCTTTTTATTTCTATTAAACCTTTTTCCTGACATTCCCTAATGAAATGATGTCTAATTTCAATGTGCTTAATCTTAGAATGTTGGACTGGATTCTTAACAATGAACATAGCAGCACTATTATCAATTAAAATAGGGGTAAGTAAGAAATTCAGACCATAATCCAGCAGTTGATTCTGAATCTATAGAACCTGTGCACAGCAGGCAGAAGCAGCAATGTACTCAGCTTCAGCTCTAGAGATTGAAACTGCAGTTTGCTTCTTGCATTGCCAAGACACTAGCCTGTTCCCTAGAAACTGGCATCCTCCTGAGGTTGATTTTCTACTCATGTTGCAACCATCATAGTCACTATCTGTGTAGGCCATTAAGTCAAAGGAAGGGTTTTTTAGATACCAAATCCCCAAATCTGGTTTTCCTTTTAGATATCTGAAGATCCTCTTAACTGCTAGCATATGTGAGACCTTGGGGTTAGCTTGGAATCTAGCACAGACACACACAGCAAACATAATATCTAGCCTAGATGTTGTAAGACACATCAATGATCCTATCTTGACCGTATATTGATGCTGGTCCACCGGCTCCCTCTTCTCATCAGGTACCATTTTCTCATGTGTGTCCATTGGTGTAGACACTGTCTTGAAGTCTTGGCACTTGAACTTGTTAAGAATCTCTTGTACATACTTAGATTGATTAATGAAAATTCCATCAGCTTTCTGTTGCACCTAAAGTCCAAGGAAGAATTTCATTTCCCCCATTGAGCTCATCTTGTACTTGGATTTCATCACCTGATCAAACTCCTTGCACATTGGTTCATTTGTGGAGCCAAAGATAATGTCATCCACATACACTTGCAACAGCAGCAGATCCTTATTCCATCTTTTATAGAACAAGGTCTTGTCAATAGCTCCTCTGCAGAATCCATTGTCCAACAGATGGTTTGACAACTCATCATACCAGGCCCTTGGTGCTTGATGCAGTCCATACAATGCTTTGCTGAGCTTGTAAACCTTGTTGGGATGCACTGGATCTTCAAATCCTGGAGGTTGAGTGATATAAACTTCTTCATCAATCTTTCCATTTAAAAATGCAGACTTCACATCAAGTTGATAGACTTTAATATTCAGTGATGCTGCATATGCCAGAAAGATCTGATAGCCTCTAGTCTTGCAACTGGAGTAAAAACTTCTTCAAAGTCCACTCCTTCTTCTTGTAAGCATCCTAGAGCCACCAATCTTGCTTTGTTCTTGATCACTATGCCCCTTTCATCTTTCTTGTTCCTAAACACCCATTTTGTTCCAATAGCATACTTGCCTCTGGGCTTGTCAACTAAGTCCCATACATGTAAGTTTCTAAATTGGGCTAACTCTTCCTACATAGCTTCTACCTAGCTGTTGTCCTTTAAAGCATGATTGATGTTCTTTGGTTCAACTTGGGATAGAAAGCAGGCATACAGGCAGATGTTTGCTTTTTCAGAAGAGCTTCTAGTCACTCTTTCATGCAAGTCTCCTATGATGTTCTTTGCAGGGTGATTTCTTTCAACAGAGGTAGTCTGCACAAATTGTTGTCCAGACACTTCTGTCTCAAGATTGGTCATATTTAACTCAGCAGTTTCACTTTTAATTCTTTCTTGACTTTCACCAGCTTCTTGAAGTTGATTAATTTCAAATGATGATCCCTCATTAGACCCAATTTGTAGAGAGTCAAACAAAGACTGAAACATGTCTTCAAATTGATTTATCCCTTCAGGCTGAGCAGGTTCTTGACTTTGAATGGGTTCACTCTCTACATCACTTGGACCTACATTAGAAACTTCAACTGCAGCTTCTTGTCCATTCATTTCAACTTCAGCTGCTCCTTGGTTGCTTTCTCAAAGTTAAATCCATTTGGTTCAGGAGCAACAGATGACCATAGCTTGTCCAGATCAACTTATGTTTGTATTCCTTTATCTTCAAAGCTGGTTCTGTATATGCAGTCATCCATATCTTCATTATAAATTTTGAAAGACTTGATTATCTTCTCCAAGTCAAATAGCCATTTAGGACCTTCAACATTGTTACAATGGTTTTCATTGTAAATTATGTCTGATGACTCAATGACAACCATTTGCTCCTTCACATAGACTCTGTAAGCCTTTGAATGAGATGAGTATCCCATAAAGAAGCATTCCAGGGATTTTGACTGGAATTTGTTCAGATAATCCTTTGCATTCAACAGTGAGCATCTGCATCCAAAAGGCTTTAAAAACTTCACATAGGACTTTCTTTTAAAGATAACCTCATATGGAGTCTTATTTTGTGCCTTGTTTAGTAGAACCCTGTTCTGCACATAATATGCAATGTTGATTGCTTCTGCCCAGAAAGTGACTGGCAGATTTGCATCAGCAATCATGGTCCATGCAGCTTCAATTAATGTTCTGTTTCTTCTTTCTGCAACACCATTTTGCTCAAGAGTTCTAGGTGCACTATATTGTTGAAATATTCCCTTAGAAGTGCAGAATTCTTCCATTGTTCCATTCTTGAATTCTGTCCCATTGTCACTTCTAATGACTTTCACCTTCCTCTCAAGCTGATTTTCCATTTTCAGCACATAGGTTTTGATCAATTCTGGGGTTTCATCTTTGCTGCCCATAAAGTATACCCAAGTAAATCTTGAGTAATCATCTGTGATCACTAGGCAGTATCTCTTCTTTCCAATACTTGGAACACTTACTGGACCAAACAGATCCATGTGTAGTAGTTCCAAGACCTCATCAATGGTGTTTATCATTTTGCTCTTATGTGAGGATTTATGTTCTTTCCCTTTGAGGCAAGATGTGCATTTTTCTTCAAGCTTGAATTCTCTTGTGGGAAGGCCAACAACATGTTCACCTTTCACTAGCTTGTTCATGTTCTTCAAGTTAACATGACACATCTTCCTATGCCACAGTTTGGTCTCATTTTCAGTGGTTTTGGCTTTGGAAACAAAGCATGAACCACCTCTGTTGGTGCATAGATGTCAGTAGTTCATATGTATAAAGTCTGTAATCGAGTCTGTAATATTGTTTATGTAATTGTTTGTGTAACAGCGAAGTTGTTGACAAGTTCGCTTAGGCGAACTTGTTAACCAAGCGAAGTTGTTGACAAGTTCGCCTAGGCGAACTTGTTCAACGAGCGAAGTTATTGACAACTTCGCCTGAGGTGAAGTTGTCGTGTATTTAAGTAACCTACGGGTTACTGTTTAGAGTTCGGGTTTTTGATAGTTTGTTTTAGAGTTCGTGATAGCTGTGATCATTTCACGTGTCAAGTGTCTGTAAGAGACGTGGTTCGAGTTATAATATAACGTGGTTTCGTTTGTATCGTATGTTCGTGTTTTACGTATTCTACGCTCGTATCTACCCACGCAGGGATTCCGCACCTGCGTAGATAGCGATATCCCGTGTACGATCCGTCCAGGAACCTACAATTGGTATCAGAGCCATTGGCTCGATTGTGAGGTTCGGAATTTCACGCGGGTGTAGAAAACGTCTCGTTTGACCTATTCGCGGGACACGTTTTTGTTGGGATTGTGTTATACTCACCTTATACAGTCATATTCAAGCCGTTACACCGACCGGAAACTGCTAAATCGTCGAAAACAGATCTGAATATTTTCAGTGTTCTTCGGGCGAAGTTGTTGTTCTTCAGGCGAAGTTGCCGTCACTGGAAGTAGGGTTTCGGCGAAGATATAAGGTTAAGCGAAGTTATCCACAACTTCGCCTACCTCATAAGTTCGCCTAAGCGAAGTTATTCTCAACTTCGCCTACCTCATAAGTTCGCTTACCTTAAGCGAAGTTATTCTCAACTTCGCCAAGTCACGCGAATTTAAGGTTTTTCCAGCGAAGTTAACACTTAAGCGAAGTTATCCTTAACTTCGCCTATAGTACTGTTTGGAAGAATTTTTTGATTTTTCGGGTTTTTCGTGTTTTCGAGAAGATGTCGCCGATTAACATCTCAGAGTTAGTCAAAATGGAAGTCGAAGCGGGGTCGGCTACTAAGGCCCCAAGGTTGATGAAAGGAACAGACTTCGTAGCGTGGAAAGATAGATTCATTCAGTATATTAAATACCAGGATGCAAAGATGTGGGTGTGCATCCAGGATGGATATATCCCACCGACAATGGAGTACGAAGGTCGTGATGTGGTTAAGAAGTACAGCAAGATGGAGGAAGAAGAGAAGAAAATGTATGAGGCCGAGAGCAAGGCCCATGCTGCAATTACTATGGCTCTTCCTTAAGAGATTCTCCATACATTCCGGAAGTACACTTCTGCACGAGAGCTTTGGGATGCTCTTGAGAATAGATTCGAAGGGAACGTGGGTATTCGTGCCTCGAAGATTAAGCTGTTAAAGACCCAGTTCTCTGTATTCAAGCATTTGAAGAACGAATCACTCGATGATATTATCACCCGATATTATCATCTAATGACAGAGCTGAACAACTATTCGATTGCTTACAGAGAAGAGGAAATAGTTGAGAAGCTTCTCGATGCTCTCCCACCGAAGTGGGAAATGTACACTGTTCTAATGAGGGAAGACAGAGACTTTCCTAATTATGATTTGGAGACAGCAGTAAACAAGCTCAGAACCTTTGAGCTTAATATGGTTCGTAAAGAGACACCAACAGATCAGATTCAAGACCCTGGTATGTATGGTGCCAAAGTTAACTTAGGCTCAAGTTCGAAGTCTGAATCTGCTGCTTACTACTCCAAAGGAGAGTCTGGTTCTAACTCTTCTAATGAAGGAAATGTGTCAGTAAACATGAACGGTGATGTTTGCTTTGTTGCTGGAGGATCAAGTGCATCGAAACCTCAAGCATCCACAAGTAGTTTCTCTCCCAGTGCTTCAAGCAATAACTACACTAAGATGCCAATGAGTGTCAAATCTGCTGAAGAGCAGTTCGCAGTCTATGCATCTTTTATTGCTTCTTACGAGAACTACATACAAGGGAAGATTGTGGACCCTGCTGTTTTGGAAGAAGACTATGACCAGATCGATCCTGATGATCTGGAGGAGATGGATCTGCAGTGGCAGATGGCAATGATAGTCAGAAGAGTGAAGCGTTTCATGAAGAAGACTGGCAGAAAGTTCGTAGGTGGAAAGCCAGGATTTGACAAGTCAAGGGTGAGGTGTTACAATTGCCAACAGAATGGACACTTTGCAAAAGAGTGCACTAATGCACGGGTAGAACGTAGTCAGGGGAGGACTACACAGCAAAGTGGAAATAACAATGGGAATAGAGCCATGATGTCTGATGCTGGTGAATACAACTGGAATATGTTCTCTGGAGAACTCTTTGAGCAAGCTCACATGGCGAAGGTTGCAGCTGAAGAATGTGTGAAAGCTGCTGAAAATGAAAAAGCCTTCATGGCTGATGATCAGAACACCGAGGTATGTACTAAACCTATCTGTACTAAATGTGAGAACTTGTCTGAACAGCTTGCTACAATTACTGATCAGTATGTTAAATTGGATGCCGAATTTAAAACCTTGAAAGAAGATCATCATTTTACAAAGACAAGAGAAAATAATTATAGAATAAAAATTAAAGATTGTGAAAAAGACGTTAAAAGTTTAAAAACAAAATTAGCTGAAAAAATTGATGTGATCGATCTAAGCTACGAGGTTTTAGAAGAGAAAACCAAGTTAATTGCTGAGAAAGAAAAGCAGATTGCTGATCACCAGGTAAAAGTGGTGGAACTAAATAGGAAACTGGAGCAATTCCGGAATTCCTCTGCTATTCTTGATCACCTCGTCAGTGATCAAGGTTCCTCACCTAAGAGGGGAGGAATTGGTTACCATGAGGTTCCACCACCATATAACCATAATTATACTTTCAATCCTAGTGTTCATGAATCTGTTAATTTTGTAGCTGATCAGACAGGTACTGCTAAGGAAACGGGTAAAGTACCGGACGTTAGTAAAGGCGAAACAAGTTCGCCTGTCTCAAAAATTAAAATTTCAAGTCCAGTCTCATCTGATTCGGATAAGTAATCCGAGTCGGGTAAGACAAAAGAGAAGGAAGTATTACCCACTAGTGGAGAAAAGGTTAAATCAACTCAAAAGAGTACTCCACTCAACCCATATGTCCCACCTTATGTGAGACGTACGGGTGATAATACTGCCTCCACATCTAAAACATCTGCTGAAAAGAAAGCTGAATATAGATGTTGTTTTAGATGTAATCAAACAGGGCACCTTGTTGCTGATTGCCCTCTGAAGCAGCGTTTCAGAGAGGTGAGGCCCTCGAAAACTGAGACTAAGGTTTTTAGTAATTGTTTAAATGTTAAAAATGAAAACCATTCAAATTTGAGATGTAATACCGGTTTTCAAAGAAACACATCTCGTTTTTACACTACTAATAACCAAACCAAATGCTATAATTCTTTTGATTCTCTTAATGTTCGTCGTTTTGGTTAGCCTCACTATCAGTCTCCAAGGAGGTATCCTGTTAGGACTCGTGAAAATTTTCCTAATGCTAACTATGGTCAGTCAAGGTGTGTGAGTTCTGTTAGGAAGGTTAATCGACCCAAGACCAAGAGGTCTTGGGTCCCCAAATTTTAATAATCTCTTTTGTTTGTGCAGGAACAGTTGAACAGGGCGTCCAATAATCTTTGGGTTGTGGACAGCGGCTGTTCCTGGCACATGACTGGTAACAAGGATTTGTTACAAGATTTAAAACCTGTTCAAGGAGCAAGTGTCAGTTTCTCGGTGGAAGATTAGTTTCCTGGCAGTGCAAGAAACAGACATCAGTCGCAATCTCAACGTGCGAAGCTGAATATATGGCAGCATCCAATTGCTGCTCTCAGGTTTTGTGGATTCAGCAACAATTGCGCGACTATGGTCTGAAATTCTTACTCACTCCTATTTTAATTGATAACACTGCTGCCATCTCAGTAATTAACAATCCCGTGAAACATAGTAAAACTAAACATATTGACATTCGTCATCATTTCATACGGGATTGTGCTGAGAAGAAACTGATTAAGGTCGAAAAGGTCGATACGCTAGAAAATTTCGCTGATTTATTTACAAAAGCGTTTGATAAATCCAGATTTCAAAACCTAATTGAGCTGAACGGGATGATCAATCCCGAGTAACCATGTTTTTGTGTTTATTAAAAAAAAAAAAAAAAAAAAAAAACGTCACTATTGCTTAAAATTAGTCGGTTACCTCAGTTTGATGGACATATCCTCGGATATGTTTTGGTCCTCGTTTCTACTTGTAGAGAATGAGGGTCGCCATTAACCAGACGACTGAAAGTGACCGGGGCGGTTATGATGTGTTTTCTTTCTGTCGCTGAAAATTAGTCGGTCATACTTAGTGAGAAGGACACATACTTGTATGTGGTCGGTCCAGTTGATCCATTGGATCTTCGGGATTGCCGTTTACCTGAAAACTTTGACGTGATCGGGGTGACTGAAGTCAAAATTTTTCTAAGGGAAATGAAATTACTTTTCAAGTCTACTACTTCGTAAGAAGTTCGTTAGCTATGTTAAACGGAAAATTGATCTAACCTTGGAAAATGATATATATACTGATTGTGTGTGCTTAACTAGTGAAGTTATTAGGCTTAAAAGGCTTTAGGACAATCATTGTATGTCATGGTAACTTTTTATGGTGCGTAAAAGTAGATGTGATACAAACTAATTTTACTTGATTTTACGTGGAAACTCCTTAAGAGTTTTGCGTGTCTTCATATATATCTTTTCGAATGATAGGCAGAAAAGCGATTACCCAGTCATACACGAGCCCATGTGTGTTCTGATTCCCGTGAAGAAAGCGTTTCAAGACACTGCAGTGATCCAGATTCGGGACTTGCAGTTAATTTCTACTTTGAAGTCTATGTTGTTAAAAAAAAAAAAAAATGGAGTTATTGTAACATATTAGTGATCATAAAATTCGGCACTTCTCAATCATGGAGTAAGAATGAGTACGGGAAGCAGACATAGAATACTTACAATTTAATCAGACACTATGGGTCGAAGTCAATTCGGGGTGACTTGGGGAAAGCCAAATACGCTTTGAGGATAGATAGGAGGCATCACTATTTCTGAATTGTTGCCCACTTAAATTTTAAGGATTAATTGAACCTAACTCGTATCACAGAAACGATGAAAACCACTTTAAGTTATACCTGCTTACAACCTGTTTCTATATGTCATAATACAGCTAAACACGGATCTATGTGACAGTCACGTAGCTAGTATGATTCCTGTTCGGATCTTTTCTAAAACGTAGCAGTCCCTATCGAGACTGAAATTTGATCCCTTATACTTTAAATTTTTAAGTTTTTGTACTTAGATAGTTTTATGATTGTTTATCTGGTTACTTAGAATTGATCATGTCGTTTATTTCTTAAAGGACAACTGTTAAAATCTAAAGGGTTAAATTTGAAATTTTCGGCGATGTTGTTGAATAGGCGAAGTTGTGAATAACTTCGCCTAGGCGAAGTTATCCGTAACTTCGCCTGTATAACTCCGCCTCTATATAAGGATGTTCAAAGGTCACACTGTTCACAGAAAATCAAGCGAACTTAACCCGAATTTTCCGGCGAAGATATACATATTCTGGCGAACTTGTTTCGATTTCGATTTCGACCCTTTTTCTCAGTTTCGTTCATAGATTCGAGGTGTGTTATTGATTAACCGTATATCCATCGACAGTGGTGCTTTTCATAGGTCGTTTTGAACGGTTTCGTGACCTCGGTCCGGTGACCTTTCAAAACCGAGATTTACAAGCTTGTATTACGTGCTCATGGACAAACTTTTCGTCCAAATAACCTTAATACCAAGTGTTATTGAGTTCTTCATCGTCAAACTTAGCCGAATCATCGGATTCCACTGTTAGAATCTGAACAGTCGCCGATTCAGTTCAGGCGAAGTTAGGGTTTCGGCGAAGTTATCATCAACTTCGCCTGACGATTAATTTCGCCTGAGGCGAAGTTATCCACAACTTCGCCTGAGGCGAATCGCCTAACCTTTATCTTCGCCTGAGGCGATGTTGTGAAGAGGCGAAGTTATCACTAACTTCGCCCTGATCATTATAATTAAGATTAATTAGACGAACTTAAAGATGAAGCGAAGTTGTTCCCAACTTCGCCTCACCTTTAACTTCGCCTATACAGGTTTGATCACAACTTCGCTGCTGGTAATCAAGCGAACTAGTGTACAACTAAAACGTTTATCTAACTTGGTTCGTTTAATGCAGATATGGCTGCTGTTGGAGGTGCAGGAGGTGCAGGTGATGATCAAAGACAATTCTTTCCAGCCCATAACCAGTTCATAACACTTGACCCAGATGCAAAGGGCGTGGAGGATTATATGGAGATAATTACTTTTCTCCTGCGCTCAAGGATTTATCATGCAATAACAACTACCCTGCCCATTTCGCTACCGAACATTGAAGACTTTTGGCAGACGGTAGAGTATGATTGCCGGGTTGAGCCCCCGGTTATGCGAGCCACCGTTAACGGTCAAGTCGTTCAGTTTTCTTCTGAACATATACGGGTGGCGTTGCAGTTTGGTGAAGAAACGAGGGATGACCCAACGGAGTTTGTTGCGCCATTCCGTGATGGGGCGTTCCTCAGGATGGGATATTCGGGTCTCTTAGGAGACACTCAACGGAGGAAGGGGTTCCTCTTAGATCAGTGGCGCTTCCTTATGCACGTCATGATCGTATGTATGTCAGGACGGAAGGCAGGCACTGATGGAATGGGTGCGACAATGCAGTCTGCTATGACTGCATTGACTTATAATAAAAGATATTCGTTCAGCCAGATGATCTTTTACGAGATCGACAGGCAACGAAGGGCTGTGGCGCGTGAGCGGTTTACGATGTATCCTCGATTTCTACAGATGATTTTCAATCATGTGGCTCCGACGCTGCCTCAACGACGCCCTATACGATACGTTGAAAGTGTGACAAAACGTATCTTTGCACAGTGTCGCACGTCTAGCGCACGAAGCAAGCCTGAGCTGCGTCCCAGGCATACTCCGCTCTTTGGGTATCTTATAAACCCGGAGTATGTGCCTGCGGCAGGGGACGAGTTCAGAGACCCAAGACCACAACAGGTGGCAGCACCCTAGGCTGTATCAGCTGCGCCTGCTGTATCTACTGCTGTATCTGCTGCTGTGCCAGCTTCTGAGATTGATCTTGACGCCATGTTCGGCGGGCAAGGGTTGTTTGATATGGACCGGTTTGATCCACATGAGAATATTCAAGTCTCGGGTCCACAAGCTGATTTTGATGATGTGATGGAAGAGGCCAGACGGATGATGGTGAGGCATGAGAGAACGGTGGGTAAGCAGAAGAGAATTGTTGACGACGACGATGAGGAAGATGATGAAGAAGAAGCTGTGCAGCTGGTGAGAAAGTGCTCACGAAGGGAAACGACAGGTATGGGTGTAGGAGCAGGAGAGACTTCAAGGTTTGCACGTTTTGCTCCACCTGCCTTGTCTGGTATGTCCCTTGTTCCTACCTCTGTGCAGGTATCGAGTACAAGCGCTACGGTTGTTCCCGTAGTGGCTACATCGTCGGCTGACACTCCATCGGTCACGGCCGTCCAGACGTCGGCTCCAGCAATTGTGTCTCTACCACCTCCAACGCTTACTCCATCGGTGGTAGTAGCACGATTTGTTGAGTCTACGGTCACCACTACTGCAGGAGTATCGGGTACGGTACCACCTGCGGACACGCCCTCTTCTGACTCGGAACGGATAGCTTCACTAGAGCGGATTGTAGCTGAGCAGTCAAAGACTATTCAAAGCCTAGTGGAAGCAAATCAACTGCAGGCATCCCTCCTGGCTGAGCACGGGAAAATCATAGATGCCTTGAAAGCGTTCTTGGCATCTCAGGGGGAGATGAGCTGTAGAGGTGATGAGTTGAGGACCAAGCGTCGAGAAGACCGAGACGATGATCCCAATGCACCGGAAGGTGCAGGTGGTGAGCTGCCAAGAACCTCTCAAGCTCTTGGGGCTTCCACAGCTGAGGGGGAGTCTACCGAAGCGGCTGGTGGTGATGATGTAGTGATGGTGGAGGATGACGTGATAGATGCGCGGAAGGAACTTGATGATGACATGTTCAGCGACGATGTGTTATTTGATGAAGATGTTCTGCCAATCAGTGAGATTGAAAAGATCGGTGCAGAAATTGTGGTAGAGAATGTGATAGAAGAAGGGGAGATTCTTGAAGAAAACGTTGAACACGAGATCCCTGAGGTTGAGAAAGCCGATGTGAGGGCTGAGATGGATGAAACTACTGAGTGGGAGGAGCAGCCTAGGTGGAAGGAAGGCTGTGCTCATTGGTTTATCAAGACCAAGAAGCCTGCAGTTCCAGCCATGTTCAAGAAGAGCTATAACATTAAAGGCTATGCTGAGGCGAAGAAGGGAATCATCTGTTGGATTTATGATGAACAGATCAAGTTATTTGTGGTAAAACGTTATGATGGCATTCAATACTTCAAGAGAATGTTGAGATCTTTCAACACGTTGCCGGAATGCGAGGTGAAAGATTTGGGCAGGTTGGGCCTGATAAACAGAAGTGACAACAATATGGCAAGAATGATTGAGAAGATTGTGTGGAAAGAAGGCGTAAAAGAAAAGAAGTTTGAACTATTAAAGCCACAGAAGGGAAAGCTCGTGGAGGATACAGAGAGGGGATTGAGAGCAGATGGCAAGCCATGGATGGTGATGAAGTACAAGCCGATCCGATGCATCAAGGAGGTTCCAATGAAGAATATGCCTCAAGATGTGTTGAAGAATCTAAAATGGTGGTACGTTGATTGCCAGACTGCTGAAGCCGTGATGGAAGACGAAGATGAACAAGAAGTGCTGAGGGTGTATGACCCGATGCATCTTGTTAACTTATCGAAAGCTGATTTGCAAGCGTTGAACGAAAAGAAGATATTCTATATTCCTGCTTGGAAGGATGAAGCAAGGAAATATCAGCGAGTAGTCACGGTGTGTGTTAGAGAAGGAGTGCACGCATGAAGATACAGGATTACAAGACAAGAGCTGAAGATCAAGATATGAAGCTACTGCCAAGGGGGAGTCTGTTGGTGCATAGATGTCAGTAGTTCATATGTATAAAGTCTGTAATCGAGTCTGTAATATTGTTTATGTAATTGTTTGTGTAACAGCGAAGTTGTTGACAAGTTCGCTTAGGCGAACTTGTTAACCAAGCGAAGTTGTTGACAAGTTCGCCTAGGCGAACTTGTTCAACGAGCGAAGTTATTGACAACTTCGCCTGAGGCGAAGTTGTCGTGTATTTAAGTAACCTACGGGTTACTGTTTAGAGTTCGGGTTTTTGATAGTTTGTTTCAGAGTTCGTGATAGCTGTGATCATTTCACGTGTCAAGTGTCTGTAAGAGACGTGGTTCGAGTTATAATATAACGTGGTTTCGTTTGTATCGTGTGTTCGTGTTTTACGTATTCTACGCTCGTATCTACCCACGCAGGGATTCCGCACCTGCGTAGATAGCGATATCCCGTGTACGATCCGTCCAGGAACCTACAACCTCTAGATGTAGCAGTATTCATTCTCAGTTCATAGAGGTTGCCATTTCTTGGAGCCATCATCATGATCATCTTAGTTGGACTCACAAACTCAGGCTTCAGAATTAGGTAGTGTTCATCATTGAAGGCCACCTTGTACCCTTTGTCACAAACTTGAGAAATGCGGAGTAGATTGTATTGTAGTCCTTCAACATGCAGCACATTCTCAAAGGATACCTTGCCATTGGTGAGTGTTCCTCTTCCAACAATATTCCCTCCATTTTCATCACTCCCAAAAGCAACTGGCCCTTCATATTTTCTTTCATAATTGATAAGAGCACTCTTTTCACAGGTCATGTGCTTGGAACATCCACTGTCCATGTACCATAAGTCATTACTGTTCAAGGACTGTTCCTGCACATATACACAAAAAGGAATCAGTTGGATTCTGAGTTACAAATTGCATCAGTTTGTAATTCAGTTTCAGGTGAAGATTCATCAAGAGTTGGAAGTGGAAGTGGAAGTGGAAGTGGGTCTTCATAGACAACTTCACATTCTTCTTCTGAGTCTGATTCTGACCCAACTTTCACAACCTGTTGCATGGTTATGTTTTCAGTTTGCTCAACCACATAGTCTTTCTTTTTTGTCAACTCCTTCTTAGTCTTCCATTGAAACCCTCTTGGTTCATAGCCCTGCTTCATCAAGAATTTTTCATCCCCATTCAGAACACCAGGTCTAATCTTTACCTTTCCTTTATCAGTTGACCTATTGTCCTGTGCAGGGTTACTTGATACCTTTTCATCATCCTTGATTTTCAACACTTGTTTCAGTCTCTTTTCCAAGACTGATCTATTCTCTTCATCACTTGAACTTTTCTTTTCTTCATTCAGGTATCTTTGATACATCTCCTTGTATCCTTTCATGTCAAATCCACAAACTACATCAGGAACTACAAATTCTTCTTCTTCAAACCAGCAAGAGTCAGTGTGATGACCATAGGCATCACACTTCTTGCAACAGACCTTGGCATGGCTCCACGTGTCTTCAAGCAATTGCTTGTCTTTAATTCTGTCACTTGGTTTGGGGAAATCAAAGCCTAGGGATGTTTTTGGACATAGAGAGTTGCTGAAGTCCATTTTGATTGGTTTGTTTAGATCAGGCTCTAGATGATATTTTTCTTTAACAAACATTATTGGCTTCAACTTGGATGGGGTTCTTGAACAGCTTCCTCCTTCTTCTGCAACAAATCTTCTCATTGGAACATACTCCACATCTCCAATGTCAAATAATTCATGATTTGAGAAGACTGGATAGATTAGAGGGTGTGACTGGTCATAAGAAGATTTCATTTCCACTTCATTTCTTCTTTTAATTTCTGGCTATGGTCTTGCACAGATGTCAAACACCACATGTTATTTTCTTATCTTTTCATAATGCTTTTTCAACTTGGGAGTCATCTTTGGCAGAAGAGGAATCTTTTCATTTTTCTTCTTGCTTGATCCCTTTTTCTTCTTGCCCTTAGATGATTTTGTGCTGCCACAACTGCAGTTACTTTCCTCACTAGAGTATTCACTCCATTTCTTCTTCTCACTTTCCTTCTTTGCATTCTTCTTCATCTCTGGTTCCTCATTCTATTTCACTGCAAATTCTCCATTCTCATCCACAATCACATCATCATACAGTTTTACAAATCAGCTTTGTCATCAAACACATTCTTGAATTGTTTCAGATATTCATTCCTGCTTTCCTTGTCTACTTTCAGTGGATAGCTGTCACGGAAAGGTGGTGGCACCTTTTTGTACTTCTCTTCCTCTGTCATTTTATCCAAAAATCCCACTATATTTCCTGTAGACACTAGGTTCTTCAAGAATTCCATTTGAATCAACAAATCTGCATTTTTCAACTTCTCTTCAGCAATTTTTTCAAACCCTCAATTTCAATTGTCATTCTTGATTGGGTTCTGTATGCTTGCATACAATCTTCTCCAAGCCCCTTTATTTGATTCTCATAAGTTGCTTCACTGGCTTCGTACACATTTAAGAATGCTTTCTTTCTTCCACATTCAGTTTTCCATTTTCCAACTTCCTGATTGAGTTCATCAATTGTAATAAGAAGATCAGAAATTGAAATATCAGAATGTACCTACGCATTTGAAGATTCTGGCTTATCCTGCACTTTGGCCATAAAGGCAACATTCGCCTTTTCAATCTCATCTGCGTGGTTACTTCAATCAAACTCCCCATCCTGAGGCACCCTTGTCACTGCAACGTTTCCTTGATCCCTAACCTGATTCACATTGTTCTGATTAGCTCTGTTTTGATTAGTGTGAATCTGCAGTTGGTTGTTTCTTTGGGGTTGAAAGGTTTGTTGCTGGGGTCTGTTTTGATTTTGATAGGGGTTTTGGTTGGTGATCTGATTTCTTTGATGCTGGAAGTTCTGATTCTGATTTTGATAAAATTGATTCTGATTCACTTGGTTACCAGCTTGCTTGGGCATGTTGCACTCTCTTGCAAAGTGTCCTGGTTATTGATAGTTGTAGCAGATTGCTTTTGAGTTGTCAAAACCTATTCTCTCGTTTGGTCCATTGAAGCTCGATCTTCCAGTTCTGTTGTACAATCTCTTGCTTCTTACAGCCAACATGACTGCCTGCCATTTTATGTCCATATCCTCCAAGTCATCAACATCTATTTGTTCAAGATCTTCCTGCACAATGCTTGTGTTTATCAGATTCTTGGCCACAAAGGCATGATATGACTCAGTAAACATGGAGAACAAATCTTGGTAGTCTGTTCCTTGATTTGTGTTGTTCTGCACAAATGTTGACGGACCACTTGCTGTTGAGGCCACATCATCTTTATTAACTAAACATTGAATCTTGGCTGACCACTACATGTTGAATTTGTCTCAGATGGCTTCTCAATGATAGGCTGCTGATTCTTGATTGAAAGATTTCCGTATGAGCTACTAGAGCATTGTTCACTTGGAAACTGGGCTTATCTTCCCTAATCATGTGGTTTTCGATCATCTCATGTTCTGCAGCCTTGAGAAATGCAATTACATCATCCAACTTAAAGTTGGGGAAACTCACATTTTCCTTGATGAATTTGCTGGCTGTGTACCACTCACTAGATAAGGATGATAGAAGTTTCTTATTGAGCTCGAAATCAGATATCTGCAGGTCAGTTGTTCTTATATCATTAACAATCACCATGAACCTTTGCAGTACTGATTTTAGTCTTTCTCCATCCTTAAACTTGAACCTATCAAGCTGTTGCTTCAGTATATCTTTCTTGATATCTCTCAGTTCAATATTTCCTTCAAACATATCAATAATTGCATCATACATTTCTTTAGCAGTTTTGTGATGGTTGACAGTTGTCAGTATGTCCCAAGACAGACCTAACTTCAGCATAGACAGAGCCTTATCGTCCCGTTTCTTCATTTTTAGCTCGACGGTGGCATTGTTGTTCGGAGCTGTTAAGGGAACATAGTTTCCGTCCGTGATAGAAGTCTAAAGCTCTAGGCCGTTGTAGTTTACAGCTACTTCGAAGAGCACCTTCCATTTGATAAAATTTTCTTGTCCAAGCAATCTGGGAATTTTGTTGGTAGAGACTTCTTGGTCTTCCATTTCAGTAGATCTGGGTTTTTGCAATAGAAAAACAAAGTAAAGCTTCAAGATTTTTTACGAACCTTCAGTCCCGTGGCCTTCAGCGAGCTTCCAAGGCTCTGATACCACTTGTCAGGACCATGAGTCGGGTGAAACCTTAGAAAAGGTTGACAAGAACACAACGACTCTGTAACCCAAAGGCCTATTGAATATCCCGGCGGAATCAGGATATCCAACAAGTGGGAACGAAGGTGTGATATAGCGGACATGAAACGATAATAAATATTCAATAAGAATACAATCAAAGACAAATATTCACTGCATTTAATATATCATTTAATACAACAGTGAAAGGAATGTCTAGGGTTTCGTGTATGACGGCGGCGACGGCTGTGTGAGGAAACAAATAGAATATTCTTTTTGGAATGTTTTCTCGCATTGTGTGCGTCGTTATCCGTGCCCTAAACGGAAACCTAGGACCCTATTTATAGACACTAACAATCCTTCTAGAAGTTCCTAATCATTACATAATGAAAGACAAAATAAATACAAGTGTTGAGTCCTCGAGCAAGGTAACAATCTTGCTCGAGCAGACTCACTATGCTAGATATGCTCGATGAATGTCCTCGAGCATACTTTACTTAGAGTATCTTCAGTGAAGATATTCTCCTCCAGCAGGCTATATTCCTCTTGACCAGTCCTTGCTTT
This sequence comes from Bidens hawaiensis, assembly GCF_021521415.1. Classification (NCBI taxonomy): domain Eukaryota; kingdom Viridiplantae; phylum Streptophyta; class Magnoliopsida; order Asterales; family Asteraceae; genus Bidens; species Bidens hawaiensis. The sequence goes on from NW_027493601.1 coordinate 202,358, forward strand.
GCTCGAACTCGTCCATCGAGCAAGCTCATTCTTCTTGACGTCTTCAGTCTTGTCCTTAGACTTATTCAGCATTCTTTAGCATGCTCGGATGTAAATCTTGCTCGTGGAACTGAACTGTGCTCGAAGTCCTTGCTTTGATCACATGACATCTTCTTATTGCATCCATGCTTGTCCCCATGTGCTCGATCATCTTATGCTCGTAACTCTTGGTTAAAACTTGTGTGATCAAGCTGTTTGCTCTATTGGTAATCCATGCTCGATAGAAGAATACTCTTGCTCGTTGAAGTGTAGCTTGCTCAAAGCCTTAACACTTAGAAGAATCAACCATTTAAGGTTCTAAAGACCTTGTTCGAAGTAGTAAAACATTGCTCGATCGTCTAGGCTTGCTCGAAGTCCATACTTAGCCGTTTTCTGAGGAGGTTGAGAAGATTCCAATCTTCCTTATCAAAAATTCGACCCAACACGACCCACATTTTATTTAAATATCATTTTTTCTTATTTTCTTTCAAACAATTTCTTTTCAATATAATTTGCTTTTCTTTAATAATTTATATTATTTAATTTAATTTAATTTAAAATTTTAAAAACACAGTCTTATTTAGTTTATTTTTATGAGCATTTCGATATAAATTTTGTTAAAAGCGGAGCACTTTTAAAAACTTGTATTTTTTGTAATATTATTATATGTAAAATTAGTTTTGTTACTTGTAAAAATTCAAGTTTTTTTTACAAAATTATGATATTATCTTATTACCATTTGTCCACACTCTATTGGTTTGTTAGATTTTTTTGATAAAGATTGTCATCTAGAAATCTAGCATTATCTACTTTTATATGTGTTATATATATTGGACATAACAAGAATGCATTCACATTCACTCCTATTTTCTATCTCCATTCTCTTTTAATTCTTAATGGATCCATCGTTTTCAAATTATCATATGAGTCTTGGAGATGGAGATCGCCCGAATAATCAATACTATGAAAACACTTTTTATTATTCAAACCCGAGTCAAGTTTCTACCACTGAAAATATTCAAACCTCAGAAAATACTGAAGAAACCGCACGAGGTTTATGGGATGTTGCTGAAGATGTCGCTTTAATGTCATCATGGTGTATTGTTAGTGAAGATAAAATTTGTGGTAAAAACCAGAAATCTACAATAATATGGGCAAAGGTAAAGAAGTTGTATGACAAAGCTCAGGCAGAAAGATGAGAAAAGCTTGGTAAGAGGAATATTCAACAAATGAAAGGTCGTTATAAACGACTTTGCCAAAGTGTTCAAAAGTGGGTTCATGCATGCGAGGAAGCACGTCGTCGCGCAAAAAGCGGAATGAGCCAGAAAGATATTGAGAGTGAAGCTCATAAAATTTATGAGCAAGATGTTAAAAGTAAGTTTACTGATATTGTTGTTTATAATGATGTTATGTGTAAAAACCAGAAGTGGGCGCCATCAACACATCATGACACAACACGTTATTGTCCTGAATTTGAAGTGGAGAATGAAGAAAGTGGTGTTAATACAAAAAGATCGAGGACTACTGAAGAAAGGGACTATTCCAACCCAGAAACGCCAAATACCGATTTTTCAACAATTCAACGTCCAGCAGGTAGAGATATGGCTAAAAAAAGGAAAAAGGTAAGGCTTATGATGCAATTGCTGAAAGACTTCATGCATTGAATCTTACTAAAGAACACGAGAATGAGTTTTTCAAAAGAAAACTCGACATGGACCAAGAAAAGCTACGTCAAAAGGAAGAAAGTGACATAAAGAAAATGCAACTCCTAGCTTTGAAGTATTATGGAAAGGAAATCTAGTTTTAGGTTTCATGTATGTGTAAGATTATCTATTGTGTGTTTTATCTTTAGTTTATTTTTAATTAGCGTGTAAGATGTTTAATTATCAAATTTTGTATTTTATTTATATGTAACATATTTGATTATCAAGTTATGTATTTTATGTATCTGTAAGATATTTAATTTTCAGCTTATGTTTTTATGTATGTGTAAGATATTTAATTTTCAACATATGTATTTTATGTATGTGTAACTTAAAAATAATATGATATTATCTGCTCATTTTAACATATATATAATTTTTCATTTGTCAACTTTTTATTAAATGGTTGGATTTCTATTTAGATAAGAAAATTCAAATTTATCTTCTTGTTCCACTTGTCAATATTTCATTGGATGTTTGGATTTTATTTAGATATAAGATAATATAGCACTATCATGTCGATCTAACTTTATCTTTAATCTTTCATTTGTCAACTTTTCATTGGGTGCGTTTATTTTATTTAGATAAGAAATAGTAGCATTATCTGTATGAACATCCATTATTTTTCTTGTATAAATATAGCATAACGTTGTATACTTTCTCATCTAATTACCACAGCTTTTCATTTCAATCTCTTTAAAAATGTCGTATAGTGAAAGCTCATAGAGTTCCGATTCATCAGACTCGAATGAGTTTGATTCATGGCGAGAACGAGTTAATCAATCAAATCGTCAACTTGAAGGCATCATGAATGAGTTACTCACAAGCATGCCAAATATGATCATAAGAGATCATCCTCGTACAAGAAGGAGGTATTGCAATCGGGAACGTGAGCAGGGAGAGGCACACTTGATGCAAGACTACTTTGTTGATAAACCAACGTTTGATCAAGCAATTTTTCGACGTAGATTTCGAATGCAAAAACCATTGTTCTTACGTATAGTGGCTGCTGTTACGACCAATGATATTTATTTTCAACAAAGACGTGATGCCACAGGTAGATAAGGGCTTACACCATTGCAGTAGTGTACTGGAGCTATGCAGGTGTTAGCATATGGGACATCGACAGATGCACATGATGAATATTTGAGAATGAGTGAAGCTGTAACAAGAGCCTCCCTTATAAAGTTGGTAAAAGGTGTTATTTCATGTTTCATTCAAGAGTACCTTAGAAGGCCAAAAGATGATGATTTAGCAAGACTACTCCATGTTGGGGCAGAACGTGGATTCCTAGGAATGGTAGGCAGCATTGATTGTATGCACTGGCAGTTGAAAATTTGTCCCACCGCTTGGGCTAGGCAATATGCAGGTAGAAGCGGTAAACCAATGATTATTTTAGAAGATGTTGCATCATATGACTTATGGATATGGCACGCATTCTTTGGAACACCAGATTCGTGCAATGACATTAATGTCCTCCAACAATCTCCTATCTTTGGTGATGTATTGTCTGGTCGAGCACCAAATGTGAGTTACGTCGTGAATGGTTGAGAATATAATAGGATATATTATCTCACTGTTGGCATATATCCTTCATGGGCTGCCTTTGTCAAGTCCATAACTTCCCCACTACTTCGAAAACATAAGTTATTCGCTCAACATCAAGAGTCTGCTAGAAAAGATGTTGAACGTGCATTTAGAGTTCTACAGGCTCGGTTTGCATATCTTCGACATCCATGTCTTGTGTGGAACAAGGATATGATGGGAAAAATTATGATTGCATGTATAATCATTCATAATATGATAGTTGAGGATGAACGAGACACATACCTTCACTATTATGATCCATCTGAATTTCTTAATGATAGGCCTACAAATCAGCAACAAAGAAGCTCTACTGAAGACGATGAACAACCTTTTCAATACTCTACTGAACAAATTGCATACATATCAAGTTATATGACCAACAGAGCACAACTTCACAATAGAGAGTCTCATAATACTCTAAAAAACTATTTGATTGAGCATATATGGCAAAAATTTCACCTTGATGAATAATTATGTAGTTTCCATCTTATGTACTCGCGATTTTAAATTCAGTGTCATTTTTGTAACTTGAATTATCTTTTTAATTAAATATGTTTAGTGAACGTAGTTTTTTTTTAATATTTTTTATATTTAAAATAATACAATTTAAAAAATAAATTTTTTTTAATTTTAATAAATTTTATAGAATAAATTAAAACCTAAATAAGATACATGTATTAAAATAATTGGGTTAGGTTGGGTTGTGAATGAAAGTGAAAAATTGGGTTAGGTTGGGTTGTGTATGTGAAAGAGAGAGAAATTAGTTTTTTATTAAAATGTTTGGTTGGGTTGGGCTGGGTTGTTGATAAAACTAGTCTTCTAGACATTTTATTTCTTTATTTGTATTATTATTATTATTATTATTATTATTATATGTGAGGATTTCACACTGCACACACTTGTGCACTTGTGTGACATTTGAGCCAAAACAAGGTACACCTCAGTACGTATTTATCGATTAAGCAAATAAACGCTTTTTGCATAACAAACGAACGATTAACCGAACGGGTCGGGTTATGACCCAGATATCCCGGGGAGCCATCTATAAGTGATATACGTTTAATATAAGCTAAAATATTAGTAATATGGCCTTAGTTCGATAGCAAACAAGTTAAACGAAAATATGCTCGTTTAACTACCCGCTATAGATTTAAACGCGAAAGATAGTTACAAACCAAGCATTGTATCATCCGTTAAGCTGAAAAAGACTTACCAAACACTTATTTGAAATGTTTTAAGCGATCCGTGAAAATATTTTTAATTTTTACAAACATATAGTATGTTTTTATAAATTTACACAAAACTAGCCGAAAAACACTCGTTTTCGCGTTGTTTGTCGCACCCGATATGTTTTTCGAGCCAAAAACCGAACCTGAAATAAATTTGGAATCGGGATTTCACGTCCAGGCATGAAAACCGAGATAAATGGGCTGAGATGGGGCCCAAGGGGGGCCCAACCCCTTGCGGCCTCAAGTTTTTATTATTATTATTATTAAGATTATTATATAACAAGCTTCATGTTTAAGAAACTTAGATATTTTGTGTCCATTCTATCCAAAAAACTTACAAATTCTGTTGTTCTTACAACAAAACCTCAAAAACCCTAGGTAAGTTCTAATAATTTCATCATTTTTAACTAATTTTAATGATCTTTAATATCAAATAAACATGATTTAATTGCTAAAAATCATTCCTAACCATGTAAAAATCCTAAAAATGTTTCATAAACATGTTTTGATCATACACACAGTAAAGACCTGCTTTGATAGTTTTTTTTTTGCCATAAACACGGATTAGAGGGTTTAAACGGCATTTTTACGGTTCAAAAGTTCGTTTTTGTGTACTAGCCAAAACCCTAAGTTAAAGGGTTGTTATATTGATGAAACTTGCTTGGTTTGTGATATAGGACTTGTATCTAGCATGCAAATAAGCACAAGAGCTTGAAACCTTGAATAGAAAGGCAAAAACGAGCCAAACCCGCTAAGGTAATGCCGAAACACTCGTTTACGGGCTGTTTAAGTTAAGGTTGTGATGTAGATATTTTTAGGTCTTGAAATTTTTCAGGGACATCAGGGACCATATCATTGAGTTCCTGTTCAAATTTGGTAACTTTTCGACTATCCGAGAATATTTGGCGAATTTATTACCGAATTGGGACGTTTAATTGGGAAAAATAGTTAAAATACATAAAAAAGTATGAAATTTTTCAGGGAACTAAGACTTGATGTATTTTGATCACATATGAATTTTGGGATCATTTGGAAAAGTTTAAGGGTGTTTTGTGCATATGCGTTCGTATGCATTTTTATAGCCGAATTTGAGCCGAAAAGAATATAGAACAAGCTTATTGCATTCTGGAATTGATACAGGTTGTTTTGGGACATGAATTAAGTATTCAGGAATTTTTGTGGAATTTTTGGAAATTTTTTGGGATAAACGGATGATTTTCAGGCGAAATATAGCTGATGAAATGAATTTTTATAAATTAATAAATCAGTAAATAACTCCAGAAATATTTTTATAAAAATCTACATATTTTATTTGATAAGTGGCTAAATTTTCATAATTTAATGATTAATGGTTAATTAATTATGCTAATTTGAAGATTAAACAAATTCAATTTTTATAAAAACCGACAAGTTCGTGATTAACGAACCTGCGGGAATATCAAAACACTAAAAGTGATCAAAAATCATATTTTTGTATTAATTAAGTAAAAACGAACCTTTTTATGAGAAACATGGACAATCTGGATAGATTGTGCACGATTCTTCTCAAATCAAACTGAATAAACGGAAACGGGCCCCATGGCTAATCCGGGATCCCAATATGTGATCTTTCTTTATAACTTAATCATTTTATTAACCAATACATTTACCCAAGCTTATTTCCCCATAACTGTTTTCAGAACGCATAAACGAACAACTTGGCCCAGCTGGGAAAACGGGAACTGAGCCAAGTTCGGTTTTAAGTATTAGACATTGAACAACATCACAACCTAAGCCTATTGCCACTTTCTGGGCGTTCCAGCTATGCCCAGATTAGTTATACAGCCCAGTTTAGTGTTGAAATTATAATAATATTAAAATATTAATATTAATAGGAACTAGTGATAGCGAACCGAACAAACCGCAAGATGACACCGTGCTGAGTATCTACTAAACAGTGAGTTTCATGACCCCACTCTTTAAACAGTTTAACGAACTTTTGGGGTGAAAAGCATGTTTGATTATGTATACATATCTGAAATTTGTAATGATGTGAATTATCTAAGTGCTAACACACGAAAGTCCCCATGATCACAGTGATTAACTTCGAGCGGGTGGCTTGTAAATAGTACTATTGGTTTGACAAACCCAAACGGAATCGGCCTGGTTGCCGTGTCACATAGCGTCGTTTGCACATGACCATATTTATATATACAAGCTATGTAGTGTTAAGACATAGCTACCAGGGCATGTTGTGGGCGAAAGGGGAGCCACAGTGGTTGATTGAGCGTGGGAAATGGATGCACGCAGCACATACAGTCAAGGCTTCACTGTAGCTTAGCATAATTACATCATTTACATACATACATACTTATATCATGATTACAAGTGTTAACTTGTGAATATTCATAACTGTTTTCTTGAAACTCGTGAAACTCACCAACTCCAGTAGTTGACCCGTTTTAAACTGCTTTTCAGGATTACCAAAGTCGGAATAGAGTGATGTCATGCTATCTATTGTGGAACATGCTCGATGTTATGTGAATAGATGCAAGGTTATTAGTACGAATATAATAGTTTAACGAACGTATTTTGTTGTAACACCTAGTTTGAACACAAAGATATATCAATGTAATATAATGTAAATTAGTTTGTAATGTTTCTTTATAAACAATGTTGTTGATACCAGAGGTGTCTGTTACATTCCCGTTTTACGCTTCCGCATTGTGCTAGTCGGGGTGTGACAACTTGATATTTTTATTATTATTATAATACGATTATTGTTATTGTTTCTTCAACATACGAGCACAAGTTCAGTCATCATCATTTTTTTTAATTACTTACTTTAATATTAGATTATTATTATAACAATAATTTTTATTATACTATTAATAACTTATTAAGCAGCCGCATATTTCGTTATAATAATTGATCGTCTAGAAACCTCATATTTCAAATAGTCATTTTACTCGTTGCTTACTTGTTTATTAATTTTAGATACTCGCCTAATCATCTTATATCTTAAAGGTTCATTTAACTTGTCAAGCACATATTTTAACTATCCTTGAGTATGAACTAAGATATTTTATTTATATTCAAAACCAGAATGTTACAATTAAGGTGGTCGGATTTTACGTCGGGTCGTCGGCCGCGACGGAGAGGGGAACAAGGGTTGGGGTTAATATTCTTATTATAGTATAATTCAATAGATTATTACTTGTGTTTAATCGCGTTTTGATTGAGTTACGATATTGCCGGAAAAAGAACATGCGTTGCCGAATGACTTATCCCAACTTTGCTCGGACAAATCCCACGAGCAAACATATTCTTCTAGATCTCTTCAATCTTCACTAAGGTTTATTGAGGACAACTCCAGTACGCTCGGGTACTGAAACTTGCTCGAGATTGAACCATGCTCGAAGCTTTACTTAGAACATATTGAGATCACCCCGTATTGTATCCATGCTCGATCCAACAAAATACTCGTAAACTTTGGTTTAAGCTCGGATAGATCAAGTGTTTGCTCGGATAGCAAACTGTGCTTGATGAATAATATCCTTGCTCAACGAAGTGTAGCTTGCTCAAAACTTTCAACACTTAGAAGAATTCTAGAAGATAATCTTACACGAGTAAGATATCATGCTCGAGCTAGAAAAAGTCGTGCTCGAAGGTCCAAGCTTGTTCGAGTTCCATACTAAGCCATTTTCTGAGGAGGTTGAGATGATTTCAATCTTTCTAGTCAATTTTCCAACCCAACAGCTATGGTGGCATTGTTAGTGTTGTTCAAAAACAATTGCCCGCTGGTATTTTCAAAGGTTTTAAAACGCCTAATGATGGGCCGTTATTGTCCCACTTGCTTTTTGCGGATGATGCCCTCATAATTGGAGAATGGTCGATAGATAAAGTTCGGATCTTGACTCGTCTCTAAAGGATATTCAAGTTGTTATCAGGGCTGAATATAAATTTGAATAAGTCTATTTTGTTTGGAGTGGAAGTTTTTAAGCAGGAGATTAAAAAACATGGCAGAGTTGTTGCATTGTAATTCAGGGGAGATTCCGTTCATGTATCTAGGGATAAAAGTGGGAGCGAACATGAATAAAATTACTATTTGGCAACCGGTAATTGATACTTTTGACAAAAGATTAGCGGATTGGAAAGCACAAACACTTTCTATGGGAGGCCGGATAAGTTACTTAAATCGGTTCTTGAATGCCTTCCTAGTTATTATTTTGCTCTTTATAAAGCACTGGCGATAATTTTAGAGAAGTTGGAGGCTAAAAAAAGAAGATTTTTTTGGGGAGGAAATGAAGATAAAAACAAAATATGTTGGGTGACTTGGAACCAAGTAACAACTAAAAAACAAGACGGGGGGTTGGGATTGTGCCCGCTTAAAGATTCAAATTTGGCTTTGTTATCTAGATGGTGGTGGAGATTCAAGGTGGAAGAAGGAAATTAATGCCGAAACATTGTTTCGGCTATCCATGATACTCCAAGGACATGACCGATGCTTCCACTTAATTAAAAAACTTAATGGTACCTAGGGTACTATTGCGAAACTTGATAACTTCTCAGCATTATCTCAAGTATCTTTGTCAAGTTTGATTAAAGGCGAAGTGGGAAATGGGTTGAAAATACAATTTTGGTTGGATGTGTGGTTAGAAGATGAACAATTAAAGAATAGTTTTCCAAATTTATTTACTTTGGAGGTGGAAAAGGGTTGTTGGTGGCTGATCGATATGAAGAAAGAGATGGGGTGATCATGTTAAATTGGATTGGAGAGTTCGACCAGTTTATGGAATAATAGTTGACGAGTTAATGAGCCTGTTAGAGAAAATATATGATTTTAGATTTAAAGGTGGCATTGATAAGTGGGAGTGGAATTGTGAAAGCTCGGGACCGTTCTCAGTGGCTTCGGTGAAAAGGTTGTTGTATTACGTAGATCCTATTCTTCAAACTAGCATCTTAGATTGGAACTCTTGGGTTCCTCTTAAAGTGAATGTCATTGCATGGTGTGCTCTTCTTAATCGGCTTCCTACCATTAATAATCTAATTAAGAGAAAAATGTTTACAGGTCTAAACATTTGTTGTTGTGTTTAGCCTCGGGTGATTCGGTGGAGCATGTGTTCACTTCTTGTTACATCGCTTCGGTGGTTTGGCATAGTGTTAGTGTATGGTGTGATATCCCACCTATATTTGTTTTTTCGATTCAAGATGTGTTCAACATTCATAAACACATCACCGGGAATGAGAATAAAACGAAGATGATTAGGTCGATTATTATGGTGGCATGTTGGTGCATCTGGAGAGCTCGGAATAAATGTATTTTCTCTAACATTCCTGTGAAAGTTGGACGGCATTAAAGTTTTAAGTTTCTTGTGGATTAAAAATAGGGTAGAAACTTGGATTTAGACTGGACTGGATGGAGAAGGTTAGCTAAGTAATTCTAGACATGTTGTTTTTGCGTTGTTTTGTTGCTGGCTCTTGCTAGCTTCTTTGTTTGGCTTGCATTAGCGGAGTTTACGGTTAAAAGAAAAAAAATATAGTTAAGAAAAATAATTTCACCCTGTATTATTACTATTATCCCCAACCTTTTCATCTCATCCCGTCTCCAACTTGAACCACCATAGCAATATAATACCCTAACCCTTGCTGCTTCTGATTCACACCCAAATCCAAATTCCTCAATTTCTATTCGACGATTCATATGCAATTATTAACCTGACCGATGATCTCGATGTGAAACAAAACCGAGTCAATCATCGTGTAATGGCTCTAGGATAGATCAATTCACAACCACAACTGATCAACCGACTTCATAACTGCAATTCGGAGGTACTTTAACTGATTTCTATGCTCAATTGCATTGTTATAGGTCTTTTTATGGTATTAGAAAGTTACAAACCCTAGACATTTACTGTTACAGTGTCTGCTTCAAACTCTTGGCTGGCCGTAAAATCTATCTTAATATGGACTGTGATGTTGAAAGATTTGTTTAGTATATATATATATATATATATATATATGGTTAAGTAATTTATTTGCTGCTGCTGCTGGTGTTGTGTTATCAATCTGACTTGAGAATTTAGCGTTTTTGTTTGTGTTGCAGTGATACGATGGCGGCGGCCACACCGCAGAATGTTGAGATGGAAGCGGCAAAGTTCTTGCACAAGCTTATTCAGGAGTCCACCGATGAGCCTACAAAATTGGCTACAAAACTACATGTGGTATGTGATATTGATATTCTAGTCCATGTTTTTTTTGGCTCACTACTTGTTTGAAACTAATAAAATTAAAATGAAAATAATAAATATTATCAAAACCTATGGACTATGCAGTTAATGCGGAAAAACGTCGGATATCGGTTAAGGACCGATATCGATTATCGCGGTGAGATATCAGTAATTTTTATATCATGCAGAATTTATATATATAGCAATTTAAGACTATACTCTCCTACCATTAACAAATTAACCTTTTGCAACTTACAAGACACTGAAAATTGTAGCAAGTTGGAACTGATTAAGACTTAAAACACTAACATTAAACACTAAAAATTGACAATTAAAACTTAAAAAACTGATATCGGGAAAATTGGTGATATATCGTTCAATGTCGCCAATAATATCGGGACCAATATTATGACCGTTATTTTACAAAGGGACCAATAACCGATATATCGGATCGGCGATATTGACTGCGTAGCTTATAGATTCTGTAATATAAGATACTTGACATGTTGGTAAAGGTTTTAAAGGCATAACTTATGTACTACCAACTCAACATACCAGAATTGCATCACATACTATATGGTATTAAATTAGGTACACTTAGCTTTACACTATTGAATCATGACTAATATTTGTTTGTTTGCTTCCCAAGTTTGAATTTCTTATGGGCTGTGAGATGTAGGAGATGCTTATCAATAAAATATAAAGTTATTTGACCTTTTGTAGCTTAGAAGTACATTTGAAGTTTTGTGATTGATTTATATGCGTAAGGTCGCTGATGGTACATTATTGAAGGGCAGTGTTTATGGTTTCATTAACAACTGTCTTAGGGCAACAATAAGATAGTCAGCTGGCTCATTTGTGCCTGATGTGCAATGCAAGAAATTATTTGGTTTGTTGGTTATAGTAGTCGACAACTCACATTTCATGTTTAATACAGTTTTACATCAAGTATGATAGTTTATACAGTTTTACATCAAGTACGATAGAGTTACTATCATTGAGTAATCAATTAGGATGCCCTAAATAGAAAAAAAAGAGCATTTTCTTTTGAGACAAAATTAGTTGTAAATTTGGTTTATTGGCTTTCTCTTATTTTGTAACATCTTCATTTTCATTGGTTCACAGATTTTGCAGCATATGAGATCCAGTGGAAAAGAAAATTCAATGCCATACCAAGTTATATCACGGTAAGATCATCAACAGCATGACTGTATACCCTAAATTTATTTTTCTTATTATTATATTCAATCATTATGTCACACCATACAATTAAATCAACTCTCATTCTCTGACCTTCACACACTATTCTTCGCCTAAATTTATTGTCTCTTTGCAATTACCGTTGAGACGGCAATAAAGTATTAGGTCATGAATAATATGGATCGTTCGATGTTTTTCCTCACATGTCTAATAAAGTATCAAGGCAAAAAATTTGTGGTGCATTATAATTTTTTTTTTCAAATTCCATTTCTTTTTATTTCATCTGATTATGTACTTCTATTGTCTAAAGGGCTATGGAGACGGTTATAAATCAACATGGTCTTGATATGGAGGCTTTAATGTCATCACGGCAACCGTTGAGCAGTGGGGCTCAAGCTGGCGAATCATCCCTATCCCAACTTGCAGGTACACACGTATTACGTTCTACTAGTTATAGTTTGTTTGTGTTGTTACTAAGTTATCTCATTTTACATGCATTGTTTTTATTTAAACTAACAGGGTGTAATTGATGTTCAGGTTCTTCACAGCAAAATGCAGTGGACAATGATTTGAAGAAAAATTTAAGTGCTGAAGATACAAAAAATTCAGCATTTTCAAGCAAACCACTGCACGTTCCTAGCAGTTTAGGACATGGCATTTATCAAGGATCTGCAAATCAACTTACATGTGAGTACTATAATTCAAAGTCTTCACATATTGCCAAATTTTGGCAAATATATAGGAATTTTGTATGCTTAGTGTCCTATTTTATACCAGTGTCTATTTTCATGCTTGGCCTGAAGCTCTGAAATAAGCATAGAATGCATATTTGTGGTTAAACCATAACTCTTAATGTCACATTTGGTACATATGTCCTACCTTATGCCAGTGTGCCATATTCTTTATTCCAAGTTAAAACCTGTTTACATGATATGCTTTCGATTGCTTTTAAATGGCATTTGGCACTCGCACACATTAGAATTTGTAAGCCAAATCTTTAAAGATATTAATGCTCCCTTTTTGTTCAGACTCTCTTTTCTATGTTGCTAACCTATTTTACATAACGTTAGTTATCAATATCTACCATCTTGTTCATATGCATGACCTTGAACCTCTAAATTTTAATTGCAAGTTACAACCATCAGTGGCAACACACTATCAAAGTGTAAATCAGGTTTTAAAATTTGTTAGATGATATTTTTGTTGGGTTTAATTGGTTTTTGTTCATAAGTCTTTATTTGAACTTGCATGGCTGGCATTGAAGACTAAGGCATTTTATCCGTTGGGACTTGCACGTTGGATAAAAAAGAGAGCAATAGCTTTTACCAGATCTTTTGTTGAATTAGCATTTGATATTTGCTTTTCTGTTACATTGTAAAGCTATAAATAGGCCTTCTTATTAGTGAATAAAGTGTGCCTTTTTAGTTTTTACTTACTCTCTGCATTCTGTTTTGTTAACTTTATTGTTGTTTCATATTCACATACAAAACTCTTTCAAGTACTCACTGTACTTGCTTCTTCAAGCCTGATAACCAACAATTGTTGCATGCTATGTTTACCTGAGGATTATTATATGAATTGTTGCATGTGCTATGGTTGTTCTTGGAAAGCAGATGCATTCATAAGTATGCATACATTATACTTGGTTAGTCATGATGATTTATGGTATTATTGGTTGAATCACACTTTTCTTCAAGAAGGTAGTTTGTAATAGTTTTTATTTCTTTCAATTAAAGCTATGAAGAGTCATGGATCAAATGCTGGTACTTCTGGTTCATATGAATCAGCAGAACCTGGGAACCCAAGATCCATGCAGTTCAACACTTCATATGATAACCAGAGTGCTTCAATGATGATGCATAAAGGCCCAACTGGAAAGGCATTGGATCATGAAGGTGGGCTTTCAAATGTATTGACAAGTGCAAATAAGACAGTTCAGGTATGGGTATTTTATCTTATGATCTCCTACACTGCTACTATTTCATAATCATATTTTGGTTTTGTTAAATTTTCTTTTTTCTCACAGGGGGGAATTTCAAACAGTGTTGCTGAAATGGGAATGCTTCGAAATGAAGCTTCGAGAGATACTGGAAAATTACCAGCTGTACAAGCTCCTTCTGTTGGACCTTCCATGCCTTTTAAGGAACATCATTTAAAACAACTCAGAGCTCAATGCCTTGTATTTTTGGCTTTCAGGTTATACTAAAGAAATATATTCAAAATTTCTTCCTTACATTGTTCAATATCTGAGTGTTCATGGTCCATGGAGGCCCACAACTATAACACACTGTCTTTATACATATAGGAATAATTTAATGCCGAAGAAGTTGCATCTTGAGATTGCACTGGGGAACGTCTTTCCCAAGGAAGGTAGTTGATCTTTTCTGTTCTTAGCTAAGACATTTTGTTAGGCTTGTAAACAAACCGAACGTACACGAATGGAGCATGTTGTTCTTAGTTTAACTTTAAACGAACAAATGATCGAACACGAAAAATTAAACGAATGAGGTTTGTCTGGTTTGTTAAGAAAATGAGCGTGTTCATGTTCGTTTATGTTTATGGTTCACAAACATAAACGAATGAGCATAACTGAAAGTAGATGAACGAGCATAACTGAGCTTAAAGCAGTTAGAAGTAAAATGTGGAGGGCAATGTGTTTGGCCTAAAAAGTTATTAAAACTAGACTAAGTTTTATTGGGTCAAAAAATATTAAATGAGTATATTAATGAACGTTTAATGAACGAGATTAAACAAACACAAACCAACAGAAATAAATAAACGTAAACAAATGAACATTAAGGGATTTAAATGAACGAACGTTCACGGGCATAAATGAAATGATGAACGAGACTTGTTCATGTTTTCTCGTTTAACTAAATGAGCAATTCTTTTTGTTCAGGGTCGTTTGTATATTAAATAAATGAACATAAACAAGCTTCCTGCCGAACGACTCAAACCGATCACTTTACGTTCGGTTCGTTTACACACCTGCATTTTATCATGTGTCAAACCGTGACTTTGTTGCTTTCTACAAAGATAACATATGAGAGACCTTGTTATGTGCCATCTAGCAATTGACTATATGCAAATAATAAATGTATTTGCAGATATATCTAGCATTGATCAAAAAGGTAAAGATCAATCTATGGGGCCTGGTTCTTCAAGCAGTGTATTTGTTTCAGATACGAATCTTTTGAGAGAAGGAGAGAAACTTGATAGGATGGCAGATAAAAATGATCTATCTGGTCTTCCTGAACATGGGATTAATATAATCCCGAGGAAATTTGAGTCAGACATGCAAACATTTGAAGCAAAAGAACCACAGGCTCCTGCAACCAAATTGGTCCAGTCAGATCCTGTTAACATCTCACCACATGCAGAAAATCGTCATGGTCATACTCATTTGCCAAGTTTTCCTCTGAGTGAAAGGCAGATGATAATGCCAAAGAATGCTAATATTCTGGAAAAGGATGTAACGCTTGGTGAGGACTATCACTTTATAGATGCAATCTTTTTGACATCCATACATTTATAATATTCCTTAAAACATGTTGCAATTACATAAATCTGATGAGGGTTGGCTGAATTTTTTTATTTTATTTTATTATGCTCTTTATTTTTTGTAGCAGGAAACAATCATGACGGTGAAGATACTTCTGAACATAATACAGCACCAGCATTGCCAAAGTATACTACATCTGAAAAGTGGATTACAGATTGCCAAAAGAGGAAAGTTGCTGCTGAGCATAATTGGGCTGTTAAAAAGAAGAAAACAGAGCAAAGGATCTCAGTTTGTGCTGAGAAATTAAAGGTATTCTATTCGTCTAAATCTTACGTTAATGTTGTAGAAGTTGTTTGCTTACTATATTTATGTCTTCATGATATAAAATGGCTAGTTGAGTTAAAACCGAAATAGATAACATGGCAAATAGCTGTTTTGCTGATTCATGTTTTTACAATGGTTATGCAGGAAACAGTTAGCTCCTCTAAAGACATTTCTGCAAAAACCAAAAGTGTCATCGAGTTGAAAAAGCTTGAACTTCTAAATCTCCAGCGTCGCCTCCGGAAGTAATTCCCTTTGTTAATCATATTTACGTGCTTTCTTTATCCTGTTATCTTTTTTAAAACCAGGGTCACTAACCACCATTTTAATCATATTCTTATTCTGTTGCAGTGATATCCTGACTGATTTTTTTAGACCTATATCTAATGAGATAGATCGCTTGAAATCAGTTAAGAAACATCGGATAGGCCGAAGATCAAAGCAACTTGAGAAACATGAACAAAAGATGAAGGACGAGCGTCAAAAGAGATTTCGAGAAAGACAAAAGGATTTCTTTGGTGAATTGGAACAGCACAGGTATGTGTATAATCAATTTACTTGCTAAAGTATGTATTCATATTTTAATAATATAATTTTAAATGCTGTTTTAGGGAAAGACTAGAAGATCTATTCAAATATAGGAGAGAACGGTTGAAGAACTTTAACAGGTATGCAAGAGAGTTTCATAAAAGGAAGGAAAGACTTCATCGCGAGAAGATTGACCGAATTCAACGGGAAAAGATCAATCTTTTAAAAGTCAATGATGTGGAGGGTTATCTTCGAATGGTTCAGGTAAATTGTAATTTAATAAACTATTAATATAATTTAACAAGGATGCACATTTTAAGATTGTGTGATAATTAAGTTGAAATACTTTTCATTCCAGGATGCAAAATCGGATCGGGTGAAACAACTATTGAAAGAGACTGAGAAGTATCTTCAGAAGCTTGGATCTAAGCTGAAAGAAGCAAAGGTTATGGCAGATATGGATGGTGTAAATGACAGTAGTGATTTTACAATTGAAAACGAAGATGAAACAGATCAGGCTAAGGTGCTTTATCTTTTGTTATATATTTGTAAAAGGTTCACCTAGATTGTTTTGTTGTTTTTCTATGTTATTAAAGATTATTGTCTTCTGCAGCATTATATGGAGAGCAATGAAAAGTACTATCTGATGGCGCACAGGTATTTAAATTTCTTCCATATCTGCTCAAGTTGTCATGGTTTCTGATGATTGGCCTTGTTGAGATAAATTTTCATGCTTCTCAAAGTTGTCTTTATGTCTCTTCATTTTTCCCTCTATTCGTTTTGATAATATACAATAAAGAGTATCTGTCTTTCTTTTTACTTGAGCATATATCATTTCTTCAGGTGATATTTGAAAAATCTGTATGGTATTCCCTTTTTTGCATGGTTTAGTCCTTCGACTTTGTTTTGGCTCATTTAAACCCTGAAACCTGAATGAAAATGTCTTCTTTTTAAAACAGAATGAAAATGTTTTTTTATAATTATTATTTTTTTTAAGTTAAGGGATTTAATCACATGAAAAAAGGACCTCTTTATTAAGTTTTAACAAGCTAAAGTATATAATTATGCAATATAGAAAAGGTTTTTATGAAGTCCCAACTTTGTTTTGGCACAATTTAACTTTGAAAACTGAATGAAAATGCCTTTTTTTCCAACTGAATCTTTTGTATAACTTTAAGGGATTTAAGCACACGAAAAGGACTTTCTTCTTAAGTTTTAACAAGTTAATGTATATACTCACGCACTAAAGAAAGGTTTTCACTGAGTTTATAAATTAATGAACCTATCCTCCCAAAATGTAGGTGCAGTGTTTTTCTGATTTTGCCTAATTTTCAGACAAGAAAATTTTCCTTGTGCGCCTTATTAAAAAACATGGATTTGTCTTAATAGGCATTTCTTATATTGTTTATTTGATGCAGCATCAAAGAGACTGTAGCGGATCAACCAAGTACTCTTGTTGGTGGAAAATTGCGAGAGTAAGCTATAGAAACACTATTATAGCATTTTAGCTGCTGTCTATTCGCTAAAGTGATTCGACAGATTATATTTTAGAAAATAAACTTGATAGGTTTCTCATAATGCTTGTCTCTGAGTCCTGCATGCATATAACATATCGTTTGCCCTCAGGTACCAGATGAACGGGCTGAGATGGTTACTGTCACTATACAACAATCATTTGAACGGAATTCTTGCAGATGAAATGGGACTGGGAAAAACTGTTCAGGTGTTCTAATCTCTGTCATGTTTTTGTTGGTTTTATGCGTTCTTGTTTCAAGTAATATGGGGGTCTTATATGTCATTTATGGTCATTTTTGCAGGTTATTTCCTTACTCTGCTATCTAATGGAACATAAAAATGATAGAGGGCCCTTTTTGGTAGTTGTGCCATCTTCAGTTCTGCCTGGGTGGGAGTCAGAAGTTAGCTTTTGGGCCCCGAGCATGAACAAAATTGTGTATTCTGGGCCACCTGAGGAGCGCAGGAAGTTATTCAAGTATGTGTTCTGAAATTGTAGTTGTTTGAACCCTAGGTTTGTTAAGTTTTAAATATATAGAGTCTTGTTTGAATCACTGCAGGGAGAAAATTATTCAGCAAAAGTTCAATGTTCTTTTGACAACATATGAGTATCTCATGAACAAACATGACAGACCAAAACTGAGCAAAATAGACTGGCACTACATTATAATTGATGAAGGTCATCGCATAAAGAATGCTTCTTGCAAGTTAAATGCGAACTTGAAGCATTATCGTAGCTCTCACAGATTGCTTTTGACTGGAACTCCTTTGCAGGTTTGACCTTTCTTATTGCAAGTTTAGTCTTTTCTTATTGCATATTATCTGCAATTCATGCAAGCATGCCCTTCCTTTGTACTAAACAAACACTAACTGTCTCATTTTACAGAACAATCTTGAGGAGTTGTGGGCACTTCTCAACTTTCTGTTGCCAAATATTTTTAATTCGTCAGAGGATTTTTCTCAGTGGTTCAACAAACCATTTGAGAGCAACACAGATAGCTCCCCTGAAGAAGTTAGCCTTATATTTATTAGCTATACACATTCTTGTTTATAAGTCGCAGGTTGTATATTTTTACAAGTTTGTGTAACAATAGTTATTTGTTTATGATGTTTAGGCTTTGCTTTCTGAGGAAGAGAATTTATTAATTATAAATCGTCTTCACCAAGTTCTGCGACCGTTTGTGCTTAGGAGATTGAAACACAAGGTTCTTCATTTGGCATTTATGTTTATAGTGACTCTTAAATGACATCACATGATAATGCTATTAGTATCTTGTTGTTTGAATGCACTTTGTGCACTCAATGTCTCGAATATCGCCGCCTGCAGCTTTTTTGCTTTACATTTCAAGCTCACATCTGTCTCTATTGAGCTGATTCAAGCTCGCTGTTAAGAAGCTTCTTATCTGCTTTCTCAGTGGCAATTCTTATTTATTGTGTTTTGTTAGGTTGAGAACGAGTTGCCCGAAAAGATAGAGAGACTTGTAAGATGTGAGGCTTCTGCGTATCAGAAGCTGTTGATGCAGAGGGTAGAAGACAATCTTGGTGCATTTGGTGTTTCAAAGGTTCATTTTTCAATAACTTAACCAACTTTTGCTATCTAGAGCATTGTGGATTAATAATACTTGATATTTGAAACAAGATTACTACATGAAATGCGTTGTCAAATTTGCTTACTGATAAAATTAAGTTGCTTTCTGTTTTTATTAGCCTTTTAAGATATCTTTGCTTTGTTTCCTTCCCATTAGGCTAAAGCAGTGCACAACTCGGTCGTTGAACTACGGAATATATGCAATCATCCTTACATCAGCCAGCTACATAATGAAGAGGTTTTTCTCTCTCTCTTTATTTCTGCTATAGTTGATGTGACTTCTTTTTGGTGCCATTTTTGTTGCTTACTAATAATTTTGTTTTATTTCAGGTCCATGAACATGTTCCTAAGCATTATCTTCCAAATATCATAAGGTTTTGTGGGAAGCTTGAGATGTTAGATCGGTTACTGCCGAAGCTAAAAGCTACAGATCATCGGGTATAATATTCCAACCGAGTTTTGAGTTGTTGCATGGTAGCTGAATTTTGAGTATTTGTCTTGTTGGTTCTAATTTTCAATGCTTTAGCTGCAATAGCTGATTAGGTGTGGGGTAGACATGATTATTTACTTTTAGTAGAGGCACTTGAAACATGTTGGTCGTTCTTTTGCTTTTAGCTACTTATATTGCAAGTCGTTGTGCAGATTCTTCTATTTTCAACAATGACTAGGCTGCTTGATGTTATGGAAGATTATTTGTATTGGAAACAGTACAAGTACCTTCGCTTAGATGGACATACATCTGGTGGCGATCGTGGGGCCTTAATTGATCAGTTTAACAATCCAGCATCACCATTCTTTATATTCCTGCTCAGGTGATCGACATTCTTGTTGGTTGAAGATTCTCTATTGTGATAATCATAAATCTCATATTTCATTTGATGTATGGCATTTGGTTATATGTTTGTAATAATGCTGAGCATTTGTTCATGTGATTTATAGCATTCGTGCTGGAGGCGTTGGGGTGAATCTTCAAGCTGCGGATACAGTCATCATTTTTGACACAGATTGGAATCCACAGGCAATAACACAGATACATACATGCATATACAAATATATTAAGCATTATATTTATGTAGTACATTGAACTTTTCTTGTACTCAATGGTTTTTGTGTCCCTCGCTATGGTTAGGTTGATCTGCAAGCACAGGCTAGAGCTCACAGAATTGGTCAGAAGAAGGATGTACTTGTTCTTCGGTTAGAAACTGTATGTATACATCAGGCTTGGTGTAACTTTTTAGTTTGATATGTCTGATATCAAAGTTTTCTCTTGGTTACAAGAGAAAGTTATGATGCTTTGTATATTCTAGCTCCTAAAAAATGTGTTGGTGTTAGGTTAAATCGGTGGAGGAACAAGTTAGAGCTTCAGCTGAGCACAAGCTTGGAGTTGCTAACCAGAGCATAACTGCTGGTTTCTTTGACAATAACACAAGGTATCATCATACTACTTTTACGTTGTTCGTGATAATGACATCATACACACATGTATGTACGTATGTGTGAGTGTGGTTGTTGGGTCTTTAATATGAGTATATGTATTTTGCATATGAATCATGTGATATATGCATGTGAATCATGTGATATATGTAGTATGAAGTTCAATTAAGAACTTTGAGAACTAATCCACACCATTTATTTTTTATCAATGTTTTATATCGAGTGGGCTATCTAGTAATTAAATATAAGAATGAGGACTTTAACCAAACTGAACAAGAGTAGTAATGGAATTAAAAATCAAATCTTAATTTTTTTCACCCTCTCTTAAATCACGTCCTTTTCCTTTTTAGGCTTTTATTTTTTAATAAAAAACTGAGGGTGTTCATGATCTTTTATTTTATGAATAATTTTATGATCATTTTCAGTTTAATTTATAGATATTGGCATTACTCAAAAGGCATATATTAATACAAGTATAAAGTATTATAGTACGGCACAGTTTCGAATTTTGCAATTTTCTATTTCTAGACATGATATAATGAAATTTATATTTGTTTCATATTGGTAAACAACCAAAAAAAAGTCTCAGCTCCTTCACAAATATATGTAAAATATTTAACTATAGGCTTTAAGACTTACATATACAGTTTAAAATACATAACTATTTGTTTCATATTGGTAAATCTTTTACACATATGTATGTAAATTATTTACACACATGACAATGTTTTTCCTACTCATTCCATTCTTTGTTTTTTTGTTAAGAGATGAAAAGGAGAGTTCTTAAAGGAGGCTAACCCATTCATATTAAACAAATACTTAAATGAAAAGTTACATATATGCATTTTATTAGATGTTTAAGAATTTCATTTTTCTAATGTGTAGCTTAGAGTTGTTTTAAGTGACACATGTGGATTTAACTAAAAGAAAATCACCCATTCATATTAATTAGACGGATGAATGCATATTCATAATGTGTGCAATATGCATATTTAACATGTGGATACAATATGTGTACAATATGTTTTAAAAGTTGTAATTACTTGAACTCTTAAATATTTGTAAAAATTACCTTTGTGTCTTCAGATGTATTATAATATAGTATAGATACACATCATTTGTGTGTGACGCGCGTAATATATCATGTTTGTCTTTGTGACGCACACATGTGTAATATGTTAATATGTACAACTTGTGCGTAATGTACAATTTACCATGGGTGTTGTATCCATACATACATATAGATAGATGCGTACACATTTTATTGAAGATAAATGAGTTGACCGTGCCATTAACTATATCATAGTGCGGAAGACCGAAGAGAATACTTGGAGTCTCTGCTGCGGGAGTGTAAGAAAGAGGAAGCTGCTCCTGTTCTAAATGACGATGCTCTGAATTATCTCATAGCCCGGAGGTATGTACTTTGACTTGGTAATACTAGGATCTCAAGCATTTAACTCTCAATCTCATTGTTAAGATATCATATTACATCAGTTATCTATAGACTGGTATAATAATATGGATTTACAATCAAGAATGCACAGTAAAGACCAGTTAGCCTAACTGATTACATGATCAACAACCACAGTAATCCATTGAAGTACATGCTAATTAGAATATTGTATACCACTCTATGTTCTACCTTGCAATATTTCTTTTTTATCGGTATCCTTATTAACTGTCATTTTGATGATGGCAGTGAGTCTGAAATTGACATATTTGAAGAAATTGACAAAAAAAGGCTGGAAGAGGAGCAGGTTGTATGGAAAAAGATGGTTTTAGAACAAGCAGGGGCAAGTGGTGAATCCATACCACCACTTCCTTCTAGGCTTGTAACAGAAACCGAATTGAAATCATTCTGTGAAGCTATGGAGGCAATTGAAGTTCCAAAACCTGTGCTTTTACCCGGTATTGGAGGTAAAAGAAAGGGAGAGCTTGGAAACTTAGACACTCATAATTATGGACGGGGTAAACGAGCAAGAGAGGTTAGTTATTGCGTCAAATAAAATAGCATTAGCTAAGAGGCGAACTTGATGATTGTTGTTGTTTGTGGTATTTACTTAGGTACGCTCTTATGAGGAGCAATGGACAGAAGATGAGTTTGAGAAATTATGTCAAGTTGAAGCACCGGGTTCCCCAAACCCTAATGAAGAACAGAAAGAAAAGGGTTTGCCTATTGTCAAAACTGAGTCTAAGGTGGTTATTGGTGCAGAAGGTCCAGGATCGTCTAACATACAACCAACACAACTTTCTGCAGACATAAAACCAACACAACTTCCTGAAAGGACTTCAGTTCAAGTAAATCCACCAAAGCGGGGCCGTGGAAGGCCCAAAAAGAACAAGACAGGAATTGCTTCATCTCCAATTGGCCTTCCAGTTTCTCCAGTACCTGTTTCGCATGCTGTTAAAGGTGTTACTCCTCATATTAACCCTCCTGGAATACCAACTGTTCCTGGCTCTCACTTGAATGCTACTAGCCCTTCTGGTTCCAGTTCAAAGCCTCATGATGCTGGGAAGTCAACGGTTACTTTGACTTCTGCTACTACTGCCACCCTGGCAGCGCCTCCTGGTTTTCAGCCAACAGCAGATCATCCTCCAGGTTTTCAACCTGCAGCTACTACTCCAAGTTATAATAAACCATTAGCCCCTCCTCCAGGCTATCAACCACTTACAACTCCTCCTGGTTATCAGAAAATTACGCCGCCCCCTGGATTTCAGCCAAAGATATCTTCACCCCCTTCTACTCCTATCTCTCAAGCAACCCCTGTTGTTCTTTCTAGTTCTCAGTCAACTCCTGTTGCTCTTTCCAGTTCTCAAACAACCCCTATTGTTCTTCCTAGTTCTCAAACAACTCCTACTGTTCTTGTTGGATCTCAGTCAGCCACCATTGTTAACACTAATACACCTACCGATACACCTTTAAGCTCTACTTTACAGGTGGTTCCTGTCTCGCTGCCAATGCTATCTCCGACCTCTCCCGATTCTCTGTCTGCTTTATCTCCTGCAGTCACATCGGGTCGGGGTAGAGGTCGTGGTCGGGGTAGAGGTCGTGGTCGGGGTAGAGGTCGTGGCCACATAGTTGAAAGTGAAGTTGAAACGCCCCCACAACCACAACGTAGGGGTAAAAAGCAGAATCATATTGTATTAGCTATTCCTGGTGTTCAAAGTTCTCCAATCGGTAAGCCAGAAACCAGCTCTGCAGCCGGTAAGCCAGAAACCAGCTCTTCAGCCGGTAAGCCAGAGGCCAGCTCGCCAGCTGGTATGCTAGAAGCCTGTAAGCCAGAAGCTGGTTCTGTAGCCAGTAAGCCAGAAACAGGCTCTGCAGCCAGTAAGCCAGAAGCTAAGCCAGGAGCCGGTTTTGTAGCCAGTAAACCAGCAACAGGGTCTGCAGCCAGTAAGTCAGAAGCCAGCTCCGCAGTCGGTAAGCCAGAAACAAAGTCTTCAATCAGTATGCCAGAAACAGCTTCTACAGTTGGTTCATCTACTGCTTCTGAAACAGGCAATAAGCCTTTGGCTTCTGAGCCAACTCCTGCAAACAAGGTCAACAACACACCAGTTGCGGTGACAGTTGGTACTCCTGTAACTGTAACTTCTTCTGAAGTCTCCAAATCTGATATAGCATCACAAACATCATCACTTCCTGCTGCCTCTGTTGGTGAGACTGTGGTGGATTCTAATGCAGGGACCACACAGACACCGATTTTTGGGTCTGTTGTATCTCAGCCCACTGAGTTACAAACTTTGACTCCTCAAACAGCCACACCACCTGTTACCGCTCCAGTCAGCTCTCTCTCGGTGACTTCTGATTCCGCATCGAAGAAAGGGAGAGGAAGGGGAAGAAGGGATCAAAGTGCAGTGGACCCACAACCACCACCAACTCGTCGAAGAGAAAGGAGGAAGAAAGATGACACTGTAGATGCGCAGGATCAGAAATCTAATGAACCTTCACCGAAGAGAACACGCGCTTCTTCTGGGAGAAAAACTGTTGCTACAAGAAGTATGGCACGAAATCAAGCTTCTGAAATTGTCGAACCATCGCTGAAATTCTCACCAAACATGAAAGAAAAGTCAAGCACATTGGTCAATGTTGATACATCAAGCAAGGCTGCTGTTGCTAGCAGAGTTGATGATACCCCTGGGGAAAAGGTTGGACCAGAAGAGGTTTTGGTGGCAAAGTTTCATGATGCTGCTGAAATTGCCAAGCTCAAGGAAGATTTGGATCCCAAGGAATCAACAAAGTTGGTGGTTAGTGCATGTGCATTTTTTTTACATGTTTGAGCCAATTTGAAACCTTAAAACTTATCAAACAAGCTTGTGTTTTATGGTTGGTTTTATATGTACTGTGCAGGGTGAAAAAGAGTCCAAATCAGAAACTTTGGAGGAGAGAGAGTCAAAACCATCAAAAGAAGCTGAGCTTTCAAAGGCAGAAACTGAGAAAGAGGAACACGTGACAGGGTGCAGTGCTTTAGAAGATGCTGACAAGGACAATAAAACTGAACCCGCTGTGTCTGAAAATAAAGTTGTTGAAAAGAAGGTATTAAATCTCATTGCTTTTGGTTTCTATATCTTGCTACTGCATTTAGTATGTTTGTAGTTTCTTTCTTGTCCTAATAATCTGATTTGTTTATGTGCAGACCGAAGAAAAAGATTCTGCAATCATTGATGAAGACACTGTGGAGGCTAACCCTGTTGAAAAAGATCCTGCAATCAAGGATGCAGACACTGTGAAGGCTAATCCTGCTGAAGAAAGTGTTGCTGAAAAAGATCCCGCAATCAAGGATGTAGACACTGTGGAGGCTAACCCTGCTGAAGAAATTGTTGCTGAAAAACATCCTGCAATCAATGATGTAGATACTGTGGCAGCGAACCCTGCTGAAGTAAGTGTTGTTAAAAAAGATACTGCAATCAACGATGTAGACAATATGAAGGCTAACCCTGTTGAAGAAAATGTCGTGGAAAAAGATTCTGCAATCAATGATGTAGACATGGTAGAGGCTAACCCTGTTGAAGAAAATCTCGTAGAAAAAGATTCTGCAATCAATGATGGAGACACTCTGGAGGCTAACCCTGCTGAAGAACTTGTAGTTGAAAATGTACAGAAGGAACCAACTCCTACTGCGCAAATGGTAATTTAACAGTTTAGTACATATATGATTCTTTTTCGTGTATGTTTATATGCAATGGCTTTTGTATATCATTGTGCAGACTGGAATCGAAGAACCCCCTTCAGAAACTGAACCCGCTAAACCAAATGAAGAAGTTTCACAAGGAGAAGTTGTACATGAGGAAAAGGAACAAGAAGTTAATGATCCTGTAACAGAAAATGCCGGTGATATTAACATGACATCATCAGAGCCTGCCATTACACAGGTTAAGGTCAAACTCGCTTCACTTATGTAGACTTGAACGATCACTGAAGAACCCCTGTTAATTTTCTTTATTTTTCTTGTATGTTTATATGCAACGGCTTTTGTATATCATTGTGCAGACGGATATCACTGAAGAACCTCCTTTAGAAACTGAACCAGCTTCCCGTAAACCGTCCGAAGAAGTTTCACAAGGAGAAGTACATGAGGAAAAGGAACAAGAAGCTAATGATCCTATAACAGAAAACATGGGTGATACTAACATGACATCATCAGAGCCTGCCATTACACAGGTTAAGGTCAAACTCACTTCAGTTATGTAGACCGTATTTCTACTCGTATCGTTGTATAAAATATGAAGTTTGCAGGTTGGTAGAGATGATGTTGCATCCATTGAAGGTAAGGACGTGGTTAAGACGGATGCTAAATCTGCTGATGAATCTGTGGATGCTTCCCAGACAGAAACAGCAAGTGACAAAGCAACATTGGAAGATAGTGTTGCATTAGATGATGTTGCAAAGACTTTAGCTGGAGCTGAGAATAATGCAGGTTCTCTGTTGGACACAGAAGTCAAACCCTCTGTAAAGGTTGGGGATACCTCTAATCCTCCGGAAGAAAATGAACATGAGAAACAAGTGGGAAACAATGATGCATCTGATGGTATTAAGGAGAAGGTAAACAAGAAACATTAAAATAGTAATGACACTATATGGGCTGAAACGTTCAACCTTAAAAAGACCCATATTTTGTTTTGTGTAAAAAACATCAACCCTAACCCGCCACACACACTTGAAATCGTGTAACTCGAGCACGGCCCGTTTTACCGATTTATTTAAATGGGTTGGTGGATAAATCAAGTTGGCACGTGTTAATTGGGTTGTAAAAAATATGGGTTAAACTGGTCAGAGACATGCTAGTGGGTCGACCTGTTTACTTAGCGGGCTAAACATGCCAACCCAAACAAGACCTGTTTAGATAAACATGCCAACCCGAACATAACTCATCTTTTAAACGCATTATATATGCCAACCCAGAACCTGAATATTTTTGTGTCACGTTCGTGTTGTCTTTTAAGTCGTGAAAAATTGGGTAATTTTGGTTTTAGTCAAAATTGGTCAGGTTAGGTTGCCTGTAAAACATTTTTGTGGAAATGTTAAGCTAGTAAGTCTGCAGAGATGATTACTAGAATTGTATTATTGTGGTAAGATATAAACGTTTAATAGGTTTTATTCTATGGAACATAGACTCTAGGTGACTTTTGACTTGCTTGGCTTGGTTCATTAGTTCTCTTTTAGGCTATTTATTTAATGGTACATTGAACTTAATCCTGAAGTTTCTCAAAGATTCTACTCACGAGTGGATGTTTTTTATATTCTAATTTAATTATGCGTTTGATGAACTGTGTAGGTGGAAAAAGAAGTTGATGGGATCACAGCGATGGAAATAGATAGCAAATCTCCTGAAAAGATGGAGGTTGTTGGTCAAGATGTTACCATAGAGCAGGAATCAACTGGAGAAGCTCCTGCTGCACAGGTATACCAGCATGCAGTCGTATCATAGTCTGTTTATTGTATTAATTGTTCTTTGTTTTATATATTTATATTTTTGTATAACTATGATTAATCTAACCGTTTTCCATTCAGGAGGAAATAATAGTAGAGGCATCTGTAACCATCGACACTGATAGTGCCATGCTGGTGGAGCCAGAAGCCAAACCTTCTGAAGGGCATAATGATTCTGTGCAGGTAAAGGCACTACCAGACGAAACAGAAAAACCAGATACCAATACAGAAAATGTTAATGGGTCAGAAGCAACCTTGCAAGTGGAAACCGAATGCGAGAATCCGAAAGAACCAGATGCTGATGCCATTCAGGTAAAAACTCTTATCACCGTTCATTCATTGATACAAAATCTTCTCTCAGTAATTTCTTATCATATTATTATTGTTTCATCTGTGAATGTTGCAGACTGACACAGAATCCCCAGATAATAATCCTCTGGAGGGCAAAAGTGTCAACGTTGAAAAAGGTCACAAGCCTCCGGTTGAATCCGTGGAAGAAATAAACGAGCAGTCGGTTGCAGAAGGAATCTCAACAGATGTGAAACTAGAAGTTACAAGTGAAGTGACTGATGAAAAACAGGATCTTGTTGCAGCAGAAGATTCCAGTGTGGTTGAACAAGGCAAAAATGAGAATTTGGACTCGAAAACGGACGAACGTGAAAATGATGATATTATTACAGTTGCAGATGAGGTAGAACACAAGGAGGATGAGATTACAGAAGCTGATAATGATGTTTCTCTAGTAGATGACAAAAAACAGGAACAAGTTGAAGCTATGGAGGAACAGCAAGACGATAAAGAACAAGAACGAAAAGTTGATACTTCCGAAGAACAAGAGGATGACAAAAATCAAGAACAAGTTGATGCTATGGAGGAACAGCAAGATGACAAAAAACAAGAGCAAGAAGTTGATGCTACTGACAAAAAACAAGAAACGGGTCCTGAAAACTCTGTGGTGGAAGGAGATGCAGAGGGTTCTAACTCGGGGGCTGAAGTAGATGTGAAGAAACACGAGGAAGTTGCTGGAGAAACGTCTGTGGATGATTCTAAAAACGAGGGTGCGGTTGCAGAACAAGTAGTTGATGAGGATTAATAGCTGTAATTAAGTGATGGTTTAGTGTTTAGTAAGGATTTGGTGATATAAATGTTGGAAGGGCAGTGCTCTATAATTTATATGCATGTTTTAAGATTTGTTATTTTGGTATTCTGTAGACGTGAAGGTTTAGTATGTAACCAATGATATATAATGTAATGCTACTCGACTTCTTATTATATTGTGCCTCATAAAATCAATCATGTTTTAGAATATAGCCGATCTAAGTCTCACCGTCAGATTATGATTCTCGACCTTTAACTTGAATCCCTTCATGCGATAAATACATATGAATTTGGTTATGGTCATTGTATTCATACATAACAATCAATCATAACCAGTTTTTCTATTAAACTTAATTTATTGCCCGTTAGTTTACAATGATAATAATGTATAAAGAATGTTTAGAATAATGCCTTATTCATGTATGCTTAAATATGATAGAAGAGAACAACAAATGTTAACTTTTAATAATTAAGTTTTTTTTAAATGAAAATTCTAAAAACACAGTCATGTATAAAGAAGTTGATTGCAACAAGAATTCCTTTGTTTAGAACAACAAATGTTAAAAGAAGTTGATTGCAACAAATGTTTAGTTAACTAAAGATAGGCGTCAGAGCGCTATGAATTAACATGAGAACAAGTAAAGAGATTAATGTATATCACCAATATGACTATACATGATAAGTAATGTCTAAGATGAAACATCTTTGATATATGGGTACTATCTTTGTCAAGGGAATGCTCTACACGAACACCACATACATTACTAGTTGATACTAGACTGTTGCTATCTAGTCAAAAACAATTAAATCAGTGTCCTAATCACCTTAATCTAGTCAGGATAAGTAGGGTGTCGAACCACGAGGAGTATGTGGTCAGTGTAAAGTGTAAACGATTCCTAACATTATGAAGTAATTCAATTAAAGTGCTGATCACACTAGCAAACAGTTTATATGTTATAATAAGTAAACAAGTAATCACGTATTCAATCGATTAACAAAGACAAATCATACCCGGGAATCCAAGTAAATAACCTAACAGCAAACTCATGCAACTTAACAGATACACTATCCTGTGTCAACTACAGACTGACTAACCGGTTAAACCTTAGGCATCCACGCTCACTAACACACGGCACTGGTTATCAAACGTGTGACTCAACTAAGGGTAAACGTATGCTTTCTCGCAATTGACAGGTCAAAACAATCCTACAAGCAATTATCATAGCAACTGGCACAGTAATCGTTCCGATCGAAATAAACCTAAACTGACGTTGTGCACAATAATACTAGACATCAATACTCATAGATTAACATCAAAGATAGTTACAATCAATTCGTTCTTAATACATGAAAAAACTAAAAGATACAATACTCTACATCCCGGGTATGACTCGAAGGAACTAGCCGCGCATCGGCATCTCTCGAGCCTTGGTTATGATCTGATATAACATATATAATGCTTGGAGATGATTGGAAGTGATGGTGGCTCCCTTTGTTGCTCTGAAAATCGCCTGGAAGGTGAAGAATAGCGTCTAGGGTCGTCAAAATATTGTATAAAATAAAACCCTAACTTTCCCGATTTTGGGGACCATCGCGTAGCGCGATGGTCTCCTCCCAAGGTCCATCGCGCTACGCGATGGACCAGAAGTCAACGCCTGGTCAATAATTCCAGGGCATCGCGTAGCGCGATGCACCACCTTTTTAAGCTACGCAATGGGTCTCTTTTCTCAGCAGATCCAAATTAATGTCTTGATTCGCGTGCTGGACATCCCGGGTCTTCATTCCATGCTCGTACAGGTCCAAATTAAGCGCATTAAGTACCTGTGACCTGAAACACAATAAACATGTATTAAGTACCAAAGTTCCTAAACTAAACGATCAAAACAACTAAGTTAGCAAACTAAAATATGTACAAATAAACCGAACATCACTAATCAATCCCTTATCGGTTTGATGCTATATGGTCAAAAGGGGCGTACGATTTGTTTGTATACGTTGCCCGTTAAAAAAAATGCTATGTATTGTATTATATTTGATTAATATATTGATGCGATGGTTAAGAGGTATGTAAGTTGTATCACTAAAATGTAATACGAGTGGACGTTACTTATAGCATGACCTTTTTACCAAATACATTGGATTAAAAGCCCTTAAGCCCTTCTATGAATCAAGAATAAAGTAATTAAAATACTTTCTCAATTTGTTTAAACATTTTCCATTGTGGTGTTGGTGCTTTGAATAAATAATTATGATGGGGTTTTTCTACTAGAGCATTCTTATCCCCTCTTCTATCTCTAAATCTAAAATTACACTAAAATACACTACATTTTCTCTTTCATTTTCAATTAAATAATATTTTGTTGTATCTTTAATTCTTTATCATTACATTTTTTCTCTCATTCACCCACAACTACTTTCAAAATATATTAAAAAATTTATAGGACGCTACAAAAAATTTTCAAATATACAAAAAAATCACTACATTTTCTTTCTCATCCACTCACATCTTCAACCACTCCATATATTATAAAAACCTCACTCACTAAATTTGATAGACGAATTGTCAAATTTGATAGACGGATTATCAGTGCTTTCATTCATTTCAACTCTTTCTTTATTGACACACTCTTAATAAAAAACACGTTCAGTTTTAGTAATAAGAAGTTCAAACCAAACACATGTCACTCATTAATTTGTATAATAAAGGATGTGTGTGCTCGATGTTCACATGATTGAAATGTTGTTGGGTCAAGCCATGATGATGCATTCAAATTTGCAAAGTACAATAGTGTTGTAAATCTCAAGTTCAAAGTTCGTTCTAGTTTTTCCAGAGGCAAAACATAATCACCTTGTGTGTAAACATAAATTATTGGACAATAGCTTCTACATTGCACCGCTTTTGCCGAATAAGATCTAGAAAAACAATGACACATCGGAATGAGTTTCACAAAACTTATCATCATCATAAAAAGTTACAAAAGAAAAAAACATAAACCTAAGTCGTCAACATGCTGAACCAGGATGTCGAAGTAATAAGACTTTGAAGTTTTTTTTTTACAAAGGGAAAATGTTTTATATGAAGTTCGAAACGTAACCAAATTTTAAACAAATAAGTACTTACATAAACATACATTTGTACATGGTACTTGCCAAATATATAAAGCCGTTTATGTGATTCTTTATTTAAGGGGAAATACCATTAAAAACCAACATACTTTTTGATTTTACTCACTCAACACTTTTTGCACAATAAATTGGAAGTGCTAATTTTTGTGTAAAGTGGACTAAAAATGTAATGTTTTAAAGTTGGGGACCAAGATCAGAAGATGTGAATATCACATGGATCAATTGTGTAATTATTTTAATAGGATTTCAAAATTATGTTCAAAATTAATATGTATTAGGATTAGGGACTTTTTTGTAAAAAAAACGTATTAAGAGACTTTTATGAGTAAAATTATAAGATATGTTGGTTTTTGTATGGTATTAGAGTATTCTTAACATGTTCTCTATATTTTGTAAGTGGGTTCTCTATATTCTATAGAGTAGAGAAAAATTAGGATTTGCCTCCTTGTGCTTTATTGTTAGGAGCACTTTACAGGTCTCATTCGATTTTGCACGTTTTGTGCCATTGCTGTTTTGGGCGGATGCAGTCTTACTCCGGCTGTGCGTTGACTGTTCAAGGAAGTGTTGCAATGACCCCTTTACCCTCTATCTTCATCTTCAACATCAAACATTCAAGATTGATTAAGAACTCTAAAATTTAAACCAAGAAATTCATCCATCTTCATCTTCACCAATTATCATAAAGCTTAATATAACTAGATCCAAGCCAACATATCTTCACCGGTTATCTAAACCCAGAAATCCACAATCAGACATACCCAAGTGCATAATCCAAATCCAATAATGAAATTATTAAAACAAATGTAAACAATAATAACAAAACATGATGCTAGATACTGTGTACGATGTTTCACAGTGGCCTGTGATGTGATTTTTGTTTTCAATTTGATGTTGGAATTGAGGAAAATCTAATAAAGTGGGAACCTGAACATCATCCATTACAATTACAATATGGTTGAAAGATTGAATTATAAATTTTAGTTCCTTGAAATAAGGATCCAGAACAAAACCATACTTGTTATTATATATAGTTAAACCCAACATCAATCTGCCATAAACATAGTAAACCTTACTACTGATTTCATTTGATACCCCATAAAGACAGGACTGGAGGTTTTGAATTTTGATTATCAATTTGAAGTTTTGATGCTTGACTACTTTTCTATATTATTATTATCCTGCTTCGTTCACTCAGCGTTATCCATCGCTCAATTCAATCTCCAGATCTTATTCAAACTGTACGTTGCTGGATTGCCTTTTACATTGCTGCAATCAATCGATCCCTAGTCCAAGTATGTTTTTTCTCTGTTGCTTTAATATCGTTTTCACATCAAGGTTGCGACTGATAATATAACACAACTAAAAACCATTACAACCATCTCATGGTATTTTATTTATAAAAAACTATGACATTTGTGACAAAACCGGATACACCTTAGTACTTACAAACTTGAATATGCGTTTAACCGCTTATTGCGTAATGAACAAACGAATAACCAAACGGGTCTGGTGGATATCCCGGGGGGGCCATCTGTAAGTGATATGCATTTAATAGAAGTCAGCATAGTGATGTTAAAGCCTTAGAATGATCGCAAGGGGTAACACCCCCCCCCCCCCTTTTAAGCATTCAACTTTTATATATAAAGTATTGATAGATATTTTTACAACTTATCTTCTCTAAATCTGGTCAAATTCCCTGCTCTTCACAAGATATCAAGAAACCTAGGTAATTCATCAAAATTCATGAAAGTTTAATTTTTTAATTATGTTTAATTTCATATAAACATAGTTTAATTATCAAAAATCACCCCTAGCATTCCAAAAACCCTAAAAATGGTTCATAAACATGTTTTGATCCTACACATGGTTAGGAATCAGAATCATACTCTTTTTTTTGCCATAAACACAGATTAGTGGGTTTAAACGAAGTTTTTACGGTTCAAAAGTTCGGTTTAAAGCCCTAACCGAAACCATAGATTCTAAGGCTGTTATGTTGATGATACATGCTTGGTTTGTGATATAGGACCTGTACTTAGCTTATATAGAAGCACGAGAACCCAGAAATTGGATTAAGAGAGCGAAAATGGGCGAAAACCGCAAAAGTAATGCCGAAACATTCGATTACGGGCTGATTAGATTAAGGTCGTGATTTGCATATTTTTAGGTCATGAAATTTTTCAGGAAAATTAGGGACCATATCATTGAGTCCCTGTTCAAATTTGGTAATTTTTCGACCATCCGAGAATATTTGGCGAATTTATTACTGAATTAGAGCGTTTATTTAGGAAAAATAGTTACAATGCTTTAAAAATTATGAAATTTTTTGAGGAACTCATATTTGGTATAATATGATCACATATGAAATTTGGGGTCATTTGGAAAAGCCTAAGTATGTTTTGTGCGTTTGCGTTTATATGAATTTTCATAGTCGTTTTTGGCTCGGAATTGATGTTTGGCAAAATTGTTAGAGTTTGGGATTTTTCCAGGTTGTTTTGGGACATGTTCTGGTCACTCAACAATTTTGGTGGAATTTTTGGAGTTTGTTTGGTATAAACAAATGATTTTCGGGCTAAATATAGCACATAAAATAATTTTTATAAATTTATAAATTAGTAAATAATTTCTGAAATATTTTTATAAAAATTTACATATTTTATTTGATAATTTTCTAAATTTTCATGATCTGATAATTAACGGATAATTAATTGTGCTAATTTGAAGATAAAACAAATTCAATTCTGACGAAAACTGACAAGTTCGCGATTAACGAACCTGTTGGAATATCAGAATATCAAGAGTAATCAAAAACTATATTTTTGGACTAATTAAGTAACAACGAACTTTCTATCAGAAATCCAGACAATCTGGATAGATTGTGCGCGTTTTTCTCCGAATCAAACTGAATAAATGGAAACGAGCCCCGTAGTGAATCCAGACCCCTAATTTGTGATCTTTCTTTATAACTTAATCATTTTATCAACCAACATGTTTCCCCAAGCTTACATCCCCATAAATGTTTTCCAAACGCATAAACGAGCAACTTGGCCCAACTGGTGAAACGGGGAAATTGAGCCAAGTTCGATTTTAAACATTAGACATTGAACAACATCAAAATCTAAGCCTATTGACACTTTCTGGGTGTTACAGCTATACCCAGACTAGATATACAACACAGTCTAGCATGAAGATTATAATAATTTTAAAATATTAATATTATTATAATATTAATTATAGGGACTAAGCGATAGCAAGGGAAACGAACCCTGAGCTGACCTCGCACTGAGTGCCTACAAAACCGTGAGTTTCATGACCCCTCTTTTCAAACTGTTTACAAACTTTTGGGGTGAAAAGCGTGTTTATATACATTATCTATCTGAAAACTGTTCAGGATATAAATTATCTGAACATGTATATATGAAAAGTTCCCACAAACATAATGATTAACTACGTGCTGATAAAAGGTGATAATTATTGTTGATTGGTATATTAAGTGGAGATAGTACGAATGACAAAACATAATAAAATTACACGTGACAACATGTCAGGACCGTAAATCTGGTGCAAACCTTAATAAGGCTGACAAGAACACACAGACTCAATAATCCAAAGGCCTATTGAATATCCCGACGGAATCAGAATATTCAACGGATGGGAGTGAAGGAGTGATATAATAACAAACGAAACAATAAATGATAATTAGTAAAGACAGATTCAAATACAAAGATTCATTGTATTTAATACATCACTCAATGAAACAGTGAAAGGAATGTCTAGGGTTTCGTAAAAACGGCGGCGGATGTACGAGGAGACAAAATGAATATTCGTTAGAATGTTTCTCGTAATTTGTGCCCTAAATGGAAACCTAGGATCCTATTTATAGAATCCTGACCTTCCTTCTAGAATCCCTAATTATTACATAATGATTGACAAAAACAAATAAAAGTGTAAGTGTCTTCGAGCATGATTTGTATCTTGCTCGAGCACACTTCAGTATGCAGGGTATGCTTGATGAGTGTCTTCGAGCATACTTTACTTAGAATATTTTCAGAGAAAATATTCTCCTCTAGCAGACTTCATTCTTCTTGACTAACCCTTGCTTTGCTCGAACTAGTCCATCGAGCAAGCCCATTCTTCTTGATGCCTTCAATCTTGTCTTTAGACTTATTCAGCAATCTTTAGCATGCTTGGATGTAAATCTTGCTCGGGAGATTGAACCATGCTCGTATTCCATGCTTGGAGCATATGACATCTTCTTATTGCATCCATGCTCGTCACCATGTGCTCGGACATCCTGTGCTTGTAACACTTCGTTAAAACTTGAATGATCAAGTTGTTTGCTCGATTGGCAATCCATACTCGATAGAAGAACACTCTTGCTCGTTGAAGTGTAGCTTGCTCGAAGCTTTAACACTCAGAAGAATCAACCAGAAATGGTTCTGAAGACCTTGCTCGAAGAAGTAAAACCATGCTCAATAGTCTAAGCTTGCTTGAAGTCCATACTTAGCCATTTCCTGAGGAGGTTGAGAAGATTCCAATCTTCCTTATCAAAAATCCAACTCAACAATCTCCCCCTAGATTGGAAAAAGCTCAGATGCACCAAAACACACCTGCACAGAGTTACACATGTATCAAATATCTAAGGTAATCATTTTAAGAACATGTCATTTCATTACATAAAAGAAATTCTGCCTCTTGGGCATTACACATCAAATTTTACATATCAAAATACAAGTAAAACCTAAATACAAAGATAAATAGAAAAGAAATGATCATCATTAAGTCTTCATTCTGCTATCTCCTTCTTTTGCTCCTTGTGTCAGATTCTTCATTCTTGAGTTTAACAAGGGCAGCCTTCTGTTTAATCATATCAAGCTCCACTGCATCTAGAGAGTCAAAAGGAAACTCAGCATCTACTATGTCTTGAAGGTCTTGAGGATGTATAAATCGAAGATCTTCATCATTCTTAATCACTACAATTGTTCCTCCTGATGCATTCCTCAACGAAATTGAGTCATTATGTCTATTATAAGAGAGATGGGAAATCCTTCCATTTTGTTGTGCAAGTGAGTTTGGTTCAAGCATTTCCCTTCTCATGGTTAAACATTCTCTCAACTTTTTTTCTTTTACCAGTGGAACTGCTTGCGTGTGGAGTCTTTCTCTTCTTTGACTCAAATTGAGAGAGTTCTATGTGAACTTCATTTATTCTCTTTCATCTTCTCTCTCTCTCTGCTTGGCTATGTATTTCTCTCTTCTTTTGTTTCAAGAATGGAAACCCCCTTTCAGATTGTTTCTTGATGAATTTTGGAGAGGTCATTCCTTTGTTGCCCAGCAGGTTGACTTCTGTCTTAATTATCGTATAAGTCAAGTTTTGCCATCTTCTTCAGTTGTTCTTCTGAAAAATTTATCAAATCATCCCTAAAGATAATAAGAGTCTCCTCATTGTCTTAAGTGATCACCCTTAAGGTCTTTGATCTTTTGTCAAAGTAGAGATTTGTGGGCAGATTCAAATTTCTTTGTTGTTCAGGCCCCACAATCTCAGACCTTATGGGTGTACGGCTTGTACTGGCATGTTGCTTCTTCGAGTTCAGACTCTTCATACCATCTCTTGATTGTTTCATCAGATTGTACCATGAGTCTTCCCATATTAGCACCCTTTTTGTGTAAGGCACTCATCATTTCAGCCCTTACTAACTCTTCCATTCTCCTTTTATCTTCCTGTAATTTTCTCTGAGTCTCTAGATACATTCTCTGCTCTCTTTTGTATATGTCTAGGAGTTGAGCATGAGACATTTTGTCAAATTCCTCCTTAGTCATGCCCTTGTCCATCACTATATCTTTTAAGGTCTGGACTCTTTGTGGGTCTTTAAACCACTCTCTAGCTTCAGCCTCTTTCTTTTCATACTCCTCCTTCTCTTTCTCCATCTGCAACTTTAACTTCTTTTCTCTTTCAAGATCAGCAGTATTCTTTTGATTTTGTGTGAGTCTTTAACACTTTATACTTTTCTTTTCAATTCATCTAGAGAGAGCTTGATTAATGAATTGTATTCAAAGCCATGTACTTGCAGAAATTGAATGTCTTTGTGTTTTGCTTTGACTAACTCATATTCTGCATCATCACTTACCCTCTTTTTCTTGTTTACCTTTTCAACAAAGTTTGCAATGTCATCTACAAGAGCATTCTTGTAGATTTTGTCAATTGAGTCAAATGACTGGAGGTTCAAGAAGGCAGGCTTGTGTCCAGCCTTTATCAGGAATTGTCTCTTTGATTCCCTTTGTCTCCATCCTTCAGCCTCCTTTCTTATGCTTTCTTTTGACATTCTATAAACATATTTATTTTCATAATCAAGGCTTAACAAATAGGCTTTGTCTTCATTTTTGTAACATCCAACTTTTGTTATATAACAAATAACGGAAAGTTTTGTTGTTAACTGTGTGTTGTTAAATTAGTCGTGTGTTAAGTGTTTGGATAAGGATTGGGTTTGGTAAAGGAAGTGGGTGGTGGGGTCCATAGCCCTCTATATAAGGCCATCCCCCCATCCTTTCACCATTTTCTTCCCACAACACACACACACACACACTCCCTAGAACACACACACACACACTCCCTAGAACACACACGTACTCTCTCTTAAGACCCGAATCCGAATCCAGGCTAAAGTAAGGAAGATCTTGGCGTTCAAGTGTCTTCAAACGACAAGAACACGTCTAGATCCTCGAGTTGTCCAGATCCGAACCGAACCCGAAGCCAAAGGTGAGTTTTGGCCAACAAGGTTAAGTTTTGTTGGTCATTTCGACATGCAAATCGATATCTTAGTAGATCGGGTTGTAAGATGTAAGAAAAACATAAACTTGGTGAGTTATAACCTCACGGGTATGTTATGGGACAAAAAGGTGACGTCTGAACTATGAGAAACACGGGTATACAAAGTTGGTATGATCCAAAACCCATAAAAAGAGTAGAATCGGGTCCTAAGGAGGAAACAAGGAGAAAAATGGCTTTAAAATGGTACAAACGACGAAAGGCAGGAATTTCGCATCGCACAGCCATGCGGAGAGAAATTCCATGGGAAGCGAAATTCTTCCATGCGAAATTTCATGAAATTCATTTTCTGATGCATTTTTGTTAAAGGACTGTTAGTGAAAATAAAATTTTTCTGAGCTGACTTGGGCTCTGCCCCTTGGATCCTGCTAGGGGCTGCCGCCCCTAGACCCCGCTACCAGGGGCGCTGCCCCCGGACCCCCGTTAGTTGAGGATTTCATTAACTTAGATGTAAGAAGTAGTAGTAGTGGTTAATTGACTTGCGTAATGTGTTGTACAGCTAGCCGTGCACAGCTAAGGAAGGACATTACCATTAACGGCGAGAGAAATTGTCTCCAGGTGAGTTCTAGCCCCATTTCTCTTTGAGATGGTTTCGGGGCTGTGTGCAAACTTGTAAGAATAGTAACATATATACTTATGTGCTTAATGTGAATGATTAATGCAAGAATGAAAGAAAGATATATATATCTATGTGATTAACACAAATGATTAATGTAAGAATGAAAGGAAGAGGTTAGAACTTGTATATGTTAGTTGTTTAACTTAACATGTTTGTAAGAATCTAGAAGGAATGTGAAGTAAGAGTTAGGGTGGCAGGCCCTTCTAATACCTGGGCAAGAATAGTAAGAGTTAGGGTGGCGGGCCCTTCTAATACCTGGGCAAGAATAGAGTGGCCGACTCTACGATATCGGTGCAAGAAGTCGGGTGGCAGACCCTTATAATATCTGTGCAAGAAAGTATGTATAGTTGTATGTTTGTAAGAATGTGTAAGAATAATGATGTAAGAGTAGTACAAATAATATTTGTATGTAAATGAAAGAATGCGTAAGAATAATCCTGTAAACTGTTCAACTAGAACTCACTCAGCGTAGCTGACCTTTAGTATGCATGCATGCAAATAGGCTGAGGCAGCTGGCGTGAGGAGGGACACATGGCAGGGACGGGAGAGACTGTCATCTTGGAATAGAAGTGTTATGAATTGTAATGTTATGTTAAGACAATTCAACTTTGTTTGACGCAAGAATTGCTGTTTTTGTAATATGATGGTGAATGTTTAATTATTCTGCGAAAGTTTTAATTAACTCTGATTTTAGAACTGTGTTTATGAGTAAATCCAACGCCAAAGTAGGGTTACCGGGAGCGGGGCCTTACAATTTTCCCTCTCATCATCCTTCAAACCTCTCTCTTCTTCATCATCAAGATCAATTGGTTCATCAAGATTGTGAAGGGCTCCAATAATTGGTTCTTCAAGATTGATCGATTGAGCCCCTTCAACTTCTGCAGATTTAACCTCCCTTCTCTTGTACACCTTTACTTTTACAGATTTATGTCTCTTGGGCTTGGGTGTTTCAAGTTCAGCTCTTTCTTTTCTTTTTAAGAAGTCTCTTGCTTCAGTTTCATGCTCTGTTGGTTCAGCGACAATTGTTTCTTCATTCACATTCTTTTGAACTTCATCAACAGATTCTGTGATTATTGGCTCATTTTTTTGTGTTACTGGTTCTCCATAAAAAATCTCTTCAATTATTGGTTCTTTCACAGGAGTATCTTCATCAACTTCCTGAATAATTGGTTCAGTAGTCTCAACTACTTCTTCAACCCTTGGTTCTGAACCACTGCTGAGATTGATAAAGTCTTTTTGTGCTTTTCTGGTAGCTGATATAATTTTCGGATGATGACCTTCAAGTTTATTCAATATATTTGTAAGAGTTTTCATTATGACCAGCTTAACCATTGAGTTTGCAGATATTTCAATTGTTTCATCCTCATAAGCAACTGGACCCAAACCAAGCTCTTGTTCTTTTGGTGTTTCAGGTTCAGGTTCTTTAGTTTCAAGTTCGGATACTACTGGCTCAGATTGTATAGGCTCATGTTCATCATTACTTTGTGCAATTGAAGTTTGTTCATTAGTTTGTGTTGCTTTTAATGCCTCCAATGCAGCCCTAATAGCTTCATCAGCTTCTTTTCTCAGTCCCTATTCTTCTGCTTCCTTCTTCCTCATCTCCATAAGTGCTTCAAGCACTTCTTGGTCTATCTCCTCCTCAACTGGTTGTTCTTTAGCTAATGCATCAAGTTCTTCATTTATAAGTTTCATGGCTGTTTTTACTAACTCAACCTCAGCAATGTCAGGGTCTTCAACATTATCCTTTTCCAAGATCTCATCACCAGATGTGTCTTTATGAGTTGCCTTTGGATGAAGATCTTCATCAGTCAGAGCTACCCCTTTGCCTTTTAATTTTCTTTGGGCAATTTGTTCAGAGGTCTCTTCTTCAGCTTCATTCTTTTTATCTGCAGACTCCCCCTCAGCTATAGCATCTCCATCAACAAATTATTGATCTATCATTTCAGGAGCATTTTCAGATGTTCCAACCATTTCAACTTCCTCACTTGAACTGGTATAAAGATTTTCAATCAATTTCAGGCCTTCTGCCTCTTCAGGATCCCCCCTGTTTTGGTGCATCTGAAGTCTTCTCAACCTCAGAATGCTCTAGGGTTTGAATTTTTAATAAAGCTTCTTGTAAGGTAGCTTCAAGTGCTCTGTTCCTGGTCTCCAGCACTGCAATTATATTCTTTAACATAAAATTTTCAAACTCCAGTTCGGCATTCTCTTTGATAAGGTCATATATGTTTGGGTTGGATGGTAGTGTTCCTTGAGTTGGTTTAATAGCTGGTTCTGATAGTGGTTCAGGTGAGGGTACTTTGTATGGTTCAAGTCTGTAGGAATGGGTTGGGAAGGTTGATTAATGTCAGCAGATATCTGTTCTTGGATAGGTGAGGTTGGTGGTGTGGGAATATGT
Source organism: Bidens hawaiensis (assembly GCF_021521415.1). Taxonomy (NCBI): domain Eukaryota; kingdom Viridiplantae; phylum Streptophyta; class Magnoliopsida; order Asterales; family Asteraceae; genus Bidens; species Bidens hawaiensis. Next base: position 244,175 of record NW_027493601.1, read on the forward strand.
GTATCTTGAGTAGTTTGGGCTGGTGGTGACACAGGTGGAGATGGAATGATAGGTTCTTGGATAGGAGATGTGGGTGGTATAGGAACATTTGTCTCATTTATCATGTTCAGGTTCTGAATTGATGGGATCAGTTGTGGCAGGAGAGGAAGGAATGTCATCATTGATGGGTTCTGAATTGATGGGATCAGTTGTGGCAGGAGAGGAAGGAATGCCAATAGATTCAGTATCGTCAGCCCCAAAAGAGTCAGTGTCATCATGGTGTGCTTCAGGAGTTGGTGAATCCGGTGGAGTGATCTTCTGAATAGTTTCTGCAACATTTGAAATTACAGTGGCTATAAAGTCATCATCGTCTATATACGCTGTAGCCATGCCACTTGGACCCTCAACTGGTTCACTAACCTGGTTAGTCACTTCAACCTCTGGTCCTTTTTCACCTTCTTTACTATCAATTTGAACATGAGATCCTTCACCAGTAAATATAGACATCTCATTGCCAACAGGGTCAAACGTAGGTTCATTCACCTCAGCATTGACACCCACATTCGCTACCTCTTCTTCTTTATGAGCAATTTGTTCAATAACTGGCTCATCACCGACATTATCACCTTGATTATCATCCCTATCATCAGGATTGTCATCATTTCCTCCAACATCCTCATCTTCATCACTCTCATCATCTTCATCATCACTATTGCCTGGAGTGCGAGGTACATCAATGGCACCTAATGCAGGAACAAGCAGCCATGGGAGGACATCCCAATCAGAATTGTCAATGAATTTGCTGTTGGTGTCCTTCATCCTTTGACAAATGTTCAGATTTGGTAACCTCAGTACCCCTCCTGTTTGCTGTAGGTTCTGAAAGACCTATTAATGAGGATCTGTAAGAATCTCGGACACACCAGGAATCGTCGGTTTACAGCCTTCTCAACATTGGAAACCAAACCACTGAAGATTAGTCTTGAAACATTGAACGGTTGCTGATACAAAATGGCTACTGTAAGTGTGGCAAGTTCCCTGCTCAGTAAAGTCCAAGTCCCTCTCCTTGGAGATACGGACTGAATGACGTGATGAATAAGGAATCTGTAAATCAACGGAAAGCTTCCTTTCTGAAATTGTCTTTCTTTCACATCCCCTTGGTATCCCATTGTTTCCTGAAATAATCTCAGCAGTCTCGGAACATAGTATAATGGTTGATCTTCATGATTGTCATTTAAGTTTAGTGCTGCTCGGATTGAAGCTTCAGTAACTTCAATATCATGATTTAACATAGAGGCCTCATTCACACATGTAGCTGAGCCCCAAAAGTCTTTAATATGATTTTTGTAGATCGTTAGGCTTTCAGTCAAAACTACCCTCAAGTTGGAATTATTTAGGACATTTCATGAGCTCTAGTTCCCTGTTGTCATTATCCACCTCCAACTGGGCACACATGTTGTGTCTCTTTTCGAATTTCATCACCATCAGTTCTACAAAATAACAGAATAGTCAGTACAAGTAGATGCAGAAACAGTAATCGAGGATAGTTAGAGAGGAATAGCGTCTTCAGTAACCTGTTTCGTAGTAATATGCGTACCTACACAAACAAGTAAACGATTAGTAAGATAATCAATTAGAAACCCTAATTCTGAAATCGGTGATACGATAATCGAGTATCGATATCTTACCAAAGTCGAAACAGAGCTAATGGCTATTTTCCAAGTATAATCGAGCAGTAATTGGGTATTCGAGTAAGCAGGGGATGCGTGAGCAAGAGGTTTTGCAATTAGGTTTTGAGAGGGAAATGAAATGTGTGAAAAATTTTCTAAGTCCTCTTTTTATACCTAATGTTTGGGTAGTACAGTACCCTTTTGTCGTCTAGTGCAGACAATTGTCATTTAATTCAAATTTAATGTACCTACCTTGCTCGAGTACACTTGTGCTCGATGCCTTAGCCGAATGTTATACATCATATGCTCCAGTATTGGGTCATACTCGAAAGTGTTCATTGGGTATAAAAGTGTGCTCGTGACAAGTAGTGTGCTCGAGGTACTTAGCAAAATACAGTCAGCCAAGTATACTCAAAACACACTTATTGGTTAACCCTACTCGACTATGCAACCTGCTCGACATAACTTAGAAATCTATCAAGACAAAACATATGCTCGAGATGCAACTTTTCTTAGTAGTGTCATAACCTATACTTGAATGACTTACTACTCAATGTGCTCGTGGTACACTCATGCTCGAAAGCCTTGGCAGATTCTATCCTTCTTATGTCTATACTCGAACACTCAAACCTAAGAGTCTAGCACACAAGTTTGCTCGAACTACTTAACAAATATATCCATCAAGTTCCTAAGCTCGAACTCATAGACCTAGGTATCTAGCAGACAACCTTGCTCGAAATACTTAACATCTCGTATCTTATAATCCCTTGTGCTCGAATACTTTGGTTTAAGCATCCAACTTGCAATCATGCTCGGAACACATAACATCCAACTTGCATGCATGCTCGTATCACTTAATTTTCAGTTTATGAAGTATGCTCGAAGGTATAATCGAGTAACATGCATGCTCGAAATACATAGATGAATCTCACAGTTCATTTAGCATACTCGAAGCAATGTAATCATGCAAACAAGCAATATTTTGTGATCGAAATACTTAAAAAAGCTTTTCAGTTTGATTTTGAAAAACCAATACAGCATATGTCTATCCGTCTAGACACTTTCACACATAAACTTCATCAAACATGATCATTTAAACATTGAGTTAACTCAAGAATTTAGTTTATGGTGATTTAAGAGATCAAATTTTAGTTGAATTTTTCTTTAAAAACATTTTCATAGAAAGATCTCAACATGGTATCAGACTGTTTAAAATCTTTCACACCAATTCATAGTAAGCCTTATTATGATCTAAGTCAGGTTGACATTAGGTAATAGCACTTAGCATGATTATCATAACATTTGTGATATGCGTAAAGTTCAATTAACGCTTAAGTGAAGAATGGTTACAATGTGGACTTCACGTTGTTCCTTATCTCTTCTCAAAGCTTATTTAGCTTTCTTCAATCACCCCAATTTGACTTCAACCCTCTGATGCCTTGGTCAAAATTTGTTTTTATGAGCAGTTTATTTGAATATATATATATATATATATATATATATATATATATAGATATCAGACTATAAGGTTGAACGTTCGACTTACATGCCATCCAGACTTACATGCCTTACATTCAGAGTGTTTAGGACTTATTTGTATGCCCCACCCTTATAGTTCCCGTAGTGCCCCTTAAGTCATGATATTTTATTACTTAGTATATTATTTTGAAGCATTTTCTTTTTCTATATTTTTTTTATTTTCTTTCTTTTTCTTTTGATATGCTTTTGTATAACAATACTTTTATATCTGCTTAGATACTTTGTAAATATATTTTTGTGTGACCAAAATACAAACAGGCTCGTGTATGATTGGATAATTGCCTTTCTGCCTATCATTCGGAGAGACGCGTAAGGAAACATACCTTGGTTTTCAAATGAGTCACCACATCAGACTTAGCATGGTATTATATTTGTATCACGTATGTCACTACACTCATGAAAAGATACCAAACAAAATGTCAATTTACTGAACAGAGATCCTTTATGCCTATATTCTATGGGTTAGGAATTTAAACAATATACTATCATTTCCCAAAAGGTTGGATACAATTTCTATCCAAAAACTTTAAGCTTCTACAAAGCTTGTAACTGAATAATCTTATCATGTCTCTTATGAGATCACCAAAAGCAGTGTTGCTTAGTCAAAAACCTTTTACTGTTTCAAAACCAAATCTTTTGAAAGTTCATTTTAAACATGATTTTGAAAACACTGTTTTCATTTAAGAACATTCGACAAGCACACACTTCAACACTATCACACACATTCACTCAAGCAACACAATTTATACAGTCAAGCATATAATTCTGTCGAGCATGCTCAGAAATCCATCGAGCATACTCGGAAGTCTATCGAGCAACCTTAAGATCTATCATTACAGAGTCTATGCTCGAAATACTTCATGAGAGTTCAAGACTTTATCACTGTGCTCGAGTAATAGACTTATGCTAGAAATACTAAGTTTTCCAGTACATGTCCATGCTCGAACAGCAAAACATTACCTTTGCGCTCGAAATACTTGAAAGTTCTCAAGTATGGTTTGTTTGTGATTGAATAGCAACAGACACCATCAAACACAGAATCATGCTCGAAAAACTTGGAAAGTTTTCAAAACATGTTTCTATGCTTGAGCAACTGAGCCATGTAATCTGTGCTCGAAGTACTTTTCTAAGTCTTCAAGTAGCGCTGTTTGTGCTCGAAGAGCAACAAACACAGAATCAAGTACAGATTCATGCTCGAAATACTTAGATCACATAAAATGTATCATGTATACACAGATCTAAGTACAGAAAACAAGAACATCGATTCATGATAATTTATCATACAAAAACAGTCACAAACATGATTCATGCAATCAGAATAATCAGTCAAGCATAGCAATAAATCATGTAAACATTCACAGTGAGTAACAAAGATAACCAGTAAGCACCTCACTTAAGCATACATCATCAATCATATTTCATCAGTATTTATCATACCTAAGCATTTTAACAGAAAATGAAACTTGGTTTTATCTAAAGGTTTGGTGAACAAATAAGCCAGATTATCAGATGTATCTACCCTTTTCATTTCTATTAGGCCTTTTTCACTACAGTCTCTAATAAAGTGATGTCTAATCTCAATGTGCTTAGTCTTAGAATGTTGGACTGGATTCTTAACAATAAACATGGCAGCAGTATTGTCAATTAAGATTGGAGTAACTAAGAAATTCAGACCATAATCCAGTAGTTGATTCTGAATCCATAGAACTAGTGCACAGGAAGCGGATGCAGCAATGTATTCAGCTTCAGCAGTTGAGATGGACACTGTAGTCTGCTTCTTGCATTGCCAAGATACCAACCTGTTCCCTAGAAACTGGCAGCCTCCTGAAGTTGATTTCCTATACATGTTGCAGCCATCATAGTCACTGTCTGTGTAGGCCATCAAATCAAAAGAGGAGTTCTTTGGATACCAAATCCCCAAATCTGGTTTCCCTTTGAGATATCTAAAAATTCTTTTTACTGCTAGCATGTGTGAGACCTTGGGGTTAGCTTGGAATCTTACACAGACACACACAGCAAACATAATATCTGGCCTAGATGCTGTCAGATACATAAGTGATCCTATCTTGGCCCTATATTCATGCTGGTCCACCGGCTCCCCTTTCTCATCAGGTACTATCTTCTCATGTGTGTCAATTGGTGTAGACACTGTCTTGAAATCCTGGCACTTGAACTTGATAAGAATCTCTTGGATATACTTTGATTGATTGATAAAGATCCCTTCATCCTTTTGTTGCACTTGAAGCCCTAGGAAGAAATTCATTTCTCCCATTGAACTCATCTTGTATTTAGACTTCATTACTTGCTCAAACTCTTTGCACATTTGTTCATTAGTGGAGCCAAATATGATGTCATCAACGTAGACTTGTAATAGCAGCAGGTCCTTCTTGTGTCTTTTGTAGAACAATGTCTTGTCAATGGCTCCTCTGCAGAAACCATTGTCTAACAAGTGGTTTGACAGCTCATCATACCAGGCTCTAGGAGCTTGATGTAGTCCATACAAAGCTTTGCTGAGTTTGTACACCTTGTTAGGATGAATTGGATCTTTAAATCCTGAAGGTTGAGTCACGTACACCTCCTCATCAATCTTTCCATTCAAAAATACAGATTTCACATCCAATTGATAGACTTTTATGTTCATGGATGCTGCATATGCTAGAAAGATCCTAATGGCTTCTAGTTTTGCAACTGGAGTAAATACTTCTTCAAAGTACACTTCTTTTTCTTGTAAGCACCCTAGAGCCACCAGCCTTTCCTTGTTCTTGATGACAATGCCTCTTTCATCTTTCTTGTTTTTGAACACCCATTTGGTTCCAATTGCATACTTTCCTTTGGGTTTGTCAACCAAATCCCAGACATGTAAGTCTCTGAACTGAGCTAGCTCTTCCTGCATAGCTTCCACCCAGCTGTTGTCTTTCAATGCTTGAGTAATGTTCTTTGGTTCAACTTGGGATAGAAAGCAAGCATACAGACAGATGTTTGCCCTTTCAGAAGAACTTCTTGTCATGCAAGTCCCCAATGATGTTTTCTGTAGGATGGTTTCTTTCAACAGAGGTAGTTTGCACAACTTGTTGTGCTGACACTTCTGTTTCAAGATTTGTCATATTCATTTCAGTAGCTTAACTTTCAAGTCTTTCTTGATTCTCATCAGTTGATTGAGTTTGACAATTTTCAGATGATGATGCTTCATTTGTCCCTATTTGGAGAGAGTAAAAAAAAAACTGGAACCTGTCTTTAAATCCATTTGTTTCTTCAGGTTGAGCCGGTTGCTCACTTGGTGCTGGATCACTCTCCATATCACTTGGTCCTTCATTTGATACTTCAATTGCTGCTTCATGACTAGTGACTTCCATTTCACATGCTCCTTGATTGCTTCTTTCAAAAATAAATCCTTTTGTTTCAAGAGCAACTGATGACCACAGTTTGTCCAGATCAAGTTGCTTTTGTTTTCCTTTTTCTTCAACACTTGTTCTGTACATGCTGTCATCCATGTCTTCATTGTATATCTAGAAAGATTTGATCATATTTTCCAGGTCAAATAGCCACTTGGGTCCTTCAACATTATTGAAATGGTTTTCATTGAAGATAATGTCAGAAGATTCAATGACTACGAATGAGATGAGTACCCCACAAAGAAGCATTCCAGTGATTTTGACTGGAACTTGTTGAGATAATCCTTTGTATTCAAAAGTGAGGATCTACATCTAAAAGGCTTTAAGAACTTCACATAAGGTTTTCTTTTGAAGATAACCTCATATGGAGTCTTATTTTGAGCCTTGTTCAGTAGAACCCTGTTCTACACATAGCAAGCAGTGTTGATTGCTTCTGCCCAGAATGTAACTGGCAGATTTGCATCAGCAATCATGGTTCTTGCAGCTTCAATCAAATTCCTGTTTCTTCTTTCTGCAAAACCATTATGCTCAGGAGTTCTAGGTGCACTATATTGCTGAAAAATCCCCTTAGAAGTGCAGAATTATTCCATTAATCCATTCTTGAACTCTGTGCCATTGTCACTTCTAATGACCTTTACCTTCTTGTCAAGTAGATTTTCCATTCTGATCACACATCCTTTGATCAATTCAGGTGTTTCATCCTTTGTTCCCAAGTAAACCCATGTGAATCTTGAGTAGTCATCAGTGATGACTAGACAGTATCTTTTCTTTCCAATGCTTGGAACACTCACAGGACCAAACAGATCCATGTGGAGTAGTTCTAATACCTCATCAATTATATTAATCAGTTTGCTCATATGAGAGGATTTATGTTGTTTTCCCTTGAGACATGATGAACATCTTTCTTCAAGCTTAAATTCTCTAGTAGGGAGTCCAACAATACGTTCACCTTTCACCAATTTGTTCATATTCTTCAAGTTGACATGACACAACTTTCTCTGCCATAGTTTAGTCTCATTTTCAGTGGCTTTTGAGACAAAGCATGAACCGCCTCTAGATGTAGTAGTATTCATTCTCAGTTCATAGAGGTTGCCATTCCTACGAGCCATCATCATGATCATATCAGTAGGAATCATAAATTCAGGCTTTAGGATTAGACAGTTTTCATCATTGAAAGCTACTTTGTATCCTTTGGCACAGACGTGAGAAATGCTGAGTAGATTATATTGTAGTCCTTCAACATGCAGGACATTCTCAAAGGATACCTTGCCATTTGTAAGAGTGCCTCTTCCTACAATCTTTCCTCCATTTTCATCACTTCTAAAGGCAACTGGACCTTCATACTTTCTTTCATAATTGATAAGAGCTGCTCTGTCACAGGTCATGTGCCTGGAACAACCACTATCCATATACCATATATCATTGCAATTCATGGACTGTTCCTGCACAAACACACATAAGAGAATCAGTTAGATTCTGAGTCACAAACTGTATCAGTTTGCAAATCATATTCAATTGGAGATTCATCAGGAGTCGGAGCTAGAAGTGGAAGTGGATCTTCATAGACTATTTTAAAATTTTCATTTGAGTCTGAGTCTGATCCAACTGACACAACTGGTGACTTAATTCTGTTCTCAATCTGATCAATCACATAGTCTTTCCATTCATTTAACTGCTTATTCGTCTTCCACTGAAACCCACTTGGTTCAAACCCTTGCTTCATCAAGAACTTCTCATCACCATTAAGAACACCAGGTCTCACTTTGTCTTTTCCTCTGTCATTTGACCTTTTGTTCTTCACTGGTTTGCCTGATCCTTCTGAATCATCTTTGATTTTCAGAACCTGCTTCAATCTCTTCTCCAAACTTGACTTTCTCTCTTCTTCACTAGTGGTGTTCTTCTCTTCATTCAAATACCTTTGATACATCTGTTTGTATCCCTTCATATCAAATCCACAAACAACATCTGGCACCACAAACTCATCTTCCTCAAACAAGTAGGAATCAGTGTGATGTCCATAAGCATCACATTTCTTGCACCACACCTTGGCATAAATTCCCATATCCTCAAGCAGTTGATTGTCCTTGATTCTATCACTTGGCTTGGGAAAGTCAAATCCTAGGGATGTCTTTGGGCACAAGGATTTGCTAAAATCCTTCTTGATTGGCTTATTCACATCAGGCACTAGAGGATATTTCTCCTTGACAAACACAATTGGTTTCACTTTAGATGGTGATCTTGAAGAGTTTCCTTCTTGTTCATCAGCAAATCTTCTCATGGGCACATAATCCACATCCCCGATATCAAACAGTTCATGATTAGAGAAAACTGGATAGATCGGAGGATGGGTTTGATCATATGAAGATTTCTTTGGCAGATCATTCATTTTCTTGATTTCTGATTGAGGTCTGGCACATATGTCAAACACTACATGCTCTCTTCTCATCTTTTCAAAATTTTTCTTCATCTTGGGAGTTATCTTTGGCAACATTGGAATCTTTTCATCATTCTTTTTGTTTGATCCCTTCTTCTTTTTCTTGCCTTTTAATGATTTAGTGCTGCCACAGCTGCATGTACTCCCCTCACTGGAGTATTCACTCCATTTCTTTTTTACTTCATCTTTCTTTACTTCCCTTTCCTTTGGCTTCCCAGTCTGTTTCACAGCAAACTCTCCCTCTTTGTCAGCAATTACATCTTCATACTGTTTCACAAATTCAGGTCTGTCTTCAAAGACAATCTTTAACTGTTTCAAATATTCATTTCTATTTTCCTTATCTACTCTCAGTGGATATTTGTCACAAAAATATGGTGGCACCTTTTTGTTCTTCTCTTCATCAGTCATTTTGTCTACGTACCCAACTATGTTTCCAGCAGACACCAAATTATTCAGAAATTCCATTTGAATTATCAGTTCAACATTCTTAAGCTTCTCATCAGCATACATCTTCTTTAGTCCCTCGATCTCAACAGTCATTCTTGATTGAGTTCTGTATGCTTGCATACAAACTTCTTCTAAACTTTTGATCTGGTTTTCATAAGTTGCTTCACTTGTCTCATACACATTCAGAAAAGCTTCTTTTCTCCCACATTCTGACTTCCACTTTCCTATCTCCTGATTCAGCTCATCAATAGTTAAAAGAAGATCAAAAATAGATATTCCAGAATGTACCTGTGAATTTGATGATTCTGCTTTGTCCTGCACCCTGGCCATGAAAGCAACGTTTGCTTTTTCCATCTCTGCAGCATGGTTGCTCCAATCAAACTCCCCATCTTGTGGTTCCCTAGTGACAACAAAATTTCCTTGATCCCTCACTTGATTTACAGCATGTGGGTTTCCTCTGTTCTGATTGTTTTTTGGGTTTCCTCTGTTCTGATTGTTTTGAATCTGTAGTTGGTTATTTCTTTGGGGCTGGAACTGTTGTTGTTGAGGTTTATTCTGTTGTTGTTAGGGGTTTTGGTTGACCATTTGGTTTCTATGATTCTAGAAATTTTGGTTCTGATTTTGGTAGAACTGATTCTGATTCACTTGATTTCCCACTTGCTTGGGCTGGTTACATTCTCTTGCGAAGTGTCCAGGTTGCTGACAGTTGTAGCAGATGGCTTTTGATTTGTCAAACCCTATTATTTCATTAGGTCCAGAAAAGCTTGTTCTTCCTGTTCTGTTGTACAGCCTCTTGCTTCTCACAGCTAACATTGCAGCCTGCCATTTGATATCCATATCTTCTAATTCATCTGCATCAATTTGCTCAAGATCTTCCTGCACAATGCTTGTGTTGATCAGGTTCTTGGCCACAAAGGCATGATATGAATCAGTGAACATAGAAAATAGAGCTTGATATTTTGCTCCATGGCTTGAATTGCTTGGCATGTACGTAGGGTGTCCACTTGCTGATGAGATGGTGTCATCTTCTATCATTTGTACATTGAACCTTGACTGACTTCCTCCACACACCGAGATTGTGTTAGCTGGTTCTTCAATAATTGTTGCAGGTTCTTGACAGAGAGATTTTGCATTGGTGCTACAAGAGCATTTGTCATTGGGAAGCTGGGCTTATCCTCTCTGATCATGTGATTCTTAATCATTTCATGCTCAGCAGCTTTTAAGAAAGCTAACACATCATCCAACTTAAAGTTGGAAAAATTGGCCTTTTCCTTGATAAATTTGCTGGCTGTGTACCATTCACCAGACAATGAAGATAACAGTTTCTTGTTTAGGTCAAAGTCAGAGATTTGCAAGTCAGTCGTCCTAATCTCATTTACAATGACCATGAATCTCTACAGTACATACTTCAATCTTTCGCCTTCCTTGAACTTGAATTTATCCAACTGTTGCTTCAATCAATCCTTTTTAATGTCTCTTAGTTCAGTATTTCCCTCAAACATGTCAATAACTGCATCATACATCTCCTTTGCAGTTTTGTGATGATTGATAGTTGTTAGTATTTCCCAAGATAGACCTAGCTTCAGCATAGATAGTGCTTTGCCATCTCTTTTCTTCATTTTCAGTTCAATAGAAGCACTGTTGTTTGCAGCAGGAGAAGGAACATACTGTCCTTCTGTGATAGAAGTCCAGAGTCGGGGTCATTGTAGTTCACAGCCGCTTCAAAAAGCACCTTCTATTTCATGAAGTTCTCTTGTCCAACAAGTCTTGGAATATTGTTCGTAGATACTTTCTGGTCTTCCATTTCAGCAGATCTGATCTTTCAAGCAGTCAAACACAGTAAAGCTTCAAGCTTTATCACAAACCTTCAGTCCCGTGGCCTTCAGCGAGCTTCCAAAGCTCTGATACCACTTGTCAGGACCGTGAATCTGGTGCAAACCTTAATAAGGCTGACAAGAACACACAGACTCAATAACCCAAAGGCCTATTGAATATCCCGGCAGAATCAGGATATTCAACGAATGGGAGTGAAGAAGTGATATAATAACAAACGAAACAATAAATGATAATAAGTAAAGATAGATTCAAAGACAAAGATTCACTATATTTAATACATCATTCAATGAAACAGTGAAAGAAATGTCTATGGTATCGTAAAAATGGCGGCGGATGTACGAGGAGACAAAATGAATATTCGTTAGAATGTTTCTCGTAATCCGTGCCCTAAATGGAAACCTAGGATCCTATTTATAGAACCCTGACATTCTTTCTAGAATCCCTAATTATTACATAATGATTGACAAAAAAAAGTACAAGTGTAAGTGTCTTCGAGCATGATTTGTATCTTGCTCGAGCACACTTCAGTATGCAGGGTATGCTCGATAAGTGTCTTCGAGCATACTTTACTTAGAATATTTTCAGAGAAAATATTCTCCTCTAGCAGACTTCATTCTTCTTGACTAACCCTTGCTTTGCTCGAACTAGTCCATCGAGCAAGCCCATTCTTCTTGATGCCTTCAATCCGGTCTTTAGACTTATTCAACAATCTTTAGCATGCTTGGATGTAAATCTTGCTCGGGAGATTGAACCATGCTCGTATTCCATGCTTGGAGCATATGACATCTTCTTATAGCATCCATGCTCGTCACCATGTGCTCGGACATCCTTTGCTCGTAACACTTGGTTAAAACTTGAATGATCAAGTTGTTTGCTCGATTGGCAATCCATACTCGATAGAAGAACACTCTTGCTCATTGAAGTGTAGCTTGCTTGAAGCTTTAACACTTAGAAGAATCAACCAGAAATGGTTCTGAAGACCTTGCTCGAAGTAGTAAAACCATGCTCGATAGTCTAAGCTTGCTCGAAGTCCATACTTAGCCATTTCCTGAGGAAGCTAAGAAGATTCCAATCTTCCTTATCAAAAATCTGACTCAACACAACATGTTTATACAAACACATTATGTAATGTTAAACATAACTAATTTGGGAATAACGTGGTCTGTAATGGCCATGGGGCTATTGTGGGCGAAAGGGGGGGGGGGGGGGGCACAATAGTATTAAACTAAAGTTGAGTATGGCCTATGAGCCAAGTTCTGGTGCAACTTATTTAAATAAAGTTGAGTATGGCCTATGGGCCAAGTTCTGCTACAACTTATTAAACTAAAGTTGAGTATGGCCTATGGAGCTAAGTTCTGCTGCAACTAAACAAACTAAGTTGATTATGACATGAATGCCAAGAAAATATTGTGGTTATACATATTGTGGGCGGAAGGGGGGCCACAATGATTGGTGATACGTGATATATATATATATACATACTATGTGGACAGGCATAGGAAATTCTCTGTGTAGATAATAATAATTGTTTGTGTATACAATGTGTAATGTTTGAGTTTACGTGGAATCATTGTGGTCAGAAGAGGGACCATAGTGGTTGATTTTACTTGAAACCATTGTGGACAGAAGGGGGGCCACAGTAGTAAATTTTACGTGGAAGATGAAGGCACGTAGTACGAATGAGCAGTCACGATTTTATCTTAGTTTCAAACTCTATCATAAACTTATACACATACATATGATTATACAAAGACACAGATATACATATATAAATGCAAATATATTTTCCTACATATGCGCGTACATACAAACTATGACTGTGTTGTACGCAGAACTGATTTCGTTAAAACTTATGAAACTCACGAACTATTCATAGTTGACCTGTTTTAACATGCTTTTCAGGTAATCAGATAAGAGGAGCATTATCCTGTGCGTTACGTGTCAGGTTTGTGATTGATGCCATGGGCATTTGAGTTAGAGGTAATTAAAAAATCGGTTTGATTGTATCACCTAGTTTGTAAAAGATGTTAGAACGATGTAATATATTGTAAATTAGTTAATAATGTTTCTTTATGAATAATGTATTTGATACCAGTTGTATCTGTTGCATTTCCGTTTTACGCTTCCGCAAATCTCTTAACGGGGTGTGACAAAAACTTTCTTGAATTGAACTAGGGTAATTTGGACCTCAAAGTGCTTTAGATACAGCTAGCTAGCAGCCTCATTGATTTGGTCTTGTATGTAGTAAAAGCAGGGCTTCTTATTGTTGCTTCATGGGTATGCTTATTGTTGTTTAGCTGGTCATACTAACTTCTTAGGACTAGAATATTGTGTACCGTCTCTCTTTAACTCTTTTTGTAACTACAACATTGTAACTAACTATAATGCAATATGTTCATGCCAAAACATTACCTTTCTCAAAACCCAGCCCAGCGGGAGTAAAATCTAGTTAACTTATAAACATTAGCAAACGTTATTTCGTTTAGCTAAACGAATTCGCAAGTTTAACCTAAAACTAGCCCAAACTCGATAAGACTAAACCCAAAACCACACATTTCATATTCATATTGAATTGGTCCTATATCAGGGTGGTTCACACACAACACAACACAACACATGAATCAGTCATAGTACATAGATACCAATACAATCTTTTACTACAATTTGAATGCCTTAGCAAACACCAAACTTATAAAATTATGATTTATACTGCAATTCTCATCCCCTTAATCAAAACTCACCGAACAACATCCAGCCTTGTTCATAATCGCTTGCCCTGAGTGACGATATGGTAGATTTGAGTAAGAAGCTAAGTGAATGCATTTTCAACATTTAGTGATTCAAGTGCAGAGCAGAGGTTTCCATTAAGTAAGTCAGCAAATGATGTGGCGCAAATCGGCCTTGTTACCGACAAGCATGTTGGAATTCATGGCTCCTTTAACCATCTTTCTACATTCTCAAAGGTGACGTGGTGCGTGTGACATCGTACATGAGTAGTGCACCGACTGCGCCTCGGTAGTAAGCGCTTACCTCTAAAAAGAAAACTATGGTTAATTTGGGTGGGAGTCAAGGTCAAACTTGAATATCAATCAATCTGTCGGGCCCAAATTACAATTATAACTAGAGTAGATTGTAATGAGTGATAAATGAAGTTAACAAAACTAGACTAAGTTTTATTTATAAACCTGACAATTAAAAGAATATATATACATATAATAACCAAACTTAAAAATAAATGTAAAGAAAGATGTAAAGTAAGAAATGATACCTAACTTTCTTGACCAGCAGTGTCTCAAATCTGAGCCTTGACAACTTTGTCATCGACTTCGAGTGGCGAATTCAACGCTAGGCTGAACTCGTTGCAAGTGAATCTTGAGAGGAGGTTGGACTTGGAGTCGCCGATCAGGACTACCTTCAACAGGTAGTCGTAATCGTCGTCTGCTCTGTAACTGCCCATTCCTTCCTTCGTTGCCGGCTATATAATAATAATAATGGCAATAATGTTGGATTCAAGGAAAAATGGGCGAGATCTGCAGCACATGAAGAAGAAGAAGAAGAAGAAGAGAGAATGAAACAGGCGTTATGATGATGATAATGATGATGTTTGATTTGATTTGATTTGGGTGTTAGATTTGATTTTATAGATGCCAGTAAAAGGGTTCGCTGTGATGTGTAACAGCATTCTCAATTCATCTATCAAAATCAAAATATGAGAGAAAGGTTTTTATAATTTAAATAAGTATATAAAAAAATATTATTTAATTTAAAAAAGATAGAGAAATATAGTGAGTTTTAGGTGCTGTTTGTTTTTCAGAGGTAAAATGTTTACAGTCTGCGGACCACATCTGCAGGCATCTGTAGCAGAATACTCTACAGTCTACAAGAAGAAGACTGCTTGTTTTTAACGTCTGCAGACTATATTGTTAACTACAAAAAATCAAACATAAACATAAACAAATCAAACCTAATAAAATTCTTAACTAGCATAAACAAACTGATGAATACATCTTTTACCCACATGTATATGTATTTATATATATATATATATATATATATATAGAAAACAAAATATACTGAAATATATAAACCTAATCAATTGTATGCATACAAAAACTTTTAGATATACAAAAAGAATTTATTGTGCCGCAAGTACATATGCTTAAAAATATAATATACAATTACGTCTCGAACCTACGTCTTCATTCTTGCAACTTAAACCGACGTCCTCACTCTTGCAACCCGAACCATCGTCTTCATTCTTGTAACCCGAACCATAGAGAGCACCTTAGAAAAATAACGTTATATTAATAAAATGAAGCTTAAAATATATATGCAAGTATGTTATATAAGAAAATGAACGTGCTCGTGTTCGTTTATGTTAGTCCATTATCAATATAAACAAACGGTTCATGACCGTAAATGAACAAACATAAATGAGTTTAAATGGTTTGTGTTAGTTCATGGTTATACAAACTTAAGTCACTATATTATAAACTATATAACAATTGTAAAAGTAAAAATAAGACATGAATATATATAAATTATACTACATACACACACATATAAACATATAATTTAACTATATACTTGTATATATATACATATACGTAACAAGTCAATGCACAATTACCAAACTCGAAAGAAACTGATGATATTAATGTGTTAAAATATGGACTGTGCTATATACTTGCTAAGTTGCTAGTCAAATGTAATTGGGGATAATCTTTAAAACTCACCAATCGATTTGCAAAAACCCTATTAAGCTATGATTTCTGTTATTCACCAAAAGTTTAGACAAAATTCGAGTAAACAACTCTACAATAAGAAGGATGCTAAAACAACAATAAGGAAACATTAATCACAAGCTCAGTAAATCAATTAGTCAAATCAACCTAAATTACTATTGAAGAGTAATTAATCATGATGAAACTGAACAAAATGCGATCAAATCATACCGATTCAGTTGTGTGAGCGCAATCTCTTTTGTTCTTGTCCTGTTCTCGTAGTCGATAAAGCCACGAAGCGCGACCCTGATGAAACAAAACACTCGTAACTAAATATTTTTGCAAAAAAGATAATAATAAAAATGATAAAGTACTGAAAAATGTAAAATAGAAACCAGAAACTAATACTGAAAAGTATATAATTCATAATGTAACAGAAATTAGAAACAAAATACTTACAATTTAGAGACTAGTTTTAGGAAAAAAAACGGCCTGCTAATCAAGTATCTAACTCATCACCTACAACCATTAACCAACACGCTTACAACCAAAGAAGATGATGAAATCGATTTCAGATGATGGGTTAACTTTTTTTCCGGTGAAGGAGGCAGGGGGCGGAGGAGGGCGGTTGGCCGGAGGTGGAGGAAGAAGGGGGTGAAGGAGCGGCGACGGGGTGAGCTACGTTGTGGTTATGAAATCGGAGGTGGAGGGGTGCGGGGGTGACGGGAATTGAAGGTTGAAGAAGGAGGCTATTAGGGTTTGAGAGAGCTGTTGAATGAAATAAGATGAGAAGATGTTAGAATCCTTGAGAAGTGGGTGGTCCATGTCTTTTAGGATAAGGGGGTACACAGACCTTTTTTAATGAAACGTTTTCCGAAAAACAAACAGTCTGCAAACGTAAACGTCTGCGCGACACAGACAAAAGATGCTAGGAAGATCTTTTGTGAAAAAACAAACACCCCTTAGTGTAGTTTTAGAGATAGGGATGATGGAGGGAATGAGAATGCTCTAATGGGTAATTACTGCGACATGCATATGGTTTGTTGGAAAATTTTTTTGAGAGGGGGGGTGGGGGGTTGTGCGCACTAAAATACTAACGTATGCATATATGTTGGATACATCGTGTTTTGTGAAATATTTGTTAATTAAGTAGGCTTATGGGTTGTGTGAATTTTAATCAACATAAAGGATTGAATGTGTGTTAATTAGTGAGTAGTTATAGTTGAAATTTAATAAAGAGATGAAATAAATGCTTAAATTAAAGCCACTAAGTTGTCGGTCAACGAAATCCAAAAAGGGTAAATTGGTGGGGATACGTGATTTGATTGTGCACATGCATTCTGACGTATGCATATATTAGATTGATGGTTGTAACATCCGTATTTTTGTTAATAATAGATAAAGGGTATTATGTTAATCTAATTGTGCGTTAGTGTTTGGATTATGTTGGGTTTGGACTTGGGAATGGTTACGAGAGGGTTATGGGCTATAGGGCCAATGGAACCCCTATATAAACCTCCTTAAACATCAAAAATCCGATTTCTCTTCCCATCCTTTTTCTTCCACACACACACACACACACACACCTTCTCTTTCAAACCTGGATTCAAATCCGAGCCAAAGGAAGGGTAAATCTCGTGTTCAACATCATCAAACAACAAGAAACACTTCTAAGATCCATGGTTTGATCCAGTCCGAACCAAACACGAAACCGTGAGGTATGTTTCGTTAAAAGGGTGACTTTTGGGGTCGGTTTCGACATGCAACCTGATATAATGGTAGATCGGGCTGTGAGATGCAAGAAGACTAGAAACTTTATGAGCCGTGAGCTAACATGTCCGATATAGGACAAAAAGGAATGTTCGGACTTTGTAAAACACGGGTAGACAAAGTTGGTACTACCCAAAACCCATAAAAAGGGTAAAATCGGATCATAAGGAAGGGTCACAGAGGAAAAATGGTTGAAAATGGTAAAGTAAAGGAAATGACGATTCTTATCGCACGAAACAAATCGCATCGCACATGCTTGCGATGCGATTAGTTTGAAGAAATGCGATGCGATCAGAATTATCCATGAAATGCGATTCGTTAAATCATGCGATGTGATTGGTTCATCCTTGCGATGCAATTCGTTGAACCATGCGATGCGATTGGTTATCCATGCGATGATATTCGTTGAACCATGTGATGCGATTCGTTGAACCATGCGATGCGATTGGTTTATCCATGCTATGCAATTCCTTTTATTCATGCGATGCGATTGGTTTTACATGCGATGTGTGAAGTAGTAGTAATAGATAATTGATACTTGTAACTTGTTACACAGTTAGCCGTGCATAGCTAAGGAAGGGTATTACCATTAACTCAGAGAGAAACCGGCTTCAGGTGAGTTTCTAGCCCCACTTCTCTGTTATGTTTTCGGGGCTGTGTGCATACTCCAATGTGATTAATTAATACACTTACCTTAAGTGGTAAGTGTATGCCATATGAATGTATATATATGATACTTGTTTGGTATAGAAAGTGTTAAGGGCATGTATGTACGAAGATGTATACAAGAATATATATAACTAACAATATATATGGCATGTATGGTTGTATGGCAAGAACGTATGATTTGTATGTTCGTATGGTTGAATGGTTAAAGGGTTGCAGACCCTAATAATATCTGCGAAGAGTAAAGGGTTTCATACCCTACTAATATCTGCGAAGAGTAAAGGTTGCAGACCCTAATAATATCTGCGATGAATGAAGTGTTGCAGACCCTAATAATTTCTGCGAAGGCTGTAGAGCGAAAGGCTCTTTAAAACATAGAACGATTATTTATGTATAAAATAATGAAAGAAAGTTAAAGTACGAATGTATTGAATTATGAAAGTAAGAACGAATATATTTATGTGTAAGAATGTGAATGTAAGGTATGTTGCCTGCTTAACTAGAACTCACTCAGCGTAGTTGACTTTTAGTATGCACGCAGGTAAATAGGTTAAAGGAGTTAGCTTGAGGATGGCACATGGTAGGTATTGGAAGTCTGGCTTCTTGAGAAGAAATATTATGAAACTTTTATGTTATGTTTAAGACAAGTTAACTTTTGTTAAGACAAGATTTTATGATTTGTAATCTATTGGTTGGTGTTTTATGATTCTGCGAAACGTTTTAATTAACTCTGATTTTATAACTGTGTTTATGAGTAAATCCAACACCAAATATAAGGCACCCGGGAACGGGGCCTTAAAACGGTGTTTTAAAGTAGCTGATACTTAACTTCTAGAAACAAAAGAGAAATAATTACGCAGTTAGTCCCTAACATTTGTCTAAAGTAACAAGATTGGGTACTAAGTTAAAGTCATGAGCATGGGAGCTAATGCTTTAGTTTTGTAACAATAGGTACTAACTTTAAGTTCCGTTAAATGCTAACAGAAATTATAAGCATATGCAAAAAAATTGATGACATTATTTTCATTACACATTCTCACTCAAATTGTCATACTAATCAGAACGTAAAGTTACCATACCATATATATTTACGACTGATATGACGTGCAACTTAAATGCGAACGCATTATTGTAAAGTAAGAATAGTTTTTATTCACATACTTTCTAAATATGATACTTTTTTGTATTGATCGCGGGTAACGTGATAATGTACTGGTACCATGAGAACATACCTACTGTACCATTATTGTTATTATCAGAAACTGTACTAATATTCGTTTTTCTAGTTTTTGATTAATTTAAAACAATTTTTGAATAGGTTCATACTTACATTAGACAATGCTTATTTGATGAAATCGTTGAAAATAAACATTTTTTTTCATCATAAACGATACTGAGTATGGGTATCGTAATCCACCGAGTTATGTTCATAATAATGTATAATTTTTGTCTCGTAAATTATATTGATTGCCACCGGCAACGAATCAAGCAGGATCGATACCGACCGAACAATGTCGATACCGATATTAATGGAACCAGTGCCACACTTGTTTTTATGGTTTTCGATCGATGTAGCATATTTATTTTTTTAGATATAATGTTTTTTAAAATTTCGAATATACTTAATATTGACTAAGTTTCAATATAAGTTTTATTCAAAACCGAACCAACATAATGTACATGCATAACTTATTCGTTTAGAGTAAAATTTTAAATTAGTTTTTTCTTATTTCCAAAATGAAATCCAAAGTAAATATATCTAAAGTACTATTTACTATTTACGTAAGGCATTTTCATTGCAAAATGAAAACCCAATATATATTTTATCAGGACCATGATTTTGTAACACACAAAATGATCGATAATAATAAACATGAAATCAGATATGTAAAGACCCCATGATAATAGCCGGCAGAATCGACTAAGATCAGGATGTTGCTAATAATAGGATGTTAATGATTAAACATACACAAGAATTAACTCAAAAGATTTCCATCATATATTAATTGGTCAATAAATGTACAACGGAAACTTGAAGGTTTTCAGTTAGGAATGTCTGGTGCGGAGCTCTAGAAAGCGAATATTTTGTTTGCTCTAGAAAGGAGTGCTAAGGGACCGTCTAGATTGATGTATCCTAGTATTCCTTATATAGGGGACCAGACATTCCTTCTAGAAAACCCTTCATCATTACAAAACATATTCAAAATAAACATAAAATCAGGTCTTCGAGTAAACTTTGTCTTTGTCGACCAGACGTGGTAACCCTCGAGTGTGCTCGAAGCATTCCTTCGATCAGACTTTACTTAGAATATTTTCCTAAGAAAATATTCTACTCCAGCAGACTTCATTCTTCTTGATTAATCCTAACTTAGCTCAGATAAATCCCACCAGCAAACAAGTTCTTCTTTGATCTCTTCAATATTCACTGAGGATTATTATGAATAAACTCAGTATACTCGGGTAATGAAGCTTTGGTCGAGTTAGAACTATGCTCGGAGTTTTACTTAGAATAATTCCTCGACTCCTTCCAAGTATACTTGAGATCCCTTTATTATATCTTTGCTCGACCCACCAAAATACTTGAGATCTTGGTTTAAGCTTAGATAAATCAAGTGTTTGCTCGAGTGCAAATTGTGCTTGATAGAAGAACATCCTTGCTTGACGAAGTGTAGCTTGCTCGAAGCTTTAAACACTTAGAAGAATTCTAGAAGATAACCTTACTCGTGTAAGATATCATGCTCGAGCTAGTAAATGCCATGCTCAGACCTAAGCTTGCTCGAGTTTCATACTTAGCCATTTCTAAAGAGGTTAAGAAGATTCCAATCATCCTTGTCAATAGTTTGACTCAACATATTTTATTTAAAAATGGTTTTTATTAGAAAACAAATATATGTCAAATTATAAAAACAATACAACATTGACAGGCTTAAATAGCGGGAGAGGTCTCCATTAAGATTATCCCCCCTTCGCTGGTAAACGAATTAATGTGGTACGCACGTCATAACGGTTTATTCACAACCGCAATCTCATACGGTTTTGTTGTGCCAGCCACAACAAACAATTTTCCGTTTGTAACGGAAAGGGTAATAGGGATCCACGAGTGCAAGGATATTGGTGGGTTTACAGGGGTTGTGAACATAGGGATCCACTTATCTCAGACCTGCCATCGGTTTGTTCACGACCGCAATCTCATACAGTTATTACATATTCCCTTTTTGCTGAAGGGTATTTATGTCCATGTCATTGTTTGTTTTTAATAAATGTGTCATGCAATGAAAGCCATGGCACGTTTAATATGCAAAACCTGTAGTCATTTGAAGGCCCATTGTATAATCCCAAAGTGTATGTGATGGTATAAAGACCATGGTATTTATTTTTTGTAGGCGTTTGTATGCCATGGTTGTGGGGTTCTAAAGAACCAACTCCTTGGTTTGTAGCAACATAAGACATAGCAGGCCATCCAAGTGCGCGAGTATATTGATGGCCATGGGAAGTGGTTAGATGGGGAAGTGAATCACTGAACAGTATTAGGTAAAAAGACAATAATACCCTCTCAACCATTTTAAAACATGCATTGATACTTGTAACATGTGGAATACAAATTGAACCTCTTAATTTCTAAGAAGTCCTTCTTTCATGCTTTATAGATTCGACATCCATCTATTGCTCAAAGGATTCGATCGGCCTTGAGCTTTCAATTACATTGATTATACGCTCAACTTTCATTCAATAATGGAAGAAAATTTTGAATAAGGGCATGTACTTCCTGAACTTATACTACATGCTTTGTGAATTAGTTGAAGGAATTAGGTAATTACTACCTCAGGTACACCAACCAATATTCAAACCACCTTATCAAATATTTTTTTACATTATATCTGAATAACTGGTATGATGGTAATTTTTCAGTTTTATACAACAAATTTACATGGTACTCAATATAGTCAATGCTCTTCAAACAAGTTCATTCGCTTGTCCTTAAAATTTACAAACCAAACTTGCCTTCTACAACTCTTACTCTTGGTTAACAATTTTCAACGTCAACAGATTTTCGAAGCTCCCTACCAAGCGTAATGAATTTATCCCTAATCATAACACCTATCATCACATAAATACAAGATACTCTTCAATTACAGCTTACATGTATATATCACGTTATCAAAACTACATTACAGTGTTTCAGGATAAATATGTTGTGAGTCCAGTCCAGGGAACAGATGAAGAAACCAAGCCCTTAGAAAATGGTAACTACAAAGTGTATTTGTCTCCACGTTGTTTCTCATGAATGAATGTGTACTGTAATGAATCTCGCAACATGTTTAATATGCAAAAATCTGTAGTCATTTGAAGGGCCATTGTATAATCCCAAATTGTTTATGATGATATAAAGACCATGTGATTCATTTGTTGGTAGGAATTTGTATGCCATGGTTGTGGGGTTCCAAAGAACCAACTTCTTGGTTTATAGCAATGTAAGACAAAGCAGGAAATCCCAAGTGTCCAAGTATATTGATGGCCATAGGGAGTGGTTGATTGGGGAAGCGAATCATTGATTGACGGCCATAATAAGTCGGTTGACCGTTAACCGGATTTTAAATTACTTCAATATGATCTGCCAACTAAATCTTTTTGCACATTATATTGATGGCCATGGTGAGTGGTTGGATGGGGAAGCGAATTATTGACCAAGGGCTATCAATCAGATTTTATATTACTTCCAAATGATGTGCCACCTAAATATTTTTAACCCATAAGCGATTCAAGTTTATAAGGAAATGTCTTTAGATTATAGGGTTATGCTTTATCTATATTTTAGTTGTTCTGAAGATTTGTTACTTGTTAAAAAAAAAGGTGTTTGGATGGCAACCCAACCTAATCCCTTCAATTAGTAGTAAAAATTTACCATTTACAAAAATGAGTTGTGTTCGAATTGACATGCTAAATATTATATAGATTGGTCACCGAATAATATAATTCAATTCGATATATTTGATTGTTTCAACTGTATTTTTCTTACTATACATTGTCATTAGTTTTATCATTCTATTTTATAAAATGACCGTTTGAAGCAAAACGATTGAATGATCATGAGTTAACTACACCCCATTTAATTGATAAAACGAGCAATTATAGCAATTTAAACCGATCATTCCATCATCAATTGAAATTGATCATCGGTTTAAATCCATATGTTTAAACCTAATGAAACTAATTTACATTGCACATGTACGTTTCTAATGCATGGATTTGTTCAAAAGCCTGCCGTTGCTGCACTTACTCCTCTCATTGTGACCGACATATTTGCTTCCATATTGGCTTTCTGTAACGCCCGTAAAACTCTGTTGAAAAAGAAAATAAGGGCTTATGCCTTCTATGATTGTATATTCTACCGGAACTCGTTCTAGCATCTTCAGGGACCTCCTGGTCGTTCTCGTATGTTAAGTTCTTAACCTTTTCATACTATTTATCATAATTTTCAACCTCGAGGGGCAAGTGTGTAACATTTAATTATATATCAACAAAAGAAAACCCTAGCCCCCCCTATGTCCCAATCGGCCAAGAGCAGCCCCACCCTCCTCCGATTTTCTTTTTTCCAGCTTGATTCCGGGTGTGAATCCATAATACAAGGTTAGTACTACGTCCCTACAAGTCTTTTACGCATTAATTGATCATTATATCACGCATATTGATCGATAAACGGCCTGTTCTAGGCTAACCAGATGGCTGTCCAATTGAGTGATTCCGGGACTGTTTTGGTGGAGGTTTTTGCACCAACATCTTCCTAGGTATGTCTGGTATATCATACTTAAAAATCATATTCATTGGTGTTCGTTAGATTGGTCAACTAGCTGTAGTTTGAAAGATTGTGTTCGGTTGACTAGAATTGTTGATTGTTGCGTTTAACGCGAGGGTTGAAGTGATTAACAACCAATTCAACTCGGGTGAACTTGGTTTGATGTATGGGCTGTTGAAAAATCATTTTTATAAGTTACGGGGCTGAATTGGTTGTCGGTTACTAAAACGGGTCGGTACAACGCGCAACTGCGTTTATTGAATAGTTGATGCGTTGTACTTGCAAGTTACCGGCCCATTTGACTTGTGTAGCGTCGTGTTGACTTGTTGGCTGTGAATTTATCATATTGGGTCCACACAGGGCTGAGTTGGACGTTAATGGATTAAACGACTCTTAAACGCGCGTGTTAGTGTCATCTAGTTCTTCCGGGGGGGATAAATTGGGAATTCTTTATTCCCGGGAGTATCTAAGGGTCGTGTTAGTGAATGTAAGGCCCCAGGATCTGTTATGATTGAGTTTGATGAGGTCGAGGCTTTAGGTAACTCGAACCATGTTAGAACATCTCGTAGGATAAATGAGTCCTTTCGATGTCGTTAGTAATGTTTGTATGTAAATCGACAGGTGTTTGAGTTTTGGGATTACTTAGGGGTCCTCTAGCTTGTGGTGAAACCGTACCTTGTGTCAGGTGAGTTCATGATGCCCCCTTTTAACTCTCTTTACGTTTTGGGCTGGCGTACACACTCAATTATAGTTTTACACGATTTTACTCGTTAAAATTATTTGAAGGTCATTGCATGGTTTTGATAATGTTTGTGCAATTATGAAAATCCAGTGTGAGTTACATTCTGTGCCTTAAGATATTTTAGACTAGTTTGGTCATAAATTCCTTAAGGTTATATACCTGGTTATGGTCTAGACTCGATGATGTTAATAGGCTTGATAGTAATTGAATACGAGTAGACCTATTTACTTAATTCATGTATTGGACTGATTATTATATATTACCTTATGGCCCATAGGCTTACTTGTAATATGGTATATTTTGGGATGATATATATATATATGTATGTATGTATGTCCATGTGTTACCCTATGGCCTATGATTAGTGATGTTAGTTAGACATTCGTGACTAAGGATGGCTTACTTACGATAAGGTATATTTTGGGATTATATATATGTATGAGTATGTGTTACCTTATAGCCTACGGTTGTGTGATGACATTTAGTTCCTTGTGACTAAGAATGATGTGAGTAGGCTTATTGATGTGTGTGTGCATGGTGATTACGGCCGGGTCAAATATATTACTCGGGTTTTTAAATCCCGTGGTGGAGAGGCCCGTGTGGCGTGATCATCATTTTTGTGACATTCATGACAAAACGAGGTACACTATATTCTTTACGTAACAAGTAAACGATAAATCGGTTAATTCGTAGTGCTTAAACGAGTAACCGACCGATACTAATTATGACCCGTATACATACTGAGGGGTCATATACGAGTTATATATATGTTATAGAGGCTAACATATTGATATTTAGGCCCCGGTACGTTTAAAACTCTTTAAACGAAAAAGGTTTCGTTTATCGATACGCTATAAGCTTAAACGCAATCGTTAATATCAAAACAAGCATTGTAGCATCCGTTAAGCCAAAAACGATTTATAAAACACTTATATGACATGTTCTAAGCAATCCGTGAAAATATTTTGGAATTTTACAACGAGTCAGTACGTTTTTCTTATTTTACAAAAATAAGCTGAAAAACACTCGTTTTTACGCTATTTCTCACACCCGAATTAATTTTCTTGCGAAAAACCGAACCCGAACTAAATTTGAAGTGTGATTTTCATGTTTGGGCTTGTATGATTGAATTGATGGGCCAAAACAGCCCATTAAGGGGTCTTCTTTGTTCCGATCGGAATCTGCCCCACCATACTTCACATTATTTTTTTTATATAACTTACCCTTTAAGCATTCTTATTCATTCTAACATATAAGTTTTGAAGTCCAGAGCAGCTCTAACCCCTGTTCTCTCAACTCCCTTTCAAAAACCCTAAGGTAAGATCAAAGTTTATAAAGATTTAACCAAGTTTGATGCATATAATTAACATATAAACATGTTTTAGTTAGTTTTAAACATGTTTAACCATCCAAAAACCCTAAAAATCAAGTAAAATTATGTTTTGATGTTAAACATGTTTACAAACCAGGAACATATACTTTTTTGGTCAAAAACGCGGATTAGAACATGAATACAACGTTTTTACGGTTAGAAAGTTCGGTTTGAACCCAAAACCGAAACTCTAATTATCAAGGCTGTTACATGGATGATTTATGCTTGGTTTGATGTTATATGATATGTAGATATACTGAGTTTGCAACCCGAGACCCGGAGAGTCGTTTAAGCAAGCAAAACTCATCGAAAACCGACAAGGTAAACCCGTAACACTCGTTTAGGGGCTGTTTAGTATTAGATTGTGACGTACTTGTTGTTAGCTTGTGAAAACTTGCAGGAACATTAGGGATCATATAAATGAGTCCCTGTTCAAATTTGGTAATTTTTCGATAAACGGAGAATATTTGGTGAATTTATTTCCGTTTATGAGCGTTTATTTGGGAAAAATAGCTAAACATATTGAAAAATTATGAAACTTGGTTTTGGAGTTTAATATGTGATGGTAAGATCACTGGTAAAGTTTGGGAATCATTGGAAATGTCTAAGTATGGTTTGTGTAATCATGGCTTAACCGAATTTTAACAGCCGAAAAACGCACAAAAAGGCATTTTGTCAAAAGAGTTAGGTTCTGGAAATTTTGCAGGGGCTATGTAATGACATCGAAGCCATTTGTAAAAATTATCGGATTTTTCGGAGGTCGTTTGATATAAACGGGCCATTTATTACACGATTATAACCTATTAAATGAATTTTTATAAATAAATAATTAATCATAAAATTTCTGGAAATATTTTTATAAAATTCTCCATGTCTTAATGTATTTTTACAAAAAATTACATAATTTATATATAAGTACATATTTAGTTATGATTAATCAAAGATTTAAATTATAATTGTTTTAACGAAACCGGCAGTTTTGTGTTTAACGGACTGACTGGTATGTCAAAATGTCAAAAGTGGCCAAATATCATATTTTGAATGATATTAATAAAAACGAACTTTTTACGAGAATTCCGGACAATTCGGGTGGATTGTACGCGTTTTGTATAATCAAACCCGTGTAAAAACGGAAACGAACCCTGCAATCAAACCAGACACCGAAACTTTAAAATTCTTTCATAAATCAAATCATTTTATCAATCAATATATTTACTTAAGTTTTATATGATCTTACCTAATCCCGAAACGTATAAACGATTAACTGAGCTAGGCTCGGAAAACGGTGAAACTGAGCCAAATCCGGTTTTAAACATTTCATAGTATACAACGTCACAATCTAAGACTATGGTCATGTTCTGGGCCTAACAGCTATACCCAGATTATCTATACAGCCCGACTTAGCTTGAACACTGTACTAGTAATAACAATACGATACCGTTTATAGGAATCAGGCTATAAACGAGGCATCTGACTTA
Organism: Bidens hawaiensis; assembly: GCF_021521415.1. NCBI lineage: Eukaryota > Viridiplantae > Streptophyta > Magnoliopsida > Asterales > Asteraceae > Bidens > Bidens hawaiensis. The sequence continues at coordinate 272,015 of NW_027493601.1, forward strand.
TTGATACGTGATTTCTGTGCGAACTACGATAAGGTGAGTTTCACGACCCCCACTTTCTAAACTGTTTTACGAACTTTTGGGGTGAAAAGCATGTTTACATATACTGATATACTTGAAAACGTGTGATGATGTGGATTATCTAAGTACTAACACTTGACAAGTCCCCACAAACACAAGTGATTAACTTCGTGCCGGTGGCGTGTGGATAGTACTATCGGTTTGACAAACCCAACTGTGACAGAGCCGGTGGGGTAAGCCGGAACATATGTAAAACCAGTTGCACATTGTCATTATATATTTACATACTGCTATGTGGTGTTAGACATAGTACATACATGGGGCAAAATGGCTGTTAAATGCCAACGGGAGCGCATGGGCAGGAGAGGCCATGCAGTATAGCTCGTTTCGGTTTCACTTGTGGCTTAGTATAATACATCATACACATACATATACACAGACATATATACATACACACTGTAAACTTTACGAAATCGTGAACTGATTTCATTGATACTCGTGAAACTTGAAACTCACCAACTAGACGTAGTTGACCCGTTTTAACATGCTTTTCAGGTAAAGCAAAAGTGGAATGATTTGCTTACATGCTTGGTGTTAGGAAGAAAGTTGAATAGCTGTGAATAGACGCTGATATAATACTGTATAAGAAGCTCGTAAACCGGTTATGTGTTTTTCTCATCTAGTTTGTAAACTTAGTACCAACCCATGTATTATGATGTAAATTAGTTTATGAATTTCTTTATAAACAATGTTGTTGATACCAGTATTATCTGTTACATTCCTGTATTACGCTTCCGCAACTACCTAGTCGGGGTGTGACAATTTTGGCGGGTCAAATATATTACTCGGGTTTTCAAATCCCGTGGTGAAGAGGCCCGTTGTATGTTAAACCGTGATCGGGTCAAATATATTACTCGGGTTGTACTCGTGGTGGAGAGGCCCGTATCACGTGTTTAGATGTGTAAGCTGTGACTGGGTCAAATATATTACTCGGGTTTGACTCGTGGTGGAGAGGCTCGTGTCACGTGCTTAGGTCTTACCGCGTCCGGGTCAAATATATTACTCGAGTCTTGACTCATGGTGGAGAGGCCCGTGTACGTGTGTTCGAAGATGAATGTATTATTTGGTGAACTATATTCATTTATTTTATTAATATCCTCTCTGTTGTTTAGAGCTATAACTTTGAAATAAAGTATGAATTATTGTTTATGAAAACTTGAACTCACTTAGCTCTAGCTAACTTTGTGTGTATGTTAGATTGACTTTCAGGTTAAGAAGTGGATGTTACCGCTTGGACGTGCTGGATGCTACTCGGAGTTGAAGGCATTTCTAGACGAGGACTTTAAAATAAAACAAACACTTCACTTTATATTCAGTTTTGGGATTTTAGTTACTTAACTTTCTTATTTGGTATTTTTTCGGTTTTGGGAATTTTTGATGCTTATGAATTTCCGCTGCTAAATTACTCTGAACTGGTTTTAAATAAAATGAAACGTTTGGTTTTAAATTTTTGGTGAAATTGTGGACGTGATTACCAACTGCAGGATTCCCGGGGTTTGGGGTCTTACACTTTCATACCCACCTGTTGGGGGTATACTTTCAATATGTATTAGCAGTCCCACCTTGGTTTTAAAACAACTGGTTATGGTCTAGATGCAAGTCATACGACTCATATCCATAGATGTATATTTTGACATCTAATTTCTATAGTTGTATACAAACTAAAACTCACATGACACTAAAACTTTATTTCAATGGGTGTTATTCAACTAATCCATTTGACTTCATGTCATACTTCCATTATTGTTGGTCATTTGAATTTGAAGATAAACCCTATTATTTCTATCTAAAGAGGCTTTTTCATGACTTATTAAACCGTGGAGGTGTCAATGTAAAGCGTAACCTGGGTGCCCTACATTGTCGTTGGATTTACTCATAAACACCATTCTAAATATCATAGTGAATTAAAACTTTCACGGAATCATTAAAAGTCAACAATTCAATACAAAACATTTAAATTTGGTCTTTAAACATAACATAAAAACATCATAACACTTATTTTAGATGCCAGCCTATTCAGATCATGCTATGTGTCCCTTTAAGCCAACTGCTTTAACCTATTTGCCTGTGTGCATACTAAAAGTCAGCTACGTCGAGTGAGTTCTAGTTAATCAGACAACATACATTACATACACATACTTACATATACGCATCCGAAGATACATATTACATAATTAACCTGCTTACCTTTCATTTATACATACTTACTTTTACATCCCGACTTAGGGCCTAGGTGTTACAGCCGTAGTTGGTTCCTCTTTTGTAAATACATCAGAGTTGCTGGTTATTTATCGGAAGTCTTTAATTATAATAAAATATTATTTTATTTTAAAAATATCTTGGATAATAAATATCCAAGTATTCGGTTTACAAAACTTGTTTATTCTTGTTTACAATATTTTATTTATTTAAAACTGAGCCATCTCCATCTGCGAGCATCTAACTTCAAGAGTGACTCTAATACTTGCTTTTCTGTAACGTGGGGAAAAATATGTCAGCGATACGCTGGTGAATCGTTGACTCTGAAAACATTTATAAATTTAACTGACAAGATAGTTTTGGAACAAAATCAGCAGAAACGTCTCTTATTTCTGGGAACTTGTGCCACCGCCATACACACACAATTATGGTTCTCCATGAACTGATACCCATTGGAGAACTTTCGTTATGACTGTTTAGCCTGCGGCCACACAACATTGATTGAAAGACTAGACAATTATGTTTGGATCCAGACACATGTGTACTCGGTCTGAGTTGCTTTTATTTTCTACCTTGTGACTTAGGGATCATGTAATCCCTTAAAATTTAGAGATCACGTAATCTCTTATAAACATTTGACTAACTGTTTAAGATAAACAACCTGTCTATCTTAATGACTGACTGAAAAAGGTTTAACATATTCACCTGTGATTGTGATTGTCGTTTCTGAATGATGTGGTGATCTCATTTGAAAACCCTTGTGAATGAATGATGATTGATCTATAATAAAATAGGTTTGTATAAATACCCGGATCGTCTCTTGATCTAGCTACAGACGTTTAGTCCAGTTTTGATAGCTTTAAACCTTAACTGATCATTTGTTTGACTAAAATATTTAGACCCGTAGTCTTTTCATTTATTTGCAAATCATGCGTTGAGTTTCTTCTTCATGAAGAAACATTTATTGATAGGTTTCTTCTTCAAGAAGAAACATTGAATAACTATAGCCCTGGTATGTAAAATCTTACGTTTCTTAATCGTGAAGAAAACTATATCTCTTGCATATAATATTTCTTAATTGTGAAGAAACTGTTTATGACTATATCTTCTTGTATGTAAAAGCTTACGTTTCTTAATTATAAAGAAACATTATTTTAACAATAACCTTTACATGTATAAAGCTTTTGTAAACATAATTATGATCAAGGTTTGGGCTACACCCCTGAATATGGCCTAAGCTATATAATAAAATAATATTTAGGCAGAACCCCCACCTTACGCGGGTATTTGGAGTTTGTATGCCTAAGCTTGTATGGGCAGCACTTCTACTCTCTATCGCGTATCGAGGCTTAAACCGTCAGAACTTCGGGGCTTGGAACGTACTTCAAGGTCGGCACGCAAACCGAGGCTAAGTGTGTGTAAAAGTGATGGTGTTTGGTGTGAGATGGGAAGTGTCATACCCCTCCCCTTTTATAGTTGATTTTGAGATCCATCGCGTAGTGCGATGGTCCCTTATGTTAGTCCATCGCGTAGCGCGATGCCAGAGAATGACGCGTGTTATGCTGACTCAGCCCTAGCTTCTGCCACATGTCATTCCGTCGGGACACGTGTTTGGTGAGTCACTACACTCCATCGTGTAACCCGATGGTCTTGGTCCTGGGCTCACCGCGTAGCGCGATGGGTTCCTGGATACAAATTTTTACTTTTAGTCCCTTGTCTTTGATAACTTGTCACTTCTTGATCACATTTCCATTTTCCAAAAAATATTAAGCGGCTCATGGCGATGCGAGCGTGTGAAGTGCAAAGTGCGCCATCAAAACGCCACATTACACCCATCGCCCGAGTTCGTGTCCTTGTCCGAGTCCGAGTCCGTGCGCGTCGGGTGCTTTGCACCATCCGCTAGGACTATGGAGAGTGGTTAGCCACATAAGAATATTACTATGGAAATTCTCTTCCTTATAAAGAGCTTCCATTTCTTTTCTTGTTTCCATGTGGGATAAGTGTTATCTTTCCTATTTATACCCATGTGGAATACTTCCACTTTCTTTCATCTTTCCATGCGGGATTGAATTTTTCTCATTTCCTTAACATGAGATATCTTTATTTTTCTTATCTCATTTTTCCCATTACTTGTCTTGTGAATATTTTTAATCCTTCAACTTTCAAAGTTGACATTTTTAGTCCAAAATAATTATGGGATTTTCTAGAATGTTACATCCTCCCCACCTTGGAATGAATCTCGTCCTCGAGATTCGTTGACTTAGGTTTGATTAGATTCTCTCTAATCTGATTCTCGAGTTTAACTCTTACTGGCATCTTAATTGATATCATCAATCAATGGTTCAGAATATCATAAGTAATTATAAATTGCTAAACACAGTGGCCAATTGTGTTTAATTATTTACCTTACCTTTTGTATTCTAAACATTTACTGATGTTTTAACTAAAATGCCCTTTGGATTCAGTCTTATCGATTTTTTTTCAACTTATTTATCTTGATATCCTTTATGATACTTCTACTTGTCTCATGTTATCCTTCGCTTTATGAACTTGACAGATTCTTCCGTTTATATTCATCGACTATCTCTTTGAACTCTCAATGTTCATACAACTGATTGATTAAAACTTACTCCTTCTATCTAATTTAATGCATTCATTTCTTTATTTCACCTTTCTATAGATGATGGACTATATTAACTATATAGTCTTTACATTCTTTGAATAAAACGGTCTCTTTAATGAATATAAGCATTCTTGTGCATAGACACGATCTATATGCTAAGATCTTTCTTTATTTACATTAGGGATTTAAAAACCCAATTATGATTACAAAACTTCTCGTTTAAAACGAGTTTTACAAGCAGTTTATAAGAGCTAACTTAACTACCAGTTATTTCTAATGCCTTAGAATCTCGCACATTCATTTAGCATACTCTAATCTGCTTCTATTCTTGATCTCCAAATGCTTATTGTGTGTTCAACATGTTTATTTTGGCATTTCCTTTCCTAGCACCGCTTCCACCTGCATTGTTTGTATTTTTCGGATATTCTGTGCTAAAATGCCCATTTTCTCCACAGTTGAAACACACAACTGTCTTTCTTTTAAATTATTTTCAGAATGACCAATTTTCTTGCAGAAGGTACATGTGACCGGTGGATTAGTTATGGGAATGTTAGTTGATCTCAAACATCTCCCATTGTGTCTCCTTCCACAGTTCTGGCAGATTGGTCTTGTGAATTTGAATGACCCTTCTTCCTTTTCCTTGTTTTTATTTGTTTTTCTTTCCTCGGTTTCTTTTCCCTTTCGCTTATCATTCCTGTCTTCTTCTTGTTTATGATAAGACCATTCATGAGATAACCAGCCAACTCCATGGTTGAGTCACCAGTTTGAGGTAGATTGGATCTCACCATGTTTCTAATCTCTCGAGGCAGTCCCCAGATGTATCGGGTCACTTTGTTGTATTCAGGTGTTACTATGTGTGGTACCAGTCTACAATACTCATGAAACTTATTATTGTATTCTCTGAGATTAGTGCCTTCCACCTTGTGGTTCAAAAACTTGGTTTTAATAAGATCCTTTTCAAGCATGGGATAGAACTTTCGTATTATAAGTTCTTTGAATGCTTCCCTTCCCATTTGATACAAGGTTTCTCTACCCTTTGACATAATTAAGTCATTCCACCATTCTAGAGCTTCACCCTTGAATAGATGAGATGCGTACTGAATCTTTTGAACCTCAGTACATTGACTTATGATGACGATGGACTCGATCTCCTCAAGCCATCGTAATGCTGATATGGCACCTTGGTCGCCATAGAATTCTTTTGGACCATAGACTTGGAAATTCTTGAAATTACAACCTTGAATAACTAACTTATTCTTGAAATTACGATTGAAACTGTTATCAGTGCTGGAACTATGAATGCTCTCTTCATGATCAGAAGGATTTCGGTACGGATGGCGTCTAACATTTTTTTTGAATGCTGAGATTTACTTTATGTGATCCTCCTTTCATTACATCGATGAGAGGAGTGATTGCGTTGTGAATCATTTCTTGTACTTTGACCAAATATTGCTCAGGAATCTCCTGGGCATGTTCTGATACTTTTCAGTTGCTTATTTGATTTGAAGCTTCATCATTGTTTTCTTGATTGATTTGATTTGATACAGATATTTAGTATGAAAGAAACTTTATATTTATATCGATAATAAAATATTCACAAAAATTGCGAGACACTTAAACAAATGATACAAGTACAAGATATCTATTTAATGTTTAACACTTTTTGTGTGATGAGTGTTATCTTTCCTATTTATACCCATGTGGAATTCTTCCACTTTCTTCATCTTTCCATGTGGGATGGAATTTTTCTGATTTCCTTAACATGAGATATCTTTATTTTTCTTATCTCATTTTCCCATTACTTGTCTTGTGAATATTTTTAATCCTTCAACTTTCAAAGTTGACATTTTTAGTCCAAAATAATTATGGAATTTTCTAGGATGTTACACTTATATACATTCATACTTTACTACTTTCATACTTTCATTCTTTCTTGTTTTAACGTACTAATACATACATAACTATATGTACATTTTAAAGAGCATTTCGCCCTACTTCCCCAGATATTATTAGGTTCCGGTTCCCTTTTGCCTCGAATATTATTAGGGTCCAGTTCCCTTCTGCCTCGAATATTATTAGGTCAGGCTCCTTCTGTTCGTACCATTCAACCATACAACCATACATACTTTATCATATAACCATACATCCATACACACTTTTATATTTTCATATACATATACGTACATACCCTTAACTCTTTTTATATCATTCAAGTATCATTTATAAATTCATATAGCATACAATTACCATTTAAGGTTAGTGTATTAACTAAACACATAGGAGTATGCACACTACCCCGAAAAAACAAAGCAGAGAAAGGGGGCTAGAAACTCACCTAAATCCTGTTCCTCTCGGAGTTTATGGTCACACCTCTCTTTAGCTAGGCATGACTAACTGCGTAACAATTGTAAGTATCACTTAACATCTCCTTAAATATCATATTTCTAGGTTAGTGAAGCCCCTAACAAAGGGGGTCCGGTGTAACGTCCGTAAATTTTCGTATAAAGGGTTATGCCTAACAAGCTTGTATTTTAACCGTGACTCGTTTCGGCATTTTAAAGGTCCTCCTGGCCGATCTCGTAAACGTAACCTACTTAACCTTTCAATCAAGTTTCCACATTTAGCAAAGTGGAGGGGCTAGAGTGTAAAATGATTAATTATATAAAAAAAATAACAAGAACCCTAACTCCTTTTTGAGTTCCGATCGGGCGCCCCCTTCTCCAGCCCCCACCTCGTTTTCCGTGCAGCTCCAGCCGAGTTCCAGCCCTCCCGAGTCTAATTCAAGGTTGGTATTAAGTGTCTACAACTCTTTTTCACCTTAATTGATCATATTAACGCGCTTATTGGTCGTTAGGGTTGAGTTTTGATTATAACAATTTCTGACAGATTCATACTCGTTTATTGTAGGGCCTGTAACTTGATGATAATCCATTGTTTTTGATCGATTCTCCTTTCCATCATGTTATACTTTGAGTCTAGTTTCCAGAAAGGTATAATAAGTAATTTTTGGACGAGATTTGAATACTTTTTATGATTTTATAAGATCGAGTGTCAAAGCTGATGCGGGATGATGGATTCTGGTCTGTCTTCCTGACATCATAATCCTTTTTCGACAAGTCTAAATTGGTTGGTTCTACTTCTGGAAGTTAATATTTTGAGTTAGGAACCAAACCCAATTGGAATCGTTTAATTTGGCTGGGTAATGAATTTTATAAAAATAAAACCATTTTGTTGCGTGCTGAAATAGCTGAACATACCTTTCTGTGTTGGAGGAATTTTTATGAGTTTTGTGTCCACTAGAAAAATATAATAAAAATATTTTTATAAACTTAAGATATTTATGCAAAACTGGTAAAAATTTAATAATTTAATTCCATGGTTTTCGTATGCAATAAAATACATCTTTGCATGCTAAAATCTGCATGTTATATTCATTATTGATTGATAAGTTCGTTTTAGGCTTAACCGGTGGCTGCCCTTTCTCGCATCTTACTGGGCTGTTATAATTGAAGTTCATGCTCCGTCATCTTCTTAGGTATGTCTAGTGTAATATACTTTAGTATCATGAGTTTTGGCATTCGTTAGATTGGTCAACTGTTGATGAAGTGAAAACTAGGTTTCGGTTGTCTAGTTTGTCAATTGTTGCGTCTAGCGCGTTGTTTGAGGGAATTAACAACCAATTCGGATGTTGTAGCCTTGGTATGATTTGTTGGCTGTGAAAAACTATATTTTTATGTTATTGGGGCTGAATTGGTTGTCGGTTACTCAAACGGGTCGGTACGGCGCAAATTCGCGTTTATTGGTAATTTGTGCATCGTGCTTGCGAATTGCCGACCCATCCAACTTGTGTAGTGTCGTGTGGACTTGCTGGCTGTGATTTTACTAAATTTGGTCCACACGGGGCTGAGTCGGTATCTAAGTGCATAATCAACCCGTAACGCGCGTATTCGATAAAGTCAACAACTTTCGGGGTAAATTGGGAATCCTTTGTCCCCAGAATTAACTAAGGGTGGTTTTGCTAAATACATGGCCTCGGGGGCTGAGGTAATTGAATTTGGTAATGTCAAGGCTTTAGGTCAATCAAATCATGTTAGAACGTCTCGTAGGATAAACGAGTCGGTACGTTTAGTTAGTAATCTTTGTGTGCAATCTGGCAGGCTTGTAAACTAGGGATTGGCTTTGAAGTTCTCAAACTCTTTGGTGTTTGTGTGGCTCGTTTCAGGTGAGTTCATGATGCCCTTTTTACTCTTTTTACTTTTGGGCTAGCATGCACACCTAAGTGTTTTCTTACTTGATGAAATGTTTTAAACTATTTTGCATAGGCTTGCGAGTATTGGTAGGCCTTGGAATGTTATAGAATATTTGTATGTATATATATTATTGTATGGCCAATATTTGGCGAATGTTGTAGTTGTTATCGACTACGGAATGTTACGTATGCCTACTTCGTGTTTGCATACGGATGGATGGTGTTGGCCGGGCCAAACTATACGACTCAGGTTCTTAAATCCTGTGGCGGGCCCTGAAAAAGCCCGTGAGGGGGGAGGCTCGTGTGGTATGATTAACATCGGATGTTACGTGTTTGGGTTGTACGTGTGCTCGGCCCTAAATGTTATTATTGAATGGTGATCTTGGCCGGACCAAACTATACGACTCAGGTTCTTAAATCCTGTGGCGGGCCCTGAAAAGCCTGTGAGGGGGGAGGCTCGTGTGGCATGATCAACATCGGATGTTACGTGTTTGGGTTGTACGTGTGCTCGGCCCTGAATGTTATTATTGAAAATTATATATATATATATATATTTATATATATATAGGAATGCACGTATAGAGATGTTCATACGTAAGGACGATTATTTATTAAATGTGATGATCTGACTGATGTATTTCCGTTTACAGTTTTAAAACCATTGGAATGATTTATTTAATTGTCTATTATTAAAACTTGAACTCACTCAGCTCAAGCTGACTTTGTGTGTATGTTAGTGTGAGTTTCAGGTTTAGAGGAGGATGCTTACCGCTTGGACGTGCTCGAGACTACTTGGACGGTTGAAGGCATAACTAGTCGGAGATTAATACGCAAACTGTTTTCTTTTTATTTATTACTTTAAACATTTAAATTATGGTTTTGGGAACTTGGTTTTAGTACTTGTGATTTTCCGCTGTTTATCACTCTGAACCGAATTTTAATAAGATGAAATGGTTTGACTTTAAGTTTTTGAGAATTTTTGGATATGATTACCAACTGTAGGATTCCCGGGATTCGGGGTCTTACATCTGGTGGCAGCGCCCCTAGTTGCGGGGTCCTAGGGGCAGCAGCCTCTAGCAGGGTCCAAGGGGAAGAGCCCCTGTTTGGGGTTAAGCTGCCAGGTCAGCTTAGAAAAAATTTATTTCGTTAATAAGGCTTTAGTAAAAATTCATCAGAATCGGCTTTTTAAACGAATTCAATCGACTTTTTAAATGAATCGAATCGACTCTTTAACGACTTAAATGGACTTTTTAAACGTATCGAATCGACCTTTTAAATGAATCGACTTTAGGAAAACAAATCGAATCAAGTTTAAACCAATCGGATCCTCTTTTTAAATGAATCGAATCGACTTTTTAAACTAATCGAGATTTGAATATGGTTTTTATGCCTTTCAGTTATACTCATTTTTCTTTCATCCCATAAAGGTCCGTTTTACTATTACAATGACTTCTGGGTCATAACAACTTCACCTTCTTGCTTTAATAAGGTCCGAACGTCACCCATTCATCCCGTATCGCACCCGTTAAGTTGTTTACTTTAAAGTTTATGTTTTTTCACACACTATAAGGTCTAATTCATCAGCTTACCAAGGCGTTTGGCAAACCGACATGAAATACATAACCTTTAAGCTAAAACTTATCTCTTTTGGTTCGGGTTTGAGTCTAGGTGCAGGTCTAGACGTGTTTCTTTCTTCGGATCTGATTCAGTACTCGGATTTGGGTGTGTTACTAGTTGTACGGTGTTCCTTGGTCATGAAATCTGCCCTCCTTTAGCTTAGATTTGGGTCGAGTTTGAAGGAGAGTGTTTGTGTGTGTTTCTGAGTGTGTGGAGGCAAATGTGAAAATGAGAGTTTAGTTTTTTAGGGAGTTTAAGGGTGTTTAAGTACCCCTACGCCCATGGACCTTAAGGCCCATCACCATCCCTTAACCATCTTTTATTTTCCAAGCTCACACTCAACTTATTATTATTCTACATAACAAAATAATAACATATAACTAATTAAATAATAGTCTTTTTTTATTTATTTATAAATGTAGGATGCTACAGTCAGGGGCAGATCAAGCCCTTTAGCAAGGGGCAGCCTCCGCTACCCCTAAACTTTTGTCAATAGTGTAAAAAATTATTTTTTGGTTGGTTTTCGTATTTCGTTACCCCTGGAAAAAATATGACGTTAACCCTATTTGTTTAAAGCTCAACCAATTTAAAAGTTCAACTAAAGAAAAACCCAACCAAATTTTAAATCCCAATAACCATTTTCAAAAATAATACTTGTTGTTTGGAAATTGGAAACTAGCCAGACATCAAACAACGTTGCACCAAACACCACCACTCGACACCATTTTGAGGTTAAAGTTTTTAATATGGTTTTGGATAAGCAAATTCAAGAACATGAAAATAGATTCAGTGGGGTCTCAACTACTTTGTTAGAAAATATGTTTGGTTTAAATCCTTGAATTCATTTTCTAAGTTTGATATATCTAAGATAGTGTCATTTTATGAGATGCATCCAAATGATTTTAGTAATGAAGAAAGATGGTGTATTCGGGTGATGATCTTACGACCTTTTATCACACTTTAAAGAAAAATGATAAATTTGCAAAAATGGGTGATGAGTATTTGAACAATGCTTTAATTTGTGCGGTCAAAAGATAAACGTTTGATAAAGTAAAAGAAGAATATGTAATGTCTCGATTTCAAGTTTTCAAAAACCAAATAAGAGAAATTTGCACCCTATGTGCTTAAATTTATTTATCATCGTGTTTCTATACATCAAGGGCGGCTATGAGGTAGGGCTAGGTGGTCGACCGATCTCGGCTTGACAACCCGATAAGCCTGAAGTTTTATTTTTTTAATTATATATATATTAAAAAAACATGTTTTTTTAATGTTTAAACTCAACTACTCAACGAATTTAAGGGCCAATTTTTTTCGCCTTCGGCCTAAAAAAATTTCACAACTCTTGGAGACGGCCCTGGTTTACATTGTGTAAAATACGGTAAAAAAAATTTTTGAACGTTACCCTTGAAATTGATGTCTAGATCCGCCACGGGCTGCAGTCAAATGCTTGACATTTTTAATTTTATTTACTGTAGTTGAGCATTAAGATATATATATATATATATATATATATATATATATATATGTTTCAAGCTATCAGTTTTACTACGTTTAGATTGGACCATTTAAATTATCCACAAATTGGTGCCATGTCAGGACGAGCTAGTGAAAAAATCAACTTGTATTCCGGGTATATTTAAGTCATTTTTCTAGAACATACATTTATCATGTGCGTGTGTTTTGTAGATTCAAAGTGGGAATTCGGGGAAATAATGTTGGTACATATGCCAAAAAAAAAAAATGAAGACCAGGAAGAATTGCATGTGACGTTTAGAAGTAAAGGTGCCTACTTTGTGTTGGTTGTTTATCAACGGCTCGATTAAGTTATATGGGCAAAACTAAAATAGATAAAGCTTAATACTTTTCTCTTCATATATATGAGGACAATGCATGCAAATAATGCGGGGAAGTGGAAAACAACCATACAAATGACGTCATTGACCATTCTTGTTATTAACAAAACAATTATCTAAAATTGAAAATTTAAAAATTATAGGTTGTTGCGTGACACTTGTAGCTTGTAGAAGTGAACTCATTCGAATCCCAGTTTCCTTTTGTTGCAAGAATATTTACTCTAAATGTACAAAGATGCTAAGCCAGTTCAATGCCAATATTTTTGTCTCCCAAAATAAAAGCCAACTACAAACTCTGATTAATACCTTAAGAATCTAAAAACTTCAAAATTGTAGGTGACTGTACAGTACACACCGTTAATGGCTAACTAAATGTACACATCAACAACCATATATAATTAACAGTTAATAAAATTATTCATAACAAATAATAATACTTTATAAATCCAAAAAACTTTGAAATTGCATGTAAGCGAATCCATAATCTACTATAAATCAATAGAATACTTGAAATGCTTATCATTTAACCATAATTATGTGTAGTAGCATGCATCTACAATTCCATTCGTCATAAATACATTTATACCTAATAAAAATGAGGAAGAGTACAAACTAAATTCACTCACCCCAATCTAAAAAATGTTTAATCAACAAAATATATTAAAAAAACAATGAATCGTTGTTAAAGATGAATATCTTACAAAATGTAAAACCAAGTACTAAATACCGCCTTCTTGCGAATTACAATCAATAGTGTAGAAACTAAAGATAAACCTAACAACGTTGTTCACAGGTGTCCCTCTTTCACCATCTTCATTTTAGTTCTTAAATTCAAAACCTAAAAACCTCTTAATACAGAGTTTAAGATCAAACCAGCCATTTTATTTAAATAAAATCAAAATACACCCATAAAATCCAATTCTTATCGTCGCCAATTGAATTTCTAGGGGTTCCGGGGTTCATGATTTGTTGGGTTTATGGAGGTTTAATTGGGTCCGGGTTAGAAGACATCTTTATTGGCAGATTAATTAAATTTAAGAATAGTGGCAGCCCTGGCCCGTTTGTTTAATTATAACCCATTTATAGTTTTCTTGGGATAAAACCCAAGATAGTTCTCTATTTCTATTCGTTGTGTACTTGTAATTCCTCATCATGAGTGAGACCGAAAGCAACAATAAAAGTATCCTGGTTACAGCCCGTGGACTTAGGTCAGCCGACCGAACCACGTAAATCTCGCGTGTTCATCTTCATTCATATTTTCTCTTGCAGTATTATTCGTGCTTGTGTGTGTTTTCTAATACCCGAATCCCTAACAAGTGGTATAAAGAGCCGAGGTTACGGTTACATACCAGAGAACACGATCTCGAGAGAAACTATTTAGATCGAACTAGGGTTAAGTTTTTGGTAGGCAGTCGTCCATTAAAATTTGAAGCCCAGATTGCTCGACGGAAGTTTGGAAGTCCACAACAACTCTATGTTTTTTCTGTTTGTGTTAAAATCCAAGAGTAGACAAAAAGTATATTGCAGTTTGCAATATCTCTTTGTTTTGGTTCTTTATGTTATGAGTTTGCAATCCTACTATCCCTTTTTTGTGTGTTCAACTTCAAGAAAAGACAAAAATTGTGATATATTGCAATTAGCCTTTTTTTTTGTCTTGTGTGTGAGATTGAACTGAGCCGCCGTCCTTGAATTAACATCGATAATTGTATTTTATATAAATATTTAAAGTAGCAGTAGCTACTTGTTTGAACCGCTAATTAGAAAAAGCACGTTCTAGAACAGAAAGAACCAAAGAGAAGAAACAAGTTTGCGTTTTTTTAGTTCGTTTCAACTTCTGATTAAGTTTGGGGTCGGTTCATGAGTTTGCACTCGGTTTTGATTATCCGGTTTTGGCGTTTGCCGGGCAGTGTAGTTTGTCCGAAGTTTTTCTTGGTATTGTTACCTAGATCCGAAGTTGGGAATTCTTAGTTTGAGATAATGGCTGAGAGCGGGAAACTTCAGATTGAGAAGTTTGATAGTAAAGACTTTGGTTGGTGGAAAATGCAAATGGAGGATTTGCTGGTTCAGAAGGATTTGGACATGGTATTGGATGAAAGACCAGAGAACATACAACCAGACGAGTGGGAAACTTTGGATAAGAAAGCCAAGGCGGTTATTAGATTGTCGTAATCGAAGGATGTTGCGTTCAACTCTTGAAGGAAACCACGGCGCGTGGGATAATGAATCACTGTCTAATATGTACCAGAAGCCTTCGGCAGCTAATAAGGTTTTCCTGATTCGTGAATTGGTGAATATGAAGATGAAAGAAGGAAGTTCAGTTACAGTGCACATCAACAACTTTAACTCTATTTTGTCAAGACTTAGGTCAGCTAGTATCAAATTCGAGGATGAGGTTCAGGCTCTACTACTTTTATCATCCTTGCCTGATAGCTGGTCGGGAACTGTTACAGCGATTATTAGTTCTACCAGTGAGTTCACTTTTGATGGGATTCGGGATCTTATTCTAGGCGAAGACATCAGACGAAGAAATTCAGGTGAAACATCAGGTGATTTAATGCATGTTGGCAGAGGAAGAAAAAATAACAGAGGTAGTGGGAGCGGGAATAGGAAAAGGAGTCAGTCTAGGACTCGGAAGGATGTGGTATGTTGGAACTATAACGAGGCGGGACACTTTAGGCATCAGTGTCCGAATGATAAGCATGAAAAGAAAGAAGTCAACACAGCAGAAGAATACTCAGAGGATGAGGCTTTAGTTCTTAGTGTTGAGGGTAATGTTGATTACTGGGTCATTGATTCTGGTGCTTCATTTCATGCTACCCACAACAGTGAAGCATTGCAGAATTTAAGGGAGGTGATCTAGTAAGGTTAGACTGGCGAACAATGATGTTCTTGATGTTACGGGCATGGGTGACATGAATTTAGTTACTTCAGCTGGTTCATGGACCTTGAAGGATGTCAGAGTGATTCCAAGCTTAAAGAAAAAGTTGATTTATGTTGGGCAGTTGGATGAACAGGGGCATGAGGTTAAACTTGGGAACGAGCAGTGGAAAGTTGTTAAGGGAAATCTTGTTATAGGTCGAGGAAGAAAGAGGGGTTCATTGTATATGGTCAGTTTATCGTCTGATGGAGTGACTGGCCCTAGTTCAGAAGAAGACCAGAGTCCGTTTCACAGAGTTTAGTGGGCAGAAGAAGGTTTGTTTGGCAGGAGATAAACATAGAGACATAGGTCAGATTCAGGTTGAACATGCTAGAAAAGGTTCAGAGAAACCAGTCAGGGGTTTTCATGGCAGTGGGAGCATTGGCATCAGTCAGTCAAAGCTTTAGCCAGAGTTACCAGACAGAGTTCAGAGAACCGGTATTTCAACGCTTAAAGTCTCTCCAGAAGATTACCTGCTTAATATGGAGAGTGTTGTTTGTTCTCAGGGTATTCTAGGATCCGGTAGTTCGTGTAAGTGGGATGCGGTAGGGACAGAGGACGAGTCAATGGCATTTGTAGCCATGACTGAGCTGTTGGAGCTCGAGGGAGCTTCAACGAACCTTCTGGTTAATTGATGAGAAGGCAGATGCAACCATGAAGACGAGGAAGATTACAAGAGGTACAATTTATCATATCGGAAGGCAGTTTGAAGATTATCAAGCCTCCAAGTGGGAGATTATTGGGTTTATGGAGGCTCAATTGGGGCCGGGTTAGAAGACATCTTTATTGGCAGATTAATTAAATTTAAGAATAGTGGCAGGCCTAGCCTGTGTATTTAATTATAGCCCATTTATAGTTTTCTTGGGATTAAGTTGTAAACCCAAGATAGTTCTCTATTATATTCGTTGTGTACTTGTAATTCCTCATCACGAGTGAGGTAGAAAGCAATAATAAAAGTATCCTGGTTGCAGCCTGTGGACGTAGGTTAACCGACCGAACCACGTAAATCTCACATGTTCATCTTCGTTCATATTTTCTCTTGCAGTATTATTTGTGTTTGTGTGTGGTTTGCAATACCCGAATCCCTAACATGATCAACTTAGGATTAATACATGGACTTGAGAATGGTTACGGGCCTAAGGTCCATGGGCTTGGAGTATTTAAACTCTTAAACCTCCCTAAAACCCTAACATTCTCATTCTCCATCTTCTGCCTCCATACACACACTCTAAACCCACACACAAACTCTCTTCCTCGCATCTGGATCCAAGATCCAAGAGAACCAAGGAGATTTTTTGTTCTAGCAACATCAGGAAACAAGAAACACGACTGGATTCACAAGTGGACCGGATCCAAACCGGACCAAGTCCGAGTAAGGTATGTTTTTAGTATAAAAGGTTAGGTTTTGATATCGTTTGCTGTAAGATCCGATGACTAAGGCAACTTGGGTCTCATGAAGAAAGAAAAATGTAAACTTTGTAGTAAACAAGTTGTTTGGGTTAAGGCGGTACGAACAAGAGATGTTCGGGCCGTGTTAAGCAAGGAAATGGAGATGTTACGATCCAGAACTCATTCTAATAGTAAAACGGACATAACGAGATGTAACACCATGAAAATACCCATCTAAATTTGAGCTAAATATGTCAATTCTGAAAGATAAAGGATCAAAAATGAAAATTCTGGTTTTTATAATTCTTCGCACGATGCGAAGCTGAACTGAAACTACTTCGCGCTACGCAAAGTAGCTAGCACTAAAATCGAGAAAATAAGAGTTTCGTGCTACGCGCAGGAGTACTTCGCGCTACGCCAAACCTTGTTAAGTAATCTGATACACGTGTCCAACTACGTGTCAACATGTGGCACGTTCTAGTAAGCTATGTGGCCTGACCTATCAAATCTGTAAGACCCCGAATCCTGGAAATCCTACAGTTGGCAATCATATCCAAAATTCAAAAAAAATTAAAACCAAACAAGTTAATCTTATTTAAAACCATTTCAGAGTAATTAAACAATGGAATAACAAGTATTAAAATTCCCAAAAACCGGGAATTGCTGCCCAAAATCAAATGTATAAAATAAATAAATAAATAAATTGTTTGTTTTATTTGAATTCCTCGACCAGAAATGCCCTCAACCGTTTGAGTAATCTCTAGCACGTCCAAGCGATAATCCCTAGTTTTAACCTAAAAATCAATCTAACATACACACAAAGTCAACTTGAGCTAAGTGAGTTCAAGTTTTATAAGTAACATCCATAAATTAGATTTATTTAATAAATATAAAAAGATTTGGAGAAAATCAAAAGTAATTATATAAATACTTTTCTCTTGGTCAAACACGCAACACGGGCCTCCTCACCCTGGGTCTTCCCCGAGTAATATATTTGACCCGCCCGCGGTTTCACAAAAACCAACAAAATCATGCAACACGAGCCTCCTCACCCCGGGTCGTCCCCAAGTAATATATTTAACCCGGTCACAGTTTAATAAAACAAAAATCACGCAACACGAGCCTCCTCACCCCGGGTTTTCCCCAAGTAATATATTTGACTCGGTCATGGTTAAACAAACCTAAACACGTGATGTGGGCCTCCTCACCCTGGGTCTTCCCTGAGTAATATATTTGACCCGACCACGGTATAGCAGAACGGCGGGCCTCCTCACCCCGGGTCTTCCCCAAGTAATGTATTTGACCCGCCGGGACATGAACATGCAACACGGGCCTCCTCACCCCGGGTTGTCCCCAAGTAATATATTTGACTCGGTCACAGTTTAATAAAACAAAAATCATGCAACACGAGCCTCCTCACCCCGAGTCTTCCCCAAGTAATATATTTGACACGGTCACGGTTTAACAAACCTAAACACGTGATGCGGGCCTCCTCACCCCGGGTCTTCCCCGAGTAATATATTTGACCCGACCATGGTTTAGCAGAACGGCGGGCCTCCTCACCCCGGGTCTTCCCCAAGTAAAACATGCAACACGGGCCTTCTCACCCCGGGTCTTCCCTAAGTAATATATTTGACCCGGCTACAGTTTACCAATACATACACATTCACAAACACACTTACAAACATCTAATTCAAATATTCAACCAAACAATATCATCACATTCAATCCATAAATAATGGATAATCTAGGAATTAATACTAGGCCTAGTAGCAACCTCGAGCCTAGACCACAAGTAATATGTATAACCTTAAGGAATATACGACCACAACGAATCTAAAATATCCTAAGGCATAGAATATTATTCACACATAGTTTCATAAATCCACAAGTATGAATAAGGCTATGTAATACCATCCAAAAAGTTTAAACGAGTAAAATCGGGTAAAATTGTAATAGGGTGTGTATGCTAGCCCAAAATGTAAAAAGGTAAAAAGGGGCATCATGAAATCACCTGACACAAGGCACAAAATCGCCACGAGCTAGAGAACCCCTAAGTATTCCCACAACTCACACGTCTGTCGGATTATACACAATATTTACTAACAATACCGAATGAACTCGTTTATCCTACGACGTGTTCTTACATGGTTGAGTTACCTACGCCTCGTCCTCACCAATTTATATTACAACAGCCCTCAGGGCCTTATATTTACCAAAACCACCCTTAGATAAACCCGGAATTAAGGAATTCCCAAAATACCCCCGGAAGTTTCCAGTTGAACGAATATGCGCGTTTATGAGTCGTTTATGCTCTTAACATAAAACTCAGCCCCGTGTGGACAAAATATGATAAAATCACAGCCAACAAGTCCACACGACACCACACGAGTTGGATGGGTCGGTAATTCGCAAGCACAACGCACAAACTACCAATAAACACGAATTTGCGTTGTACCGGCCCGTTTGAGTAACCGACAACCACTTCCGCCCCAATATTTAAAAAAATAATTTTTCCACAGCCCATATATCAAACCGAATCTACACAAACTGAACCGGTTGTTAATTCCTTCAAACCTCGCGCTAAACGCAACAATTAGCAAATAGACCACTCTAACGAATGCCAAAGCTCATAATACCAAAATATGATATATAAGACATAACTAGGAAGATGATGGAGTATGAACTTCAATTAAAACAGCCCCGAAAAGACCTCAATTGGTCAGCCACCGTTAACTCCTAAACCGAAAGAATTAGTCAATGTCGAGTATAAGGAGCAGATTTTAGCATGCAAAGACGTATTTTATTAAATAGGAAGACCATAGAAATAAATTATGAAATATTTACCAGAGTTTAATAAATGTCTTAGGTTTATAAATATATTTTTATTATATTTTTCTAGTAGACAAAAAAATCATAAAAATTCTTCCAACACGGAAAGGTACGTTCAGCTATTGCTGTGTGCAGCAAAAGTGTTTTATTTGTTTAAAAATCATTACCAAACCAAATTAAACGATTCCAATTGGGTTGTAATCTTAACGCAAAATTTGAACTTTCAGAAGTGGAATCAACCAATTTGAACTTTTTAAAAAGGAGTCATGATGTCGGGAAGATAGACCAGATTCCGTCACCCCGCATCAGCTTTGTCACACAATTTTATAAAATCATAAAAACCATTCTAATCTCGTCCAAAAATTACAAATTATACATTTATGGAAACTAGACTTAAAGTAGAACATCATGGAAATAAGAATAGATAAAAAAACAATAAATTTACATCGAGTTACAGACCGAACAATAAACGAGTACGAATTTGTCAGAAACTGTTATAATCAAAACTCAACCCTAACATGTTCAACAAAGGGTTTAAGGGTGAAAAAGAGTTGTATTAGGGTAGGACCGACCTTGAATTAGTCTCGGGAGGCTGGAGAATGGCTGGAGCTTGCACAAAATCGAGGATAGGGAGCTGCTACTACTGCCGATCGTAACTAGAGAGAGGGGGTAGCAAGTTAGGGTTTTGTTTTTTATATTAAAATGTTACACCTAGGCCTCCAACTTGTGAAACGTAATATCTTGGACCAAAAGTTGAATAGCATGACTTACAAGAATGACAAGGAGGTCCTCGAGGAATGCCGGATCAATGCCGAAAATTTACACAATCTCTAAAAATGTCTCATGCTGATAAACGAAAATGTCAGGTGCTACATACAAATCTAACACTTTAAGTTATAAGAGGCGATGTTTTAGCAAAAGGATGGATGAACGGAATTTTAAAACGTATTACAAGGCTCTAAATTAGGAAGATGAAACCTCGGATTTTAAACAAACATTTATAAACGATCGAGTCGATTAACGAAATTTACGGGCGTTACAAAACCACTGCTTCTCGCAATATGAACGACTCATTTTGTCCTTCGCGCGACGCGAATAATCTCAAAATCGACTATAAATAGGGTAGCTTCGTGTTTGAGCCAAACCATCCCAAAACACCTTGTTTTACACACACACAACTTAGGAATTCGTGACCAAAGTTTCCCAACATTCCGATAGCTTGTTTTCGCGAGGTTTATACAAGAAACGAGGTTCCGAAGCCTTGTGAGCAACCAACCGTCTTGATAAATGAAATCCTACCAACGAGTTTCTGATCTTTCTTGTTCTCATTCTCGTATAGTTGCCTTGGGTAGGAATTATGCTTTAGTTACTTTATTACATAGTTATTTAAGACCTAGTTAAGAGTATAGTCGTTAAACGGTAAATGATTTCCGAATAATATTTTTACTTTAGTAATGACGTTACTTTCACAAGAAGTAATGTTATCAAACTATATATTTTGACGGGCATGTAGTAACTAGAAGGGGGATATCATAAGTAGACTTTTTTTGCCCAAGGTAAGTAATTTGTACAAATCTCAATCAACCGCGGGACCCATTTATTTACCTGGAGAAGTTTGCCAACGTGATAGCACCTATTAGGCCAAAGCATGCCATACCATGTACCAACTGAATACTTGGGTGTTTAATTCCAGAGAAATTTTCAATGTAAATTAATATTTTATTTAAAAAGCCTTCCGCTAAAAGAAACCCGCTACTCTGATATATTTACAAAACATGTACCAACTCGGTGTCATACCCCTAGGCCCTGGACCGGGGTGTGACAGGTTGGTATCAAAGCCATCGAAATGGGCGAATTAGGTATTAACATATTAGTACCTAAGCTTTAACAATTTATTTGATAAGTAGGGATAAGCAAAGATTGGTAGTCTACCTATCCCTAAGTATAAATCTGTGCAGATGTCGTATACGAACTACTACGGGCAAAGGCGCCGGTTAGCAAGACGATCTAAAACTGCACCAGAACAGGAGCCATCTGATACAGCCAGCAATAACTGTAATTTCGGTCACAAGCAACCGACTGATCCGATCAATCTGACTGATCCGGTGAATCCGATTAATTCGGCTGAACTGACAAATCCGATGAATCCGATAGATCAAATAGATCCTTATTTGGCTTACGGAAGCCAACCAATATACACACATGGTAGCCCACAAATGACTATAGAAATATCTAGCGATACTTTCTGAAGGCATTCAAAATTTTCCGACTGACAATCTGACCTACCATCCTTATGGGGGCATGGATGTCCAAAGTAAAATACAACAGGAATATAGCATAGATTCATCCAGTTGGATGGACTGTCACTCTGATCAAAGTTTGTCGCACTTCGGGTCACCACCACCAGGTTATCAAAATTCACACACTGTAGTAGGACCGAGTCATGGACCAACTTATTATTCTGGTTCCTTACTTCCCACCATACCAAGGACCTATACCAACAATATCTGAACAAGAGAATGAAATTCGGGAGGAAGCCCGACTAGTAGAGGAATTCTACACAACAAATATTCCCGATGAGGAAATGCAAGCCCACGTGGCAAATCCGCATTTATATCCGAAGGAAACAACCTATCTTTTTCATCAGCATCCGTGCCAGTGGGTTATCCAAACCAACCAAATGAGGTGATGGATGAGTTAAGGAATGAAAGAATCAAGAAAAAGAAGATAGGTAGTAAGATTATTAAGACATGTGACAAGATGACAAATCTTGTTAAGAAATGGGCTAGGGATTAGGAATATATGTTGTTAAAAGCATGTTTTATTTCTATCTCTCTATAATATAAATAATGTAACATAAATAAAAACCACGTATGTACTGTGTTTGAATCCATTTATTGTATTGAATCACATAATGTCTGGAGAAAAGAACCAAGAGAGCCAAGGGAGTCAAATTAATAAAACAAAGACTCCTGAAAATAACAAAGTCATACATGAAGAATATATTGGTGGAATCCGAGAAATGATTAATGAAGCAGTAACACCTTTGATTAAAGAAGCAGTTATACCTCTGATTTATGTTATACAAGATAATACTGCCAATTCGAAAAGTATGGCAAGGTCAGTTAAACGGGCACAACCAAGCCAAACCATTCTTGTTCATTCTAAGAAAGAAACTAAAATAACAAAAGAAGTCAAAGAAAAGAAAGATTAGGGTTATGAAAGCTCAACTACTGATCATGTACCAAGCAAAGTGAAAAGAATAAAGGTCAGCACGGGTTTTACTTTTAAGGATTTCCAAGTGTATAAGCCGAAAGAATTTTACGGCGACAAAGGCGCAATAGTTACTCTCCATTTGTCACACCCCGACTTAGGGCCTAGGCGTGACACCTGTAGTTGGTACCTGTTTTGTAAATATATTAGAGTTACGGATTGTTAGAGGAAGTCTTTGGTTAATATTAAAATATTAATATATTTTGAAAACTTCTTGGATAATAAATATCCAAGTATTTGATTTATAAACATTGTTTAATTTTGATTATAATATTTTAATGATTAAAAACTGAGCCATCTCCAAAAGCGAGCTTCTAACTTCAAGAAGAAAAACACTTAGGTGTATATGCTAGCCCAAAACTTAAAAGGAGTTAAACGGAGCATCAAGAACCCACCTGAAATCAATCGAACACCTGCAACGAGCTAGGAAATCCCTAAGTGCACAATCACAAGCAAGGGCCTGTAAAGTATACACAACATGTTACTAAGCTAGACCGTAAGAACACTCTTGCCTAATGGGCCGTTCAGGCCCAACACTTGGCCCAAGGCCCAACAACTTGGCCCAAGGCCCAACAACTTGGTCCAAGGCCCAAAAACTTTCAATTAACCAAATCCACCCTACGATTAAGGTCGGGGCTAACCAAGATGCACCACTCGCCCTTCGGCAATCAAATCGAGTCGAATACGCGCGTAATAAACCTTAAACCAAATTGTTAAACGAATCAGCCCCAAATGGGCCAAATTCCCCCTTTAATCTTTTCATTCATCATAATTATGTCACCCGAGTTGATCGGGTTGACAGTTGCTTTTTACAACTCTCAATTTAATATTTACACGAAAATTCGCGCGCCGCCGACTCGATTGACCAAGCACCAACCAAAACAGCCCCGAGCATCAAAAAAATAACTTTCCCACAGCCCTTAGACTCCCCTAGGGCCATACAAACTGATTCGGTTGGTCATCCAACCGATTAACTCATCAAACTCGACAATTTGCAATTCTACACCCGATAAACCCTAGTTTTCGAACTAAAATCGATTGACCGACCTAAACACCTCCAATGACCACAAAAATTTAATACGATGTAAATGCCATACCTGGGGATCTTTCTACACCGGATACTCAAATTTTTATCCATGGGAAGTGGGTCAATTACACCTTGGCCGAAAATCTGTCCAACGAAAAGTTTCGGCAAAATTGAGCATCAAAAAGATTAGGGGTGAACAAAAAGAGTGTTGGGGCTTGTAGTACATACCTTGAACTACTTCTAGGAGCTTGGAATTGATCAAAAAGTCGAAGCAAAGAAGGGAGGGGGGCTGTTCCCTGGTCCGATCGCTGCTGCTGCTGCATCTAGGGTTTAGGTTTTTTTGTTTAGTGTTATATTATAAAACTTTTTCATTCTAGCCCCCGGAAAATAATAATAATGCAACTTGGAAGAAATGTTAAGCGATTAGACGTACCGGGATGACGTAAAGGCTTCTGTGGAACGTCGGATAAATCCCAAGAATTATGCATACTCTACAATCTTTAATTCTT
This sequence comes from Bidens hawaiensis, assembly GCF_021521415.1. NCBI lineage: Eukaryota > Viridiplantae > Streptophyta > Magnoliopsida > Asterales > Asteraceae > Bidens > Bidens hawaiensis. The sequence continues at coordinate 296,584 of NW_027493601.1, forward strand.
GAAACCGGAATTAACGGGCGTTACAAGTCCACCCCCTTACAATGGGATTCGTCCCTGAATCCCGATGCGACCGGAACAACTGCGGATAATGCTTCCTCATCTCGTCTTCGGACTCCCAAGTAGCCTCAAAACTCCTACGGTGCCTCCACTGCACCTTCACCTGCCTAACCACCTTATTTCTCAGTCGCCTCTCTTGACGGTCAAGGATAGCAATCTGTTGCTCGACGTAGTTCAGCTTACCATCGAGCTCAATATCATCAAGAGGCACATGGGCCTCTTCATCCACTAAGCATTTCCTCAGATGGGACACGTAAAAAGTAGGATGAATCCCCGCGAGCTCCTCGGGCAATTCCAGCCTATATGCTACCTCACCTACTCGGGCCAATATACGGAACGGGCCAATAAACCTCGGACTGAGCTTCCCCCTCTTAAGAAAACGAATAAGCCCTTCCAGGGAGAAACTTTTAACATAACCCGATCCCCAGCCTCAAACACAATAGGCCTTCGCCTTTTATCTGCATAAGACTTCTGACGATCCTGCGCGGCCTTCATAAATGCTTTAATCTTGTCAAGTTTCTCAGTCGTAGCCTCGACCACCTCCAAACTACCCAACTGCTTCTGACCAATGGAACCCCAACAGACTGGAGTCCTACACCTCCTACCATACAACATCTCAAACGGTGGCATCCCAATCATGGCGTGATAACTGTTATTATACGAGAACTCTACCAATGGTAAGTGACGGTCCCAACTACCACCAAAGTCGATAACACAAGCCCGCAACATATCCTCGAGAGTCTGAATGGTCCTCTCGGACTGACCATCCGTCTACGGATGATAAGCAGTACTGATGAGGAGTTTGGTGCCCATCTCCTCGTGAAACCTTTTCCAAAACCTGGAGGTGAAACGCGTATCCCTATCTGAAACAATAGATACCGGAACCCCGTGCCTAGAGACGATCTCACGAATAAACACATCGGCCAGCTGCTCAGAATTAAAAGTCTCTCGAATCGGCAAGAAGTGAGCGCTCTTTGTCAGTCTATCCACGATTACCCAAATGGTGTCGTAATTACCCCTAGGAGTACGAGGCAGTTTAGTCACGAAATCCATAGTAAGATTCTCCCATTTCCACTCAAGTATTTCCAAAGGCTGAAGTTTCCCAAACGGCTTCTGATGCTCGGCCTTAACTTGCAGACACATCAAACACTTACTCACGTACTGAGCCACCTCAAATTTCATCGCAGGCCACCAATAATTTTTCTTCAAGTCTTGGTACATCTTGGTCGCGCCCGGGTGAATAGAATTGCGCGACTTGTGTGCCTCATCCAAAATTTTATCTCTAAATCCCCCATACTTCGGTACCCATAAACGACCATCCTTATAATTCACCCTGTCACCGACGTCTTCCAACAATTTCTCCTGACCCTAAACACGTTCTGACATATTCCACCTGCAAAGCCTCATTTTGAACGCTGGCTATTTGCTTCAAAATATCGGGTTTAAGGATGAGCTGGTAAGATTTTACATGAATCGGATTTGGTCTCTCCTTCCGGCTCAACGCGTCAGCCACCACGTTGGCCTTACCTGGGTGGTACATAATCTCCAAATCATAATCCTTAATCAACTCCAACCATTGACGCTGATGCATATTCAGTTCCTTTTGTTCAAAGAAATATTTTAAACTCTTATGATCGGTATAGATAACACAGGGAACACTGTACAAATAATGCCGCCACAACTTAAGCGCAAACACAACAGCCACAAGCTCCAAATCGTGAGTAGGATAATTCGCCTCGTGAGGCTTCAACTGCCGTGGGGCATAAGCGATGACTCGACCTCGCTGCATCAAAACACACCCAAGCCCCTGATAAGAGGCATCAGAATACACTACCAAATCATCGGTGCCATCAGGTAAAGCTAAAATCGGGGCATGCGTCAATCTGTTCTTCAACTCGAGAAAAGCCTCCTCCTGTTCCGTACCCCAAACGAACTTAACACTCTTCTTAGTCAACTTGGTCAGTGAAGAAGCAATTTTCGAAAAATCGGGAATAAAGTGGCGGTAATACCCCGCCAAACCCAGAAAATTACGGATTTTAGATGGAGACTTAGGAGACTCCCATTCATTCACGGCTTCTACCTTTGCAGGGTCAACCAGAATACCACTCGGGTTAATAACATGACCCAAGAATTGAACCTCACGCAACCAGAAGGAACACTTAGAAAATTCCGCATACAGTTTGTTCTTCTACAGAGCCTCCAACACTTCCACGAGATGACCGGCGTGATTGGATTCACTTTTAGAGTACACAAGAATGTCGTCGTTGAACACAATAACCGAACGATCGAGCATCGGTCTACACACCCGGTTCATAAGATCCATGAACGCAGCCGGTGCGTTGGTCAAACCGAAAGACATCACCAGAATCTCATAATGTCCATAACGAGTGCGGAAGGCAGTCTTAGGAATATCTTCCTCCCGAATCTTCAAATGATGATACCCGGACCTAAGGTCGATCTTCGAGAACCAACTAGCTCCTTGGAGCTGATCAAATAAGTCGTCGATCCTCGGGAGCGGGTACCGATTTTTAACGGTGAGCTTATTCAACTCATGGTAGTCAATGCACATTCGCATGCTACCGTCCTTCTTCTTAACGAACAAGACCGGGGCACCCCAAGGCGAGATGCTCGGCCGATTAAAGCCCTTATCGAGCAAGTCTTCCAACTGAGCCATAAGTTCCTTCATTTCATTCGGCGCTAGGCGGTAGGGAGCTCGGGCAACGGGCTTGGCGCCCGGTACAAGGTCTATCTGGAACTCGACCTCACGATCCGGCAGCACTTCTGACAAATCATCTGGAAATACATCCGGGAAATCCCGAACAATAGGAACATCACTGACAGTAGCCACCTCGGTATTTACATTCATAGCATACGCCAGATACGCTCCGCACCCCCGCTGCATCAACTTTCCCGCCTTAAGCATAGATGTAATATGTGGCGTCGCAACATTCCGATCACCGAAGACCGTAATTCGAGTCCCATCCGGGGCCCTTAGACAAACGAGTTTCTGACCACAAATGCTCTGAGCATCAACATTCGTGAGCCAATCCATCCCGAGCACCACATCAAAACAACCAAGCGGCATCAAATACAATCGCACCGGAAATCTATAACAAGACAACTCTATGGAACAACCCTGAATAGCCCAAGACACGGACACAGATTTTCCTACGGCAACCTCAACCTCAAACACATCGACTACGCGCTCGGGTGATTTATTCAACGAGGAACAGAAAGCGGTAGACAGAAAACTCCTATTGGCGCCCAAATCAAATAAAACTGACGCTTGTAACTCATCAAGTAGAAAAGTACCTGGGACGATATTATACTACTGCTTAGCTACACGGTCAACACATATGATTTCAAAGGAACAAGAAGTTATAACGGTGGAATGAAAGCTAAATAAGGAAAAGTACCTGAAACGACATCCGCATCCTCTTTCGCTTCCTTCTTGGAGATGTTGAAGGCCCTTGCCCTGGTCTTCGGCTTCTCTTCCATCTTTCCTCTTGAGGAAGTCCCCTAACCGGGACACCCCCCCCGCCACTTTACTGGTAGGACAGTTTGATGACAAGTGACCGGAACCCCTACATCGGAAACAAGTCAGAGTCGGACACTCGTAATGGGGGTGCCCAACCTTATCGCAACGAAAACATGTGCCGGACCCACTCTTACATTCCCCCTTGTGTAGTTTGCCGCACTTCTTGCAATTACCGAAAGCCGCATCCTTCCTAAACTCAAAAGTTTCAGTCTTCACCCTCTTGCCAGACGAACTAAAATTGTTCCCCCAAGCCGCTTACCATACGAATTAGTGTTCCAAGTCTTCCTAGCCTCGTTCGGCGGTAACTTCTCCCTCTGCTCATACAATGTACCTGCCAAGGTAACCACCGAGTGAAAGGAGTTCATGTCAGTGGTCACCACACCCCTTCGAACATCCACCGGGAGGCCCTTCACATACTTCTTAATCCTTTTTGCCTCAGGGGTAACCAGATCGGGACATAAGCGAGCCATCTTGTTGAACTTTGTGGTGTATTCTCGATGTGTCATACTGCCCGCCTCCAAGGTCAAGAATTCCTGTTCAGTTTTATCCAATTCGTGTGGAGGACAGAACTGATCGAGAACCAACTTCTTCAATCCATCCCATGTTATCCTCCTAATCGATCGATCACCCATAGCCTGCACCAGATTATCCCACCAACATAATGCCTCGGAACGAAACGAGGCGGTAGCAAAAGTGACCATGTCATCCCCCTTGCACTTACTAACCCTCAGAACGGCCTCCATCTCTCTCACCCACTGATACGCTGCCAAAGCGTCTTTAGTACCATTGAAGGAAGGGGGTCGCACTTCTTAAAGTCACCAAACGAGCAACCCCGGGTCGATACACTAACAGTCCGCACCTCATCTTCATCCCCACTCGGCATATACACTTCCTCTTCCTCTTCGACCTGCACCTCTTTACTCTTCCTTCCCATATCCAAACCCTTACCAACCAGCGGCTCCTCCATGGCCCTGACGGCCTCAGCAACGATCTCAGGAATGGCGCTATGGAGCACCTGGTAAACCTCATCCGCGATAGCCGCGCGCAAAGCTGGATCTAAGGTGGGGTTATCCACCTCCTCAAGAATCGGGGTCTCCTCCCGCTGGGGAGTAGGAATCTCTCTCTCAGCTTCGGCACATGGCTTACGACCATGGCCGCGAACACTAGGACCACCTCTCTTAGCAGCTCGAGTATTAACCATGACTTATCCCTACAAAGACAGAATTTTAACACTGTCAAGTACAAGTGGTAATTTGAACATGTAAGGTAAGGGTAAACTGCTAATGACGTTGATCAAGTGTAATTAGTCGTTTACTTTACCCGCCCGTCCTAACCACCCCCTGTCCCTAACCTCGTAAGCCTTCCATCTAACACTTAAACAGTTAATCACATACCGGGAACTTTTAAATTTAAAGGAATGACTAAATAATTAAAAGTTACCTCTTGGCGTGGAGCTACTCGCGGTGGGCATATTGGTCTCTTTTCTTACAGTTCGAGTCCAAGCATTCGGGGATGCTTGGATCCCTCGAACCAAGGCTCTGATACCAACTTGTAAGGTCCCGAACACCAGGAACCCCACAGTTGGTAATCATTCCAACGCACTCGTAAAAATAATTAAACTTAAAAACAATTCTTTGCATTAAAATAGCATTACAGAGTATAATTCGGCGGAAAACGTAAATAGATAAATGAGTTCCCAAAATCAAAATTAAGTATAACTTTTAAAAGTCTTTTGAAATAAAATGTTCATAAGTAATTCTTCATTCCAGTATGCCCTTCACCGTCCAAGTAGCTCCGTGCACGTCCAAGCGATAAGGCATCCTCTTCCTAACCTGAAACTTACACTAACATGCACACAAAGTCAGCTTAAGCTGAGTGAGTTCAAGTTTTAAATAAGTAGCAAAAGTCTTAATAATCATTCCAACGGTTTTAAAACAACAACCGGAAGTACATCGGTTAGGTCACCACATTCAATAAATAGTCATTCTTACGTATGAGCATCTCTATACGTGCATTCATATATATATCAATATATATATATATAACATTCAGGGCCGAGAAAACGTACAACCCAAACACGTAACATTCGGTGCATGCAAACACAAAGTAGGCATACGCAACATTCAGTAGTCGAGACGACTACAACATTCGCCAAATATTGGCCATTCTAAATATATATAAATATATATATATATACACATTCTATAACATTCCAAGGTCTACCAATACTAGCAAGCCTATGTAAAACCATTCAAAACATTTCATCAAGTAAGAAAAACACTTAGGTGTGCATGCTAGCCCAAAACTTAAAAAGAGTTAAACGGGGCATCAAGAACTCACCTGAAATCAATCGAACACCTGCAACGAGCTTGGAAATCCCTAAGTGCACAATCACAAGCAAGGGCCTGTAAAGTATACACAACGTGTTACTAAGCTAGACCGTAAGAACACTCTTGCCTAATGGGCCGTTCAGGCCCAACACTTGGCCCAAGGCCCCACACTTGGCCTAAGGCCCAACAACTTGGCCCACACTTGGCCCAAGGCCCAACACTTAGCCCAAGACCCAACATTTTGGCCCAAGGCCCACCAACTTGGCCCATAGCCCAACAACTTTCAATTAACCAAATCCACCCTACGATTAGGGTCGGGTTAACCAAGATGGACCACTCGCCCGTTGGCAATCAAATCGAGTCGAATACGCGCGTAATAAACCTTAAAAAAAATTGTTAAATGAATCAGCCCCAAAAGGGCCAAATTCCCCCTTTAATCTTTTCATTCATCATAATTATGTCACCCGAGTTGATCGGGTTGACGGTTGCTTTTTACAACTCTCAATTTAACATTTACACCAAAATTCGCGCACCGCCGACTCGATTGACCAAGCACCAACCAAAACAGCCCCGAGCATCAAAACAATAATTTTCCCACAGCCCTTAGACTCCCCTAGGGCCATACAAACTGATTCGGTTGGTCATCCAACCGATTAACGCATCAAACTCAACAATTTGCAAATTTACACCCGATAAACCCTAGTTTTCAAACTAAAATCGATTGACCGACCTAAACACCTCCAATGACCACGAAATTTTAATATGATGTAAATGCCATACCTGGGGATCTTTCTACACCAGAAACTCTAATTTTTATCCACGGGAAGTGGGTCAATTACACCTTGGCTGAAAATCTGTCCAACGAAAAGTTTTGGCAAAATTGAGCATCAAAATGATTAGGGGTGAACAAAAAGAGTGTTGGGGCTTGTAGTACATACCCAGAACTACTTCTAGGAGCTTGGAATTGATCAAAAAGTCAAAGTAAAGAAGGGAGGGGGGCTGTTCCCCTGGTCCGATCGCTGCTGCTAGCTGCATCTAGGGTTTAGGTTTTTTTGTTTAGTGTTATATTATAAAACTTTTTCATTCTAGCCCCCGGAAAATAATAATAATGCAACTTGGAAGAAATGTTAAGAGATTAGACGTACCGGGATGACGTAAAGGCTTCTGAGGAACGTCGGATAAATCCCGAGAATTAGGCATACTCTACAATCTTTAATTCTTGAAACCGGAATTAACGGGCGTTACATTTTGTGCATGCAGACCGTGAGAATTTCTCTAATTCTCTTTCTAGGTCTATTTCGTTTAAAAATATTTTATATGGCGTTGACTTAAAGCTAATCATCTTTTTGAAATTTGTCCACCTGGACGTTTTCTCATTTTATTATTAATGTTCTCCCTACTTCCAACTTTCTTGGAAGGATTGCTTTAAGAGCGTGCACTTTCTTTTCTTGATATACTACAATGAAATTTTAAAGATAAGTTCAATACTCGGGGAATTTAAAACATATATTTATTTATATTGTAGTTTACAAGAGTACACAACATTATTATAGTTATATTTGTTTACAACCATTGCGATTCTTTATCATCTATTTCTTCCAACGGACACTTAATTTCTTGATTTTATTTTCCTTCTTGGTATTCTCGCTTGTCTCCTTTTCTTTTTCGTTTTCTATTTCCTTCTCTTCTTCCATCTCTATTTCGTTGAGCATTGCTTCGGCTATTTTTGTAACATCGATTCCATAACAAGTTGAATCATCTATGATGTTATATATTCCTTCTGAAGTATTACAATTTGTACTCCGGCATTCATTTTGAGGATAAGCAAAATATGGATCTTGATTTGTTGGATAATTAAAATATTCCTGACCCTGAGGATTTTCTTCTGGATCAATCATTATTTCTTTTCCCTTTGGCATTGTTGATTTCTTGGATCTACTTAATCCTGCTCCTTGCATATTCTGTCTTGGAATGATATGAGCTAGTGGGGTATTGGTATCGAAGGAATCTGAATCTCCCTTCGTTGTTGTTTGATACGAGTCTTCCTCACTGGATACAGGGATTAGGAGTAAGGTTGTCCCTATACATCCTTTTCCTTTACCTAACGGAGGTTGGAATGATCCTTGGCCAGATTGACGATCAGACATATGTACGATGTTAGATTGGGAATAGGATTGTATTCCTATCTTATCCGTAATAGTTTATTATTTAGTGATTGTATTTAGATATTGTTAATCAGTATCGGTATGATAAGATTGAATCTTATGTCTAATCATTCAATAGCTATATATGCTGATACTCTCAGTTGAATACCAATGCTTTTATCATAAACTTAATTCTGATCAAAGCCTAGGTATTGTCAATACCTAATTCGCTAAGATCGATGGCTCTGATACCAACTTGTCACACCCCGACTTAGGGCCTAGGCGTAACACCCATAGTTGGTACACGTTTTGTAAATATATCAGAGTTGCGGGTTGTTAGCGGAAGTTTTTGGTTAATAATAAAATATTAATTTATTTTGAAAACTTCTTGGATAATAAATATCTAAGTATTTGATTTATAAACCTTGTTTAATTTTGATTATAATGTTTTTATGATTAAAAACTGAGCCATCTCCATAAGCGAGCTTCTAACTTCAAGAGTGACTTTTATTCATTGCTATCTGCGCTATACTTGCTTTCCTGTAATGTGGGGGAAAAATATGTCAGCGATATGCTGGTGAATCGTTGACTCTGAAAACATTTATAAATATTTAACCGACAAGATAGTTTTGGAACAAACTCGGCAGAAACGTCTCTTATTTCTGGGAACTTGTGCCACTACCATACATACATAATTATGGTTCTCCAAGAACTAATGCCCATTGGAGAACTTTGGTTATGTTTGGTAGCCTGTGGCTATATAGCCTTGATTCATAGGTTAACAAATATGTTTGGATCCAGACACATGTGTATTCGGTCTGAGTTGCTTTTATTTTCTACCTTGTGACTTAGGGATAACGTAATCCCAAAAATTTAGAGATTACGTAATCGGTGTGATTGATTGAAAAACTTTCTTGATTGTGAATGATTGTTAACCTATAAACAAATAGGTTTGAATGATTACCTTGATGGTGTTTCTTGATTAGATTGTAGACCTAAAGTCTGGTTTTAACCTTGATTAGGTTTATGAAAGTTTGAAATCATGATTGTATTTGTGGGCGTTTGATATAGCTTGCTTTGGCTTAATAGAGTCTATCACATTGGCAAACTTCTCCAGGTAAGTAAACGGGTCCCGTGGTTGATTGGGATTTATACGAATTACTTACATTAGGCAAGAAGAGTCTACTAATGATATCCCCCTTACAGTTACTACATGCCCATCAAAATATAGTTTTGTATTAAATTATTCTTATAGACATAGTGTTATGGAAAACTGTTTGTGAATGCTTTAAAAATCATTTCAAGATTAAAAGGCCATTGCCTTGACTGAGTCTAATCTATCTATAATATGATTGAAATGACTTAAACTTAGGTCCAACCTTAGTGAACACTTGAAATGCTAATACTAAGGCAAAGTGATTGCTTGATTGGCAAAACCTTGCTTCTAACTCGCTTATCTTGAGCAACGGAATGCCAGAACTCCAATTCCTGCACAATTCTCGAGAAAATAGGATCTCGGAACTTCACGGCAATCGGGCACACTTTCCAATAATAAGTATGTGAAAGAAATGGTGTTTTTGGGATGAATGGGTTTCAAACTCGTAGCTCCCATTTTATGGGCATATTTTGGCCTTTATCGCGTAGCGCGATGGGGCTTCTTTGTGGCCATCGCGTAGCGCGACATCGCAATTTATAATATCTTTCCATTTGTTGACAAGTGGTTGGACACGTAAATCTGGTTTCTTAACGTGGTCATCGCGTATCGCGATGCCCCCTTTATCTTTAACCATCGTGTAGCACGGCGCCCCCTTTTTCTTGATTTTGATGAACTGCTTCGCGTAGCGCGATGAAGACTATTATCTTCCTGTCGCGTAGCACGAAGGGTCTTAAGAAACCAAAAATTTTTATTTTGTACCCTTTAAGTTCCAGAAATTGACATTTTTAGTCCAAAATAATTATGGAATTTTCTAGGATGTTACACCGTTGGCTGGAGGATATGGAATCTTTTGTCGTCATCAGAAAGTGAACTGAGGAGGAAAGAATTCAATATACTTCCCAGATGTTTATAGGGGAAGCTTTGGAATTGTGGAACACATTAATCAATGTGAAGGGGAGAAAAAATGTGTACAATCTTGAATGGAGAACTTTCAAAGAGATGATCAAACAGAAATTTTGTCCAGTACACGTGATCGATCAAATTCAAACGAAATTATGGAATCATAAAGTAATTGGTACAAATCTCAAGGAGTACAACACGAAATTCCTTGAGTGCTGCAGATTGGTACCTCATTTGGTTATCCCTGAATATAATAAGGTGACCTGATACATCTATGGGTTACCCATAGGAATTCGCGATCACATACGATCACATATGTCGTCTACAACTGCATCTGCAATTGAACTCGCGGGGTATGTACACCCCAACCTAAGGCGGAAATGTCGGCGCGTGATCCGATTGCTCACAGCTCGAAGATATTATCATAATATAAAAGTGACAATATCTAATTAATTATTTTATTCAAATATACACACACGTTTACAAACGTTACAAAACAATTCAAATAAATGATTATAAACATGATTTAACAATCGTCTTCTTTATAACCTATGGTCTTGACTAAATATCCATACTTTAATTCAAGCAACCTGCATATGCGTAGAAAATTGAGTTTGGTCAACAACACATGTAGAGTGAGATGATCACCAATTTGACACAACAAATAATAATATATATGTATGATAGATAATTGATAAATGATAAGTGACAAATGCTCAAACCAACCATGTGATAGTAATAAATAAAATTATAACAAAACATGTATGTAACCAAATAGTGCTAGTGTGCCAATGAATCATTGCCAAGCGAATCGGGCATTGATTACAATGACTAAAATTGTCGGTTTACCTTCACCAAGCAAATCGGGCTCCGGTTACTATGACGTTCGTATGATCATACTAATGAGAATCCAAGACTTGATAGAATACAAACACACTTAAACAAATAGCAATTAGCAAATAGCATTTAATTGATACAACACACAATGATCACGTTTGCGATTGTTTGCGATATATATACGATAGAAAATATGAATAAGTACGCATATGTCCCCAAAACGTTTGAAAATAGTGTATAAAAAGGGAAATGATCAAACTCACCTTAGATCAATGATAAGCAATTAATAAATGCGATTAAACGAGGTATGGAATAAGCGAGTCGTCCACTACAGGTCAAATGTTATAAATGATCAGAATATGAATCTATGAGATATTATAATACAATTAAAAACGAACTCGTGGCCGTTTTAAGCGATGTTAAAGGTTTCTAAGGGCTATTTGGCACAATTGAAAGTTATGAAATTATAAAATAAGTTAAACCAAGTTAAATACCAATAAATAAAAGTTTTAAATTTTTTAAAGGTCCCAATTGCGTTCCCGAATTGGTTTAATCTTAAACGAATACAAATACAAAAATCTGAGATGTTACAGTCTCCCCTACTTTAGGGAATTTCGTCCCGAAATTAAGGAAAACTAAAACATAATCATTTTTGAAAATAATTAAACTTTTTAAGGAAAATATCATAACATAGAACTTCTAATAATCGAAGCAACGCTCCAAATGACAATCCGATAAGGGCACTTATATATATGATGTACCAGCGACGTATCCACCATGTCTTTATAATCTCAACATTCGTACCGTTACCCAAGCTATCTTCGGTTCTAAATCATGAGACATAATTGTACTTATTATGATTTCCTTGCAAGGACTTTAATAATTATGTTCCAGACCATAATTACTCTTATCGTCGGATGGTCCGCATAACTCGTTTCATCATGTGAGTTACAAAACATTTAAAACCATCATTTGAAAGAAGCAAACGTTTTGATAACTTTAACTATAAATCCATGAGACACTTAATAAATGTTCGAGTTGGATTATTAAAACCAGGTGATTTCTAATAATATCTTTTGATTAGGAAAGTGGAATTGGGGAGATTGAAAGAAAATGGACTTCTTGAAATGAATTATGATAATCGAGAATAAGCTAAAAGTGGAATATTATATGAAGTTAACCTTGATAGATAAAAGAACTTGATTCATGAGATGGTATGCATAAAAGTTTACTTAACAACAATCTCATAATGACTAGCGACATGTGAACTCTTTTAAGTATCGTATTTATTAGGATTAAAATTTTTAAAACCGATAGTATAAGTTTAAACATAGTTAACGAAAATCTTGATTAGTCGAGTTTGGTTAGTTTGAGAACTTATGAGATTAAAGAGAAGTTAATATTATGAGATTAAAGAGAAGTTAATATAAAGTTTATAGTTTTTCAAGTTCTGATTTTTGAGAAGAGATTAATTTGATTTTATAATAAAATATCATAATAATTAGTACATAATAATTTAAATATTAATGAAAATGCGAAAATGTACGTATTCAAATAAATCGTTTAATAGATTAAATTGGGGAAATGGATATTCCCGAACCACCGAGATAGTCCTATTCCAATTAAATCTTTAAAATTAGATAGAATATAAAGGGGTATTTGAAGATATTAAATTAGATTAAATTGGGAATTCAAAGATTTTCCTTTTTTCACAAAATCGTTATAAATATTAGGAAGTACGTAAATTGAATTATTGAAAATGGAAACTCAAGTGAATAACAAATTTTTAATTTAATTGTGATAACAAAAATAAAATGTGAAGCATATAAAAATAAGATAAATGCGAGGCTAGAAATCCATGAACCACCTTGACTATTTCAACAACTACGAATTTATCATTTAAAACGTTCAAAATGTATTAAAAATCAAAGTGGAGGGTTGAAATATTTATGAACTCACGTTTAGTTTCAAATAACGAACTTAATCAATAAATAAAGTGAGTGATGAGTTTTAATGGGGATTAACCAAAAAGTCAATTTTAATGGTAAAAATTTAATTAATGGTATATTTAATTTAATAATGAAAATAAAGTTTGAATGGTGAAAAATTCAGTTTAATATCAATAGAATTTACAATATTTGAATTTTAATACTAAGGATTTATAAAATAGAAAGTAAGTAGTGAAAAGTAACATGAGGAAATTCAAGAGGTAATAAGATGTTTATAGTTTAAAGTTGAGGGTAATTATTGAAACACACTTGATAATTTATAGTTCGGGAATATGGAAATAAATGAGAAAAGATGATTTAAATAATATTTTAACGGATATGAGTTAGTATAAGATTTCTTGTTCGGGGTATTCTGGTTTTGTTGAGGTTGGCGGTTGTTCGGTTAATGGCATATGGCAACAAACTCCTTGATGATTCTAGTAGTCGAACGACGATCGTGAGAAGCAAATGAACGACATTGATTACGACGATAGATTCTTAGGGAGGACATTCTATGAGAACCAAAGATAAAACTTCATGAGATGATGGGTAAGTTGTGGAAATGAGTCAATGTGAGTCAATAGAGAAGTGTAATAGAATTGTGCTAGTGATGACTCGAGGACAAGTCGGAATTTAAAATAATAATTTTTGAGATATTTAATTGAATAAACAATGTTTATAAAGTTTTCCAAAAGTAAAAATGTTTTGGGTTGGGCTTTCCATGGGCTTCCCATGGTAGCTTAAGATCCCAAATAAAATAAGCAAACATATCAAATGAGTTGGCCTCTCATGAGCTTTCCATGGCAATTTGAATGACCCAACTAAATAAAGCAACATAAAGTTTGTGAATTGGCCTCCCATGAGCTTTCTATGGCAATTTGTTGGCCCAATTCAAATAATGTGTAATAAATAATTGAGTTGGTCAGCCCATGTGCGTGTACATGGCATTTAATTGACCCAACTAATTAACGAATTATCGAATCAATGGAGTTGTTCAGACCATGAGTGTTACATGGCATTTAACCGACTTAACTAAATTTCGAATCAACGAATTAAATAAACTTAAAATAACTAAAAACACAATTTGGAAGTATTACCGTTTAGCCGGTTATGTTTACCACGCAACCGTTTAGCCGATTACGGGCACCACTTGAAGTTATGGTTGTACGACATTTGTCATACCCCCACGCTTCATGGTGAAGGAACAAAACAAAACACGGGAATTGTTAAGGAATTTCCCACCATAAAAGGCAATCTACTAAAATAAAATATTTAGAAAAATATTTTGAATGTGAGGCGTAGCCTCCGAATTTGTGTGTGTGCAATAAATAAATAAGATAAGTACAACAAAATAACTGAACTAAGCAAGCTATAAACAATTTATTAAATAGCATATAACCTTCGGCTCTGATACCAATCGGTCACACCCCAACCTAAGGCGGAAATATCGCTGCGTGATCCGATTGCTCACTGTTCGAAGATACTATCATAATATAAAAGTGACAATATCTAATTAATTATTTTAATTCAAATATGCACACACGTTTACAAACGTTACAAAAAAATTCAAATAAATGATTATAAACATGATTTAACGATCGTCTTCATTATAACCTATGGTCTTGGCTAAACATCCATACTTCAATTCAAGCAACCTGCATATGCGTAGAAAATGGAGTTTGGTCAAAAACACATGTTGAGTGAGATGATCACCAATTTTGACACAACAAATAATAATATATATGTATGATAGATAATTGATAAATGATAAGTGACAAATGCGCAAACCAACCATGTGATAGTAATCAATCAAATCATAACAAAACATGTATGTAACCAAATCATGCTAATGTGCCAATGAATCGTTGCCAAGCGAATCGGGCATTGATTACAATTACTAAAATTGTCGGTTTACCTTCACCAAGCGAATCAGGCTTCGGTTACTAAGACGTTCGTATGATCATACTAATTAGAATCCAAGACTTGATAGAATACAAACACACTTAAACAAATAGCAATTAGCAAATAGCATTTAATTGATACAACACACAATGATCACGTTTGCGATTGTTTGTGATATATATACGATAGAAAATATGAATAAGTACTTATATGTCCCCAAAACGTTTGAAAACATTGTATAAAAAGGGGAATGATCAAACTCACCTTAGATCAATGATAAGCGATTAATAAATGCGATTAAACAAGCTATGGAATAAGCGAGTCGTCAACTACAGGTCAAATGTTATAAATGACCAGAATATGAATATGTGATATATGATAATACAATTAAAAAAAAACTTGTGCCCACTGGAATCAATCCAAACGGACGTTTAAAACTCAAGTTATGTTATATTTAAAATTTAAGCGAGCTGGTACTGACCAGAATTCGAACAGCGAGTCCGGAGTTGGGTTTTGGTTAGTAGCCTTAAAATTTTGTTTCAAGAATAAAAGTCTTCTGGACCGAACGTTGAATCCGACCAAAAGTATGAGAAAACGTTAAGTCAAACTTGTTGACTGTTTTGCCCTTTAACGGGTTTTAAGAGAATTGACCAGTCAACCCCCTTCAACCACTAAAATTGATTGAAGGTTATTGACTAGGGAATATTAATGAACGATTTCTATGTTTACAACTTACCCGGAAAGTGAAAGGATTAAGAGAAACAATGAGTTAAAGGTTGGTGCATGAGCAAAGTCAAACTTCAAGGCTCGTATCTTCAAGTAAAACGTAAAAAACCGAAGGATATGGTGACGCTCAGAGGAGGTGACGGCTGAGAAGGCTCCTCTAGGGTTTAGGGATGATTTGTGATAGGAAATTATGATGTATTTATATAGATATTACAAAAACGAACTATATTTGGAAGATTTACTCGTTTAAGTAACAAAATACGATTTTAATGAGAATATCGATGTAATATATCAAAGATTTCATGATTTATTAGTAATTTAAGAATATGGATTTGTATTTTAGTTATAATCCTTTTCTTGGACCTTAATTTACTCAATTTATGCCAAAAATTAGGAAACAAAATAAGCTATTTATTGAGAAAATCTAGTACAATAACTAACAAAATTTGGCTTGGACACCAAGAAAACGAAATTGGACCAGCTATATCATTTCTTGGAGTTTAAGTTTCGTTAATTTAATCGAAAATAGGAAAGAATAGACAAAATTAGTCCATGTAGTTCCTGAAAATACGATTTTTAGCCGTTTATAAGGGCTATTTGGCATAATTGAAAGTTATGAAATTATAAACTAAGTTAAATACCAATAAATACAAGTTTTAAATAGTTATAAAGATCCGAATTACGTTCCCAAATCGGTTTAATCTTAAACGAATACAAATACGAAAAATCCGAGATGCAAGAACTGTGGGAAGAGACATGAGGGTAGATGTTTGAGGCCAACACTTAAAACTGATATTCGCAAATATGATCCATCTGCGATTTGTAATTCCTGCAAAAGGCTTGGCCACAAGGAAGAGGACTGTAGAAAGAAGTTGATATTCTGCTTTGACTGCGGAGGGAGAGGACACTTTAATGACGAATGCACTAAGAGGAAACCAACGACTGGTGGCGCTAGTGGAAGTGGCGCTAAAAATGACGGAAGAAAAGGGAACGCCCACGCTTTTATGCTGAACACACAAAAGGAGGGAGGATTACCAGATGTGATTACTGGTACGTTTACTATTAATAATGTTTATGCTAGAGTATTATTTGATTCCGGAGCTAATAAGAGTTTTGTAGATTATAAATTCTGTAGTCTATTAAATTAACCTTTAGCTAAATTAAATAATCACTATGAAAGTAGAGACTACTAACGGAAAGTTAATCCAATATATTTCCTTAGCTGGGTACGATATACTAGTACAGCTATTACCCATGGAGTTAGTAGGTTTTGATGTAATTCTAGGAATGGATTGGTTATTTGCCAACCAAGCCCGTATTATATGTAATGAGAAAGCAATCGATATACTAACTCCTAATAAGAAAGTTATCCGTATAGCTGGGGATAAAGAAGCTGGTAGGATTGGAATCATTTCCAAGATCAAATCAAGTCATTGCTTAGGTAAAGGTTACCTCACATTTATGGCTTACATGACTAAGGAACCTGAATCTAAGAAGATGGAAGAAGTTCCAATTGTATCTGAATTTAAGGATGTATTTCCCGAGGAGTTACCTAGAATCCCACCTGATAGAGAGGTTGAATTCAGAATAGACTTAGTTTCAGGACCATCTCCAATTGCTAAATCTCCTTACAGATTAGCATCGACACTGATAAAGGAGCTAAAGAAATGATTAGATGAGTTACTGGAGAAGGGATTCATAAGACCAAGTTCTTCACCGTGGGGAGCTCCAATTATTTTTGTTAAGAAGAAATACGAATCGATAAGGATGCGCACAGATTATCGTGAGTTGAATAAAGTGACAATCAAGAATCGATATCCGCTCCCAAGAATCGATGATTTATTCGATTAGTTCCCAGGGGCAAGTTGTTTTTCCAAAATTGATCTCAGATCCGGATATCATCAGCTGAAAGTTCAGGAAGATGTGTCACACCCCGTCAAGCGATTTGCGGAAGCGTAAAATGGTAATGTAACAGACACACCTGGTATCAAATATATTGTTCATATAGAAATATTACTAACTAATTTACAATATATTACATTGTTCTAACATCTTTTAAAAACTAGGTGATACAATCGAAACTAGTCTTCAACTACTTCATTTCTAACTCAAATCAGTTTACACGGCCTTGATCACAATCCAAACACATAGCACATACTCAATCTACTTCACTTTTTTGATTACCTGAAAAGCATGTTAAAAACAGGTCAACTATGAATAGTTGGTGAGTTTCATAAGTTTTAACGAAATCAGTTCTGCGTAGCACACAGTTATAATTTGTATGTACGTGCGTATGTAAAAAAGTATTTACGTTTGTATATAAATACATCTGTATCTTTATATGTACATATGTAAGTGTGTAAGTTTATGATATAAATTTGAAATTACAATCATGACTATTTGTTCATACTACCTGCCTTTATTTTCCATGAAAATCAACCACCGTGGCTCCCCTTCCGCCCACAACAGTTCCGCTGCCACCTGCAACCTCTGTCCCACCGTCGCCACCGTCCGCAACTTCCGTTATGCCCCTCTACAACCTTCGATTTTCTTGAATCAGTAAGCCTTTGAAACTTCAATCAGTAAACTTTAGATGCATTTGATGGATATTTGAAACTTGAAGTGATGAATGGTGGGGATACAGTAGTTACCCGGTTAGATTTGTAACTCATGTTTGAGTTTTGTTTTTGAATCGATAAACACAGAATCGTAACTCTTGACGTTTCGTTGGGGGTATCGGAGAAATTTGGGGTTTGGTCCGTCGAACAAAACAAAAGCAACACACCAGGACACTTATGAAGAAAATAAGCAATCAAGTTTCTAAAAAGGGCTAGGGTTTGGTGATGGCGGGTGGTGGTGATGGGTGAATTGCATAGGAGGGAGGGAGAGAGAGAGATATATATAAAGAGAGAGATAATTGTTATACTGAGTCAAGTAAGCTGCCATATAAGCAATTTTTTGACAACTAGGCATGCCACATCAGCAAATCATTAACGGAGTTAGTCATCCATTAGTCGCGGCCTGTTAAAAATAAATATACCAATAGTTTGGACTGTTAGCAGACACGTGTAAAATTGGGACTGATATTTACCAATAGGGCGTAGTTGGGATTATTTAAAACCAATATTCCTTATTTATATAAAATTGGTTTATTTAAAAAAGTATAACCAAATTTAATAAGTTATATACATGTATTAACTGTTTATAATAAACGGTATTTTTAAAAATGATTATTAAATTACAAAATAATGTAATTGCTCCTCTAAAATTATAAAGTTTAATAATCGTTAATATACCTGTACTTCATTCCTTATTCACTAACCATTCACTTTCTTTTTGAAAAAGTACATTCCTTATTCAGTAACCATTCTCTTTCTTTTTTAAACCATTTTATGTGATCATTAATATACCTGTTTTTCTTTTTTGCTCTCTACACAAATGTTGGGATTACATGTAGAAACATATAACTTACCGATAAAAATTAAATAAATTAGTTAAATTATACAAATAATTACAGTTTAAATACATAAATTACCAAAGTACTGCATGATACACAAATGACATAAATTACCCAAATTACATCTACAAGAATTTTACAAATTACCAAAATTACATTTACACAAATTATAAAAATTACATCTACAACAATTACACAAATTATCCAAATTACATTTACATAAATAATCCAAATTTCATCTAGTGTAATGACACAACTTACCAAAATTACGTTTACATAAATTCAAATTTTAATAGGGTAGAGAGATAATTGAGATTTTAAAAATAATAATAATAATAATAATAATAATAATAATAATAATAATAAATCCTTTTTGTTAATATTAAAGAGGACACATATGAATTTCATCTCATACCTTAATTTTATCTTCACAAAAAAATATACACAAATTTAATCTTAAACTTAAAATCAGTTTGGTTCCTATCGACTTGTTTCCATACATTATGAGCTCATGTTCTCCCACACATTCAACAAATCATTCAATAAATAAATAAATAAATAAATTAAAGATTCATTTTTATAATAAATTTGGATTTTTTAAAAATTTTGAATTGAATAATGTTATATTTTTATGTAATGAGTTTAATTAAAAAATTGTTTTTTTATCAAATACTATTTATTTTTAAAAACGAGCATTACATATAAAAGAGAAATACCACTTTTTAAGGAAATTAATTTCGTTTGAAACAATTGGAATCAACAACTCCACTTTTAGAAAATAAATTAGAACTTAAATTAAATTTAGATGTATTTGGGTTGAAAAATAAGAATTATTTTTGAGAGATAGAGAGAGCGATAGATATTCGATAAAGATTGATGTGTTGGAAAATAAAAAGATCATTATATCCTTATGTATATAAAGTTAGAACATGATGTGGGTCAATAATGACCAAGTATTTAGTTATCAAGATCTTAAAACTTAAGATTGTTCTTACATGAAATCAATCACACTCACACACACACACACACACACACATATATATATATATATATATATATATATATATATATATATATATATATTTGGTAAGAATCCTAAGAGAACCCTTTACAAATTAAGAATTTTGAGAACCATTTTAGACCACTAAAAAACCTCTAAAAAAATATTTAAAAAATTATAAAATAAAATTTTTATAAAGTAAAAAAAACCAAAATTCATAATTTCATTCCGGTTTCATAAAAAAAACACACAAAAAAAAATAATTATTTCTTATTATACCTATACACATCCGTAATTTCATTTAATCTCTAGTTACGAAATATACACATATGTACATTATCATTTACTTTAAATTGGACATATTTGTATAAAAAACATATGTGTACTATATGTATAATTTAGCTAAACCGAAAATTTTTTTTTCGTTTTTTTATGAAACCGGGATGATAAATAAAAATTTTGGTTTTTTTACTTTTTTTATTTTTGGGGTTTTTGAGGTCAAAAGTGATTCTCATAGTTCTCAATTCCCAAAAAGTGTTTATGTGATCCTGATCCTATATGTATATGTGTGCGTGTGTGTGTATGTGTGTGTGTGTGTGTGTGTAGGGTAAGGTTAAAATGAAAACCTACAGTTGTGAAAACCCGCGAAAACACAATGTAACATCGTTTTTTTTACATGTAATATATGTTGTAACATTTAATACAAAACATCGAAATATAAAAACAAATGTTTTGCTATTTTTTAACATTTTTTTACTAATTTTTATATATGTTTTCAGGAGAGAGAAAAAGTTATATTTTATATTTACATTTTTTATTCACTTTAATTATGAACCACAAGATTTAAACATTAATTAAAAACATGTGGTTGAGAATGGGTTTCTAAAGTTTTCATAACTCAAGTTGGTTTTCATTTTATACTTAGCATATATATATATATATATATATATATATATATATATATATGTATGTATATATATATATGTATGTATGTATAAGGGAGTGTTCAAATGAAAACCTTTATCTTTAGTAAAAGCTATGAAAACTACTTAACCACTAAAGTATTTCCTATTATTTTTTATTTAAAAGATTAGTAAGGTAATTTTGACACATAGATAACTTATTAGAATCCCTTAATGATGCCCCCTCTTATCTCTATTTATCTCTCCCTAAAAAATATATCAGTCTATTAAACCTGTTCCCCAACCTTAACCTCAACAAAGGCTCATTTGATTTCATCAATTCGATTTAAATAAAAATTCAGCTTCATCGATTGCGTTTTTGGAGAAAAATGTGTCGGTCGTTAAGGTTTTTTTTTAATTTTGTATTCATTTCAAATTTAATTTTGATTGAGATTTCTTATTGCTAAATTTACTTTTAGAATTGGCGAGCAATCATTACAATTCAATTATTGGTTTGTTTATTCTAGGCAGCCTAATTGTAATATCATAAATTGTGAATTTATAAATCAATAGAAACGGAGCACAAAGAAACAATTTTTTAAGCTTTAAACTAAAGGAGATGGATCTGATTACTTTTTTTTTAATTCTCAATTCAGGTATGCAAATGAGAACTTTTTGGGCTTTTGGTTTTTGTGTGAATTAGAGTTACAATGGGCAAGGAGTTATGTGACACCGTTTTTTAAGATGAAGAAGATATGACTTATTACATCGAGCTACATATATGTGACAAGAAGGTGTGATTTGGTTCAGTTCGATACTTTTAGCGAGCTACATATATGTAACAC
Source organism: Bidens hawaiensis (assembly GCF_021521415.1). Classification (NCBI taxonomy): domain Eukaryota; kingdom Viridiplantae; phylum Streptophyta; class Magnoliopsida; order Asterales; family Asteraceae; genus Bidens; species Bidens hawaiensis. The sequence continues at coordinate 318,366 of NW_027493601.1, forward strand.
TTGGTGTAGCATGTATGGGAAATTCAACATGTATTTTGTTGCAATGGTTTACTTTTGATTTTGTCAACGTTTGTGAGGTAATGCTTCTAATTAATTATTTTTTTCTAGTTTATTTTAAATTGATCTTTGCTGCATGTTAATTTAGGTGTATCTATGTTATGTTTGTCATGTTTACAATAGGTACAAGAAGACCCTTAAGAAAAACCTCCCTGAATCAATCATCAGTGTAGTCTCATAATAAACTATACAGAGCAAAACCGGTATAGAATGACCCAACCAAAAGATATGATGCGGACATTAACATGGCCGAAATTATGGTCCAATCGATCAAGTTTGTCAATTGTAGTGACTCTCAAATGTGGTGAGGTGATAAAAAGATATATATATATATATCCAAGCATGGCACATACATGTTAAGAGGTGATATAAAGATAAATATATATGTTTCTCTTGTATTTTTATGTAGGATTTTATTAGTTTTTATTTAGTTTTCGTTTAGAATTTATATGCTACTAACCTTTTAGTGTTTGGTAGGTTTTGGTCGTTAAAAAGGGCCAAAAAGAAGAAGAAACGAGAAGGAAACTAGCTAAAACAAAGAACCGGTCGAACCATGAAGAGAACCGATCCAACCGGCAAACGAACCGGGCTCAAATTAGCTACCCACGCTGCGTGACCAAATAAGGGAAGCTTGGTAACGCGGCGCGACCAATCCATATATCTCCCCACACTGCGCAACCAGGAGGGGTGTTTCTTGTAGCACAGCATGACCAATCCATATATTTCCCCACGCTACAAGAGGGGTGTTTCTTGTAGCGCGACGTGACAGGGCCTAATTTCTAGAATATTTCGAGTTTTAAGCCTCAATCACTATATAAACGTCAATAACCTGAAACCTGAAGGAGATGAGACGTCAGACAGCCACCGTGTACGAAAATTAAGCTCAAGATTGAAGGTTTTTGACGCATTGGAAGTCACAGAATCATATGGTGAAGCGCCTATCATCCAACTGAAAACCATGGACTTTATCGCCTTTAATATTTTTTTCTTTGTTGTTTTCACCATGAATTCCAACGTTCTTGTTTTATTTGATTTTAAGATGATTGGCTAAAACTTTTAAAACTGCCTAGGCTTGTGATGAAACATTGTGATGTTTGATTTTATTCGGATTTTTCTTTTCGTTAGGGTTTTATGAATCAGTAAACTGTTTGATATTATTTATTTGATGCGTATGTGTGCTTGGTTTTGTTTGATGAGTTTTATTGTTTCAAAGTTTCCTTGGTGATTGTTTCATATGATAGGATTCTGTTAGGTCATCTACTGTGTGTTTTTGACTTGTTTATGATTGATTTGCAATAAGATCATAGAAAAAATATTATTAATCAGATAGATAAAAATGTGCTGCTAATATAAAAAATGTGCTGCTAATCTAAAAAGCTGTAAGGTGGTAAATTATTTGATAGGTCTTTGTTGACTAAGATTGGTAGATTTAGTTATTCGTAAGAAGTCCAACTAGGTTTGATTTTTCAGCTTTGTCTATTAATGCTGAATGAATTTATTAAACTACCTTTGATTTCCACACTGTAAAGTAGCATTTCGTTTAAAGGTACTTGTTCACAATTAATTAGATAACCGTAAGCGAGTCAAATATTAAAACTGGTGTTTTTAAGAACTTAATAGAAATCCATGGGTGTCTTCTGGAGAAGGGTCAGGGGTCCTACTCGGATTTTCTATAAGTGATTATTTATAATCCCAGTTCCATAACAAATAATTTTTCCGATTAATTGATAACTGAAACTTTGGGAATTCTAGCCTAGGTGGTTTTGCTATCATCTGCTAAATTAAGTCTAAATTCTAAGTCGAGTCGTCTTTGGTTTTTTAACTAGTTTTAATTAGTTTAAAATTAGTATTTTAGTAACCCCCCCTTCTCAAAATAAAAATAAAATAAATAGTCGTGTTTGTATTTGAGTCTAATTTAGCTAGTTTACGTAATAAAAGAGTGTAACGCCCGTTAATTTCGGTTCAAGAGATTAAGGTTTGTAAAGTATGTATAATTCTCGGGATTTATCCAACGTGTCTCGGAAGCCTTTATGTCATCTCGGTTTGTTAAACCATTTAACTTTTTTTCCATAATGCCTTATACTTCAATTTGGAGGGACTTGGATGTAACTTTTGTTTTTATATCATAAAACAAAACAAACCCTAACCCTAACTCCTACCAGCTGCGATTGGCCGAAGAACAGCCCCTCCTGGCGATTTTCTTCTGTTCAGCCGTGTTTCAACCGTAAACACTTCAATTAAAGGTCGGTTTTATAACTCCCCATGTCTTTTACCCCTTAATTGATCATATTAACGCGCTTATTGGTCGTTAAGATTGAGTTTTGATGATAACAGTTTGCTGACAGATTCGTATACGTTTATTGTAGGGTCTGTAACGCGATGTTAATCCATTGTTTTTGATCGATTCTTCTTTCCATGATGTTCTACTTTGAGTCTAGTTTCCAGAAAGGTATAATACGTAATTTTTGGACGAGATTTGAATGGTTTTTATGAATTTATAAAATCGAGTGTCAAAGCTGATGCGGGATGACGGATTCTGGTCTGTCTTCCCGACGTCATAACCTCCTTTCGACAGGTCCAAATTGGTTGGTTCCACTTCTGGAAGTTAGTATTTTGAGTTAGGAACCAAACCCAATTTGAATCGTTTAATTTGGTTCGGTAATGAATTTTATAAAAATAAAACCATTTTGTTGCGCACTGAAATAGCTGCACGTACCTTGCTTTGTTGGAGGAATTTTTATATGTTTTGTGTCCAATAGAAAAATATAATAAAAATATTTTTATAAAACTAAGACATTTATTAAAGTCTGGTAAAAATTTAATAATTTATTTCAAAGATTATCCTAGGTAATTAAATGCATCTTCGCATGCTAAAATCTACACGTTTTACTCGTTATTAATCGATAAGTTCGTTTTGGGCTTAACCGGTGGATTTGGTTAGTTGAAAGGTTTTAGGGGCTGAGGTAAAGTAATTGGGTATGGGTTGGCCTTGGGCCAAGTGTTGGGCCTTGGGCCAACGAGTTGGGCCTTGGGCCAAGCGTTGGGCCTTTGGCCAACGTGTTGGGCTTTTGGCTAAGTTGTTGGGCCTTGGGCCAAGTGTTGGACCTTAGGCCAAAGTGTTGGGCTTGAACGGCCCATTAGGCAAGAGTGTTCTTACGGTCTAGTTTAGTAACGCGTTGTGTATAATTTACAGGCCCTTGCTTGTGATTGTGCATTTAGGGATTTCCTAGCTCGTTGCAGGTGTTCGATTGATTTCAGGTGAGTTCATGGTGCCCCCTTTTAACCCCTTTTAAATTTTGGGGTAGCATGCACACCTAAGTGTTTTCTTACTTGATGAAATGTTTTAAACGATTTTATATAGGCTTGCTAGTATATGGTAGGCCTTGGGATGTTATATATATATATATATATATATATATATATATATATATATATATATATATATATATATATGCATTATTGCTTGGCCTATATTTGGCGATGTTGTAGTCGTTTCGACTACGGATGTTGCGTATGCCTACTTTGTGTTTGCATGCGTTGATGTTACGTGTTTGGGTTGTACGTTTGCTCGACCCTGATGTTATTACTTGGATGATATATATGTAGGTATATAATTATAAGGATGTTTATATATATATATATATATATATATATATATATATAAGGATGATTACTTATTGTTGATGATGGCCTAACTGTTTTATCCTGTTTATTTGGCCTAACTGTTTTATCCCTTTTATTTTGAAACTCTTGGGATGACTATTATGATTATTATTATTGATGTTATTTATTAAAACTTGAACTCACTCAGCTCAAGTTGACTTTGTGTGCATGTTAGTGTGAGATTCAGGTTAGGAGGAGGATGCCTTATCGCTTGGACGTGCACGAAGCTACTTGGACGGTGAAGGGCATATGTGGATGGAAGATTTTATTATTGAACATTTTATTTTAAAAAAGTTTTATAAAATATAATTAAATTGGTTTTAGGCAATATTCCCAGGATTTTGGGAACTTATTTTATTATTTATGTTTTCCGTTGAATTATACTCTGAATTGGTTATTTTAATGAAATGAATCATTTTAAGTTTAAATATTTTTACAAGTGTTTTGAGTGATTACCAACTGTGGGGTTCCCGGGGTTCGGGGCCTTACAAAGAGTCTCGTGGGTTCGATATACGGACTTACTTAGTTGTACTACAGTCGACCGGTATACTTGCCAGTTAATAGTTTTAGTTAAGTTAAGAGTACAGAATTATTACTTATGTAACGTCCATGAATTTCCATATGAAGGGTTATGCCTAACAAGCTTGCATTTTAACCATGACTCATTTTGGAATTTTAAAGGTCCTTATGGCCGATCTTGTAAACTTAACCTACTAAAACTTTCGTCCAAGTTTCAACCATTAGCAAAGTGGAGGGGCTAAAGTGTTATATTATTATTCTTATTATATCAAAAAAGAAAAATTAAAACCCTAACCCCTTGGTGACTTCCGATCGGCAGAACATAGCAGCCAAAACCCCATCATTTTCTTTTTCCAGCCAAGTTCTAATTGTAAAACATCCAATTCAAGGTTAGTATTACATCAAGGATTGTGTTTTTCACCATTAAACCTTTTATTGAACCCTAGAGTTGTCAAAATCATGTTAGGGTTTGAGTTTTGATTAAACATAGTTTCTGACAGATTCATACTTGCTTATTGTTTGGTCTGTAACACAATGAAAATTGATTGTTTTTAAACGATTCTTGATTTCATGATGTTAAAATTTGAGTCAAGTTTCCAGAAAGGTATAATATGTAATTTTTGGACGAGATTTGAATGGTGTTTATGATTTTATAAGATCGTGTGTCAAAACTGATGCAGGGTGACGGATTCTGGTCTGTCTTCCCGACATCATAACTCTTTTTTGACATGTCCAAATTGGTTGATTCCACTTCTGAAAGTTCACATTTTGAGTTAAGATTACAACCCAATTATAATCGATTAATTTGGTCTGATAATGATTTTTAAACAAATAAAATACTTTTGCTGCGCACTGAAATAGCTACGCGTACGTTTCTGTTTTGAAGGAAGTTTTATGATTTTTGTGTGCATTGGAAAAATATACAAAAAATAATTTTAAAAGCCTAAGACATTTATTAAACTCTGGTAAAAATTTCATAATTTATTTCTATGGTTTTCTATGTAATAAAATACATCTTTGCATGCTAAAATCTGCATGCTATACTAGTTATTGATCGATACTTTCGTTTTAGGCTTAACCGGTGGCTGTCCTTTTGAACACTTTTGGGGCTGTTTTGATTGAGGTTCTTACTCCATAATATTCTTAGGTATGTCTAGTGTAACATACTTTAATATCGTGAGCTATGGTTTTCGTTTGATTGGTCAACTAGTGATAGATTGAAAACTGATGTTTGGTTGTCTAGATTGTTAAATTGTTATGTTTAGCGGGAGGTTTGAAGGAATTAACAACCAATTCAGTTTATGTAACTTCGGTTTGATATACGGGCTGTGGAAAATTGATTTTTGTAAGTATTGGGGCTGAATTGGTTGTCGGTTACTCAAACGGGTCGGTACAACGCGAATTCACGTTTATTTGATACTTGGTGCGTTGTGTTTGCGAGTTACCGATCCATCCAACTCGTGTAGTGTCGTGTGGACTTGTTAGCTGTGATTTTATTAAATTTGGTCCACACGGGCTAAGTTGGATTTTAAGAGCATAAACAACTCATAAACGCGCATATTCGTTCAACTAGAAACTTCCGGGGGATAATTTGGGAATCCTTGTCACCGGGATTAGCTAAGGGAGGTTTTGGTAAATACAAGGCCCCGGGGGCTGTTTAATTGAACTTAGTAAGACCGAGGCTTTAGGTAAATCAAACCATGCTAGAACGCCTCATAGGATAAACGAGTCGGTTTGGTTCCGTTAGTAATCTTTACGTGTAATCCGACAGGCGTTTGAGTCGCGGGAATACTTAGGGATTCTCTAGCTCATTGTTGACTGTGTGCCTCGTATTAGGTGAGTTTATGATGCCCCTTTTTAACTCTTTTTATGTTTTGGGCTGGCATACACACTTAACTGCAAATTTTACCCGATTTTACTTGTTAAAACAATTTGAAGGACATTGTATTGCCTTGTTAATATTTGTGCATTTATGAAATCTGATGTGGATTATATTCTATGCCTTAGGATATTTTAGACTCATTTTGGTCATAAATTCCTTAAGGTTATATACATTGTTTATGGTCTAGACTCGAGGATGTTGTTAGGCTTGGTGTTAGTTGAATACGAGTAGACCCATTTGCTGTAGTTCATATTTTGGACTGACTATTATATATTACCTTATAGCCTACGATTGTTGATATTATTTAGTTCCTTGTGACTAAGAATTATGTGAGTAGGATCATTGATGTGTATGTGCATGATGATTACGGCCGGGTCAAATATATTACTCGGGTTTTAAAATCCCGTGGTGGAGAGGCCCATTGTATGTTAAACCGTGATCGGGTCTGTAGGTTCCCAGAACGGATCGCACGAGATATCTCGGTCTACTCAGGTGCGGAATCCCTGCGTAGATCGTTACGAGTATAGAACACGAATCACACGAACACACGAAACACGAACACACGTTATATTATAACTCAAACACGTGATGTAATATCACCGTTACAGACTCTTGTCCTCACGTTACAATGAACTCGAACCACTGACACGAACTTAAACGACCATTACAAACCAAGCCGTAAGCTAGGTATATAAATACACGACAACTTCGCCTGGCATGTTCAGGCGAAGTTGTCCATAACTTCGCTTGACTAACAAGTTCGCCTGTTAAGCGAACTTGTCAGTAACTTCGCCTAAACATACAAAACATAATTAAACATTACAGACTCGATTACAGACACTAGACTATGAACTACTGACATTATGCACCAACAGACTCCCCCTTGGCAGTAGCTTCATATCTTGATCTTTAAGCACTTGTCTTGTAATCTTCAACCTTGTATCTTTACGCATGCACTCCTTCTCTAACACAAACTGACACAACTCTTTGATACTTCCTCGCTTCGTCCTTCCAAGCAGGAATATAAAAGATTTTCTTCTCATTAAGCACCTTCAGATCAGCTTGCGATAAGTTTACCAAATGCATCGGATCGTAAACTCTTAGGAGCTCTTGTTCATCCTCGTCTTCCATCACCGCCTCTGCTGTCTCACAATCCACATACCACCACTTTAGGTCTTTAAGCACATCCTTGGGCATTAGCTTCATTGGTACTTCTTTAAGGCACCGGATCGGTTTATACTTCATGACCATCCAAGGTTTTCCATCAGCTCTCAAACCTCTATCCTTGTCTTCAACAAGTTTTCCCTTCTGCGGTTTCAACAGCTCAAACTTCTTTTCTTTTATACTCTCTCTCCATACAATTTTCTCAATGACTCTAGCCATATTATCGTCATTTCGATTGATTAACCCCAATCTGGCTAAGTCTTTCACTTCACATTCCGGCAGTGTATTCAACGACCTTAACATTCTTTTAAAATACTGAACGCCGTCATACCGTTTAATCACAAAGAGCTTCAACTGCTCATCATAGATCCAGCAAATAATCCCTTTCTTCGCTTCAGCATAGCCTTTAATATTGTAACTCTTCTTAAACATTGTAGGGACCGCTGGTTTCTTCGTTTTGACGAACCACTGAGCATAGCCTTCCTTCCACCTAGGCTGCTCTTCCCATTCAGTCTCATCGATTACTGTCTCATTACCCATATCTGCTTTCTCCACATCTGGAATGTCGTGTTCAACATTTTCTTCTACTATTTCACCTTCTTCAACATCTTCTTCAATCACAATCTGTGCGCCAATCTTCTCAATCTCCTCAATAGGCAGCACATCATCATCTAGCATATCATCATCTAATTCTTTCAAAGCATCAATCACATCATCTTCATCATCAACCATCACCACCTCATCACCACCAACTGCACCTGCAGACTCCCCCTGAGCTGTGGAAGTCCCAAGAGCTTGAGTAGTTCTTGGCAACTCACCACCTGCACCTTTCGATGCATTGGGATCATCGTCTCTATCATTTCTCTTCTTTGTCCTTAACTCGTCGCCTCTACAGCCTGTCTCCCCCTGAGATGCCAAGAACTCCTTCATTGCATCTATAATTCTCCCATGTTCAATCAGGAGGGACGACTGTAGTTGATTCTCTGCTACAAGGCGCTGAATAGCCTGGGTCTGGACAAGATTCACCCTTGATTGTTCAGCCACGACCCGCTCAAGTGCAGCTATTCTCTCTGAGTCTGAGAGGGTTGCATCGAAATCAAACCTCATGTTAGATGTGTCTTGAGTATACTCAGCAGAGATCTCGAATGTAACCGGGACATCAGAAGCAGTTGTGGACGTAACCGCAGGTGGTATCGTGACCGACAACCCTGCAGTTGCAACGACTGTCGACTCTACAAATTTTGCCACCACCTCTGAAGGAGTAAGCGTTGGAGGTGGTAAAGACACAATCTCCGGAGTCGTCATCTGTAGTGTGATGGATGGGATGCCGACAGCTGATGTAGCCACCACGGGAACTTCCGCGGCGCTTAAACTTGTAACCTGTACAGATGTAGGAACAATCGACATACCTGACAGTGCGGATGGAGCGAAACGTACAACTCTTGAAGTCTCTCCAGCTCCCATACCTGCACCTGTCCTTTCCCGTCTAGAACGTCTAATCAACTTGTGAATATCCTCTTCTTCTTCTTCTGACTCAGTATCATCAACTGTCCTCTTTGTCTTCCCTAACGTCCTTTCTCGTGTCACCAACATCCTTCTTGCCTCATCCATAACATCATCAAGATCTGAGTCAGCCACCGTCGTAGCTGCTCTAGTAACATTCACTTCCCGAACCTGTGCAGCAGAGACCTGCACCTCTTCTTGCGGATCAAACCGGTCCATGTCGAAGAATCCTTGGCCGCCAAATGCAGCATCAAGGTCTACATCCTCCTCAGCCGACACAACAGGCACAGCAGGTACATCTCGAGGTGCTCCTACCTGTCGTGGTTGAGGGTCTCTGAACTCATCCCCACGAGCTGGCACATACCCCGGGTTTATTAAGTACCCAAAGAATGGAGTATGCCTTGGACGTAGTTCAGGCTTGCTCCTCGCACTGGATGTGCGGCATTGAGCGAAGATACGTTTGCTCACATTCTCCACGTATCGTATTGGGCGTCGTTGAGGCAACGTGGGAGCAACATGATTCAAGATCATCTGAATGAATCTTGGATACATGATGAACCTCTCACGGGCCATCGCTCTCCTCTATCTATCGATCTCATAAAAGACCATCTGACTGAAGCTATAACGTTTGTTATAAGTCAGAGCAGTCATTGCGGACTGCATGGTCGCACCCATCCCGTCAGTGCCCGCCTTCCTCCCTGACATGCAGACAATCATTACGTGCATGAGGAAGCGCCACTGATCGAGTAGGAAACCCTTCCTCCTCTGAGTATCACCTAATGGACCAGAATAGCCCATTCGGAGAAACGCTCCATCACGGAACGAAGCCACAAACTCTGTAGGGTCATCCCTAGTCTCCTCACCGAACCGTAAAGCCACCCGTATCTGTTCAGATGAGAACTGAACCTCTTGATTGTTGACGGTTACTCGCATAACCGGGGGCTCAACGCGGCAATCGTATTCCACAGTCTGCCAGAAATCCTCGATATTGGGTAAGGAAATCGGCAGAGTCGTAGTGATTGCGTGGAATATCCTCATGCGAAGGAGGAATGTGATTATCTCGCGGTAATCCTCCACACCACTCGCTTCCGGGTCTAAGGTGATGAACATGTTGTGACCTGGGAAGAATTGCCTCTGATTATCTCCATCGTCACCTCCAGCACCTCCAGCACCTGCTACTGCAGCCATATCTGCAACAAACGAACCAAGTTAGATAAACGTTAAGGCGTACCACAAGTTCGCTTGTTACCATGTGCGAAGTTGTGATAAAATCTGTATAGGCGAAGTTTAAGTTGGGGCGAAGTTGGGAACAACTTCGCTTCATCTTTAAGTTCGTCTAATAATTAAAAAATTAAAAGGTCCAGGCGAAGTTAATGATAACTTCGCCTCACCACAACATCGCCTCAGGCGAAGTTTAAACTCAGGCGAAGTTACGGATAACTTCGCCTAAACCTTAAGTTCGCCTGAATCTGAAACGGCGACAGTAAGGTCGATTCAACATCGAAAATTTGGTGTTTCGGTCAATTTTGACGATTAAGAACTCCCAAACACAAGATATTAAGGATATATAGACGATTAGGTTGTTCATGAACACGTAAAAACAAGGTTTAAAATCCGGTTCAAAAATCCGTCGGTCCGAGGTATCGAAACAGGTCAAAACGACCTTTGATAAGCATTGACAACACGATGTACCGACACCACGAACCTTGAAATCGAAACGGAATCTGGAAAAAAAAAGAACACAGAATCGGAATAAACAACAAGTTCGCCGGAAAAACTGGATAAGTTCGCCTATAAATTCGGAGGATAAGTTCGCTGAGTTTGAAAATAAAGAAACTGTTGACCTTAAGTATTCTTTATATAGGGGCGGAGTTACACAGGCGAAGTTACGGTTAACTTCGCCTAGGCGAAGTTATTCACAAGTTCGCCTGTTTAACAACATCGCCTATATTTACAAGATCAACCCTTATAATTCGAAAATTTTGCAATTAAGTTCTAAAACTTCCCTTTAAGAATTAAATGACACCATCAAGTCCAAGTAACCAGTTATAAAATCATAAACTACCTAAGTATGAAAAAAAAAATTTTAAAAAATTAAAGTACAAGGGATCAAATTTCAGTCTCGATAGGGACTACTACGTTTTAGAAAAGATCCGAACAGGAATCATACTAATTACGTGACTGTCACATAGATCCGTGTTTAGCTGTATTATGACATAAAAAACAGGTTGTAAGCAGGTAAATAACTTAAGATGGTTTTCATCGTTTCTGTGATACGAGTTAGGTTCAATTAAGCTCAAAAATTAAGTGGGCAACAACTCAGAGATTATGATGCCTCCTATCTTTTCTCAAAGCATATTTGGCTTTCCCCAAGTCACCCCGAATTGACCTCGACCCATAGTGTCTGATTAAGTTTGTAAGTACTCTTCATCTGCTTCCTGTTCTCTTTCTTACTCCATGATTGAGAAGTCTTGACATTTTCAGCTCTAGAATGTTTTCATAACTCAATATTTTTTTTTTTATGATAAACATTTACATAGACTTCAGAGTAGTAAACAACTGCAAGTCCCGAATCTGGATCACTGCAGTTTCTTGAAACGCTATCTTCACGGGAATCAGAACACTTACGGGCTTGTGTATGACTGGGTAATCGTTTTTCTACCTATCATTCGGAAAGATATATATGAAGACATGCAAAACTCGTAAGGAGTTTCCACGTAAAATCAAGTAGTTTTAGTTTGTATCACATCTACTTTTACGCACCATAAAAAGCTACCATGACATACAATAACTGTCCTAAAGCCTTTTAAGCCTAATAACTTCACTAGTTAAGCACACAGAATCAGTATATTTATCATTTTCCAAGGTTGGATCAATTTCCTGTTAAACATAGTAAACGAACTTCTTACGAAGTAGTAGACTTGAAAAATAATTTCATTTCCCTTAAAAAAAATTTTAACATTAATCGCCCCGACCAAAACAAAGTCTTCAGGTAAACGGCTATCCCGAAGATCCAATGGATCAGCTGGACCGACCACATACTAGTATGTGTCCTTCTAACTAAGTATGGTCGACTAATTTTAAGCGAAAGAATGAAAACTCATCATAAACCGCCCCCGTCACTTTCAGTCATCTGGTTAATGGCTATCCTCAAAATCTACAAGTAGAAAATGAGGACCAAACATATCCTAAGACATGTCCTTCAAACTGAGGCAACCGACATATTTTTAAGCGATAGTGACGTTTTTTTTTTTTTTTTTTTTTTTTTTTTTTTTTTTTTTAAAGAATAACATGAAAAGCATGGTTACTCGGGATTGATCATCCCATTCAGCTCGATAAGGTTTTGAAATCTTGTTTTGTCAAACGCTTTAGTATAAAGATCAGCGAAATTATCAAGCGTATCCACCTTTTCAAGCACAATCAGTTTCTTCTCAGCACAATCCCGTATAAAATGATGACGTATGTCAATATGTTTAGTTTTACTGTGCTTCACGGGATTGTTAGTTACTGAGATAGCAGCTGTGTTATCAATGCAAATAGGAGTAAGTAAGAAATTCAGACCATAGTCGCGCAACTGTTGTTGAATCCAAAGAACCTGGGAGCAGCAGTTGGATGCTGCCATGTATTCTGCTTCACAGGTTGAGATTGCGACCGAAGTCTGTTTCTTGCATTGCCACGACACCAATCTGCCACCAAGAAACTGACATCCTCCAGTTGTTGACTTCCGACTCTGATTGCACCCTCCATAATCAGAATCTGTGTAAGCGACTAGCTCCAAGTCTCCTCCTCTCGGGTACCACAACCCCAGCTTCGGTTTGCCCTTGAGATACCTCAGTATCCTCTTCACACCCTTCAGATGAGATTCTTTTGGGTTTGCCTGAAAGCTTGCACAAAGACAAACAGTAAACATTATATCAGGCCTAGAAGCAGTTAAGTACATTAAAGAACCTATAATAGCCCGATATTGAGTTGGGTCCACATCTGCATCACCGTCTGACTCAGCACCCAATTTGTGATTGACGCAGATTGGAGTGTCGAATGGAGTGCTGTCCTCCATCTTGAAGCGTTTGAGCACATCATGGACATACTTGGTCTGATGAATGAACATCCCATCCTTCTTCTGATCAACCTGCAATCCTAAAAAAAAAGTTAGTTCACCCATAGCACTCATTTCAAACATCTTTTTCATGACGGCCTCAAAATCTTGACACATGGAGACTCTTGATGTAGCAAAGATAATGTCATCCACGTAGACTTCCACCAGCAGGAAGTCGCTTCCATCTTTCTTGAAGAACAACGTGCTGTCTATCTTCCCTCTTTCAAACCCATTTTCAAGCAAGTAATCTGATAAAGTTGAATACCAGGCACGAGGTGCCTGATGTAGTCCATACAATGCCTTGCTTAACTTGTACACGTGATCAGGAAAGTCTGGGTCAGGAAAACCCGGAGGTTGCTCAACATACACTACCTCATCAACTTTCCCATTCAGAAACGCACTCTTCACATCCAACTGAAATACCTTCATCTTCTTATAAGCAGCGAACGCCAAAAACAATCTAATGGCTTCCAACCTTGCGACAGGAGCGAACACTTCATTATAATCAATCCCCTCTTGTTGATTAAAACCTTTAACGACTAGCCTCGCCTTGTTTCTTATGATAATCCCTTTCTCATCTCTCTTGCACTTAAACACCCATTTTGTGCCTATCGCATGCACATGCTTCGGTTTTTCAACCAAAGTCCAAACTTCCATTTTCTTGAATTGAGCCAACTCTTCTTGCATGGCTTCGACCCACGAGCTGTCCTTGAGAGCCATTTGATAATTCTTCGGTTCAATCTGGCTGATAAAGCAGGTGTACAAGCTTTGATACCAATTGTAGGTTCCATGTCTCCTTGATGCTTGTGTAAACACAGGTGTGCTCATTCAAGCTACGTCTTGTTTGTACACCTGAGGACACATCACCAATCACATTCTCCAAAGGGTGATCTTTATGAATTCTCGTGGTCAGAACAGAACCGACATGCAAATTGTCTTCCAAGTTAGAAGAGAGCTCCTCAATGGTTGTTTCATGCTGAGAGTGAAATGGATTGAAAAATTCTTCTTCAGTCGAGGCAGCAGGGGTATCGACAGCATTTGATGAGGAAGGTTGACATTTATCGATCAGCTGTCTTTGCAGTAGGTTTTCTTCCTCATCAAGGATCATCTTCGTAGCAACTCTCTCTTCTTCTTCAGCAATATCCAAATACGGTATGTTAAAAGACTTAAAAAGTTTAACATAGTCGAAAAACTCAGCAGGGCCGTTGCTTGGTTTTGGCGGTTGGTAACTTGTGATATCGGTGTTACACACCACCTCAACCTTGCTGGTCGATGTATTAAAGACACGTCTGTTGGGAGTCCCAACAACATAACCGACTAAGATTCCTTCATCGGCTACTTCACCAAATCTAGAATTTGTCTTCAAAATCGAACAAGGGGACCCGAATGGTTCAAGACCACTCAAGTTGGGCTTTCTCCCATGCATAAGCTCATAACACGTTTTACCAAGTCTTTTAACAGTTAAGACTCTATTCAGAACATAACAGGCTGTAGCAACAGCTTCAGCCCAAAACACCACAGGAAGCTTTGAATCAGCCAGCATTGTTCTGGCTCCTTCAATTAATGTTCTGTTCTTCCTTTCAGCCACACCATTCTGTTGCGGTGTATACGGAGCGCTGTATTGGTGTTCAATCCCTTTCTGAAGGCAGAAGATCTCCATCTCAAAATTCTTGAACTCCGTTCCATTGTCACTCCTGATGAACTTAACCCTTTTATCCATAACGTTCTCAACTTTGGTAATCAAACTCTTCACCATCTGAGCCGTTTCGTCTTTTGATTTCAGAAAATATACCCACGAATATCGTGAGTAGTCATCAGTGATCACCAAGCAATAAGAAGTTCCTCTTAGACTCTTTGCATTCACGGGACCGAAGAGATCCATGTGAAGCAACTCCAGAGTACTGGCAATTGAATTGACTTTCTTGGTGAGATGGGATTTCTTGTGCTGCTTTCCCTTCTTGCACGCTATACATTTATCTTCAAAATTGAAATTCTTCAAGGGAACGCCCAGCACAAGTCCATTCCTGACAATGTGGTTCATCTTCCGAAGATGAATGTGTCCCATTCTCCTATGCCACAATTCGGACTCCGATTCGCTCGCTTTTGTCATAAGGCATGATTCTTCCGTGGCCATTTCAGTCGACCTCATATCCATAATATATGTATTCTTTTCACGTGGAGCCTTCATCACAATCCACTCCTCTGGTATCTGAAAACCAGGTTGCAACACAATCGCCTCATTCTTTGTAAAGTGAACGGTGTACTCCTTATCACAGATCTGCGACACACTCAGCAGATTGTGCTTCAATTCTTCCACAAAGTTAACTTTCTCCAATGTCATCTTTCCGTTCGACACCGTTCCCACTCCTGTTATCTTGCCACCACTTTCACCGGCAAAGCTCACTCTCCCTCCTTGAACAGGTTTCAAATCGTGTAACAAGTATTTGTTACCCGTCATGTGCCGGGAACAGCCGCTATCTACAACCCAAAGATTGTTGGCAGCCCTGTTCAACTGTTCCTGCACAATAAAGCAAAAGATTAGAATTTAGGGACCCAAGACCAATTGGTCTTGGATCTATACATCCCAAACTTTGGCTTTCCAAAGTTAGTATCTCGATAATTCCTGTAAGTCCTATTAGGAAACCTCCTTGAAGATTGATTGTGAGGCCTTCCAAACCTTTGTGAATTGAAAGAATTATAGCTTGTGGTTTGGTTATTAGCAGTGTAAAACTGAGATTTGTTTCTATGAAAACCTGAATTAGTCACATTTTTGAATTTTAAATGGTTTTCATTTTTAGCAGCATGATAATAACTATTAGGCTTATTCTCAGTTTTAGTAGGCCTTACACCTCTGAATCGCTGCTTCAGAGGGCAATCTGCAACTAGGTGCCCTAATTGATTACATCTAAAACAACACCTATGCTCAACTTTTTTATCAACCGGTGTTTTAGATGTCGAGGCTTTATTACCGCCCGTTCGTCTCACATATGGTGGGACGTACGGGTTTAGTGGAGTACTCTTTTTATTCGTCTTATCTTTCTCTCCACCATTGGGTAATACCACCTCCTCTTTTGCCTTACCAGACTCGGATGACTTATCCGAATCTGATGAGACTGGACTTGGATCAGAAATTTTAATACTTGAAACAGGCGAACTTGTTTCGCCTCCACTAACATTTGGTTCTTTACAAGTTACTTTAACTGGTACTGTCTGAGCAACCTCAAAGTCAACAGATTTCTGAACACTAGGGTTAAAAGTGTAATTGTGATTATAAGGTGGTGGAACCTCATGATAACCGATTCCTCCTCTCTTAGCAGAGGAACCTTGATCACTAACAAGGTGAACAAGAATAGCAGAGGAATTTCTGAACTGCTCTAGTTTTCTATTCAGTTCCACCACTTTTACCTGGTGATCAGCAATCTGTTTTTCTCTATCAGCAATTAGTTTGGTTTTTTCCTCCAAAACTTCATAGCTTAAATCAATCACTTCAATTTTTTCAGCAAGTTTTGTTTTTAGACTTTTAACATCTTTTTCACAAGCTTTTATTTTGACTTTATAGCTATTTTCTCTTGCTTTTGTAAAATGATGATCTTCTTTTAGGGTTTTAAATTCAGCATCCAACCTAACATACTGATCGGTTATAGTCGCTAATTGCTCAGACAAGTTTTCACATTTAGAGCATGTAGGTTTAGAACATACCTCGGAGAGCTGGTCATTAACGTCTGCCATAAGAGCTTTTTCTTCTCCGGTAACCTTCTCATTTTCTTCAGTTTCAACCTTCGCCAAATTTTCCTGCTCAAAAGTTTCTTTAGAAAGCAGGTTACAGTTGTATTCACCATCTTCTCTGGACATCATTGCACTATAATCTTTAGAACCCCCACTTTGTTGTAGAGACCTGCCCTGACTTCGTTCCACACGCTCATTCCTGCATTCCTTTGCAAAGTGACCGTTTTGCTGACAATTGTAGCATCTCACCTTTGTCTTGTCAAACCCTGGCTTTCCACCGACAAACTTTCTCCCGGTCTTCCTCATAAACCGCTTCACTCTTCTTACAATCATGGCCATCTGCCATTGCAGATCTATTTCCTCCAGATCATCAGCATCAATCTGGTCATAGTCTTCATCCAACATAGCTGGATCAACAACCTTCCCTTGAATGTAGTTCTCATAGGAAGCAATAAAAGAAGCATAGAGACCAAACTGCTCTTCAGCAGACTTGACACTCATAGGCATCTTGGAGTAGTTGTTGCTGGGAATACTTTGAGAGCAACTACTCTTGCTTACCTGGGGTTGAGAACCACTCGATCCACCTGCTACATAGCAAACATCACCATTTGTGTTGACTGACACATGACCCTCATGTGATGAGTTTGCGCCCGACTCTCCCTTCGAGTAGTAGGCAGCAGATTCAGTCTTCGATCCTGAGCTAGTGTTGACTTTAGCTCCATACATACCTGGATCTTGAACCTGATCCATAGGTGTCTCTTTTCTGACCATGTTAAACTCAAAGGTTCTGAGCTTGTTGACTGCCGTTTCTAGATCATATGTGGGAAAATCTTTGTCTTCCCTCATCAGCACAGTGTACATCTCCCATTTTGGTGGGAGAGCATCTAGAAGCTTCTCAACTATTTCTTCTTATCGGTAGGAAATTGAATAGTTACTCAATTCAGTCATCAGATGGTAATATCGAGTGATAATATCATCTAAAGATTCATTCTTCAAATACTTGAAGACTGAGAACTGGGTTTTGAGCAATTTTATCTTTGAGGAACGGATTCCTACATTCCCTTCAAATCTGTTCTCAAGAGCTTCCCAAAGCTCTCTTGCTGACGTGTACTTTCTAAACGTATGAAGGATCTCTTGTGGAAGAGCCATAGTAATAGCAGCACGAGCCTTGCTCTCGGCCTCATACATCTTTTTCTCTTCTTCTTCCATTTTGCTATATTTTTTTATTTGATCACGACCTTCATACTCCATAACTGGTGGAATATAACCATCCTGGATGCATACCCACATCTTCGCATCTTGGTATTTGACGTATTGTATGAACCGATCCTTCCATGCAACGAAATCGGTTCCCTTCAGCAATCTTGGGGCCTTAGTAGCTGACCCTGCTTCAACTTCCATCTTCACTAACTCAGAGATGTTAATCGACGACATCTTTCCCGAAAAGTAAGAAACCCGAAAAAAAATCAAAAAATTTTATGAAAAGTACTGTAGGCGAAGTTACGGATAACTTCGCTTAAGCCTTAACTTCGCCGCTGATTTACTTCGCTGAAGAACTTCGCTGATGATTAACTTCGCTTAAGGTAAGCGAACTTAGGAGATAGGCGGAGTTGTAGAGAACTTCGCTGAGTTAGGCGAACTTGAGAAGGTAGGCGAAGTTGTGGATAACTTCGCTCAACCTTATATCTTCGCCGAAACCCTACGTATCCTGACGACAACTTCGCCTGATGAACACGGATGTTTTTGCAGATCTGGAATCTGGATTTTACTAGGATTTTGACGGTGCAAAGGCTTGAACATGATGGTAGGAGGTAAGATTGACACAAAAACACAGAAAACACGTCCCGCGAATAGTCGAAACGGGACGATTTCTATACCCGCGTGAATATCCCGAACCACACAATCGAGCAAAAGCTCTGATACCAATTGTAGGTTCCCTGGACGGATCGCACGAGATATCTCGGTCTACTCAGGTGCGGAATCCCTGCGTAGATCGTTACGAGTATAGAACACGAATCACACTAACACACGAAACACGAACACACGTTATATTATAACTCAAACACGTGATGTAATATCATCGTTACAGACTCTCGTCCTCACATTACAATGAACTCGAACCACTGACATGAACTTAAACGACCATTACAAACCAAGCCGTAAGCTAGGTATATAAATACACGACAACTTCGCCTGGCATGTTCAGGCGAAGTTGTCCATAACTTCGCTTGACTAACAAGTTCGCCTGTTAAGCGAACTTGTCAGTAACTTCGCTTAAACATACAAAACATAATTAAACATTACAGACTCGATTACAGACACTAGACTATGAACTACTGACATTATGCACCAACAGGGTCAAATATATTACTCGGGTTATACTCGTG
Source organism: Bidens hawaiensis (assembly GCF_021521415.1). Classification (NCBI taxonomy): domain Eukaryota; kingdom Viridiplantae; phylum Streptophyta; class Magnoliopsida; order Asterales; family Asteraceae; genus Bidens; species Bidens hawaiensis. The sequence goes on from NW_027493601.1 coordinate 337,363, forward strand.
GTGAAGAGGCCCTTATCACGTGTTTGGATGTGTAAGCCGTGACCGAGTCAAATATATTACTCGGGTTTGACTAGTGGTGGAGAGGCTTGTGTCACGTGCTTATGTCTTACCGCGTCCGGGTCAAATATATTACTCAAGTCTTGACTCGTGGTGGAGATGCCCATGTACGTGTGTTCGACCATGAATGTATTATTTGGTGATATTTATTTATTTATTTGCTTATTATTCCCCCTACTGTTTTAGATCTATAACCTTTGAAATAAATTATGAATACTGTTTATGAAAACTTGAACTCACTCAGCTCTAGCTAACTTTGTGTGTATGTTAGATTGATTTTCAGGTTGAGAAGTAGGGAATTACCGCTTGGACGTGCTCGAGACTACCCGGACGGTTGAAGACATATCTAGTCGGAGATTAATAACGCAAATTGTTTTCTTTTCATTTATTACTTTAAACATTTAAAATTTTTGTTTTGGGCACTCTTCCCGGTTTTTGGGGACCTTGATATTTACTATTCCGCTGTTTATTACTCTGAGTTTATTTTAATAAGATGAACTTGTTTGGTTTTAAATTTTTGGACATGATGACCAACTGTAGGATTCCCCGGATTCGGGGTCTTACAACTTAGTGTCTTGATTAGCATATTTTAGTTAATAAGTTATCTAACTACTTTTAGCACATCAAGCTTTTGGCGCCGTTGCCGGGACTCTTGGCAATTGCGTTTATTAGCTTTGATTAAACTAACTTGCTACATACGTGTTATTTGTATTTTGTTTTGTTTTGAATTTGTAGGAGTCTAATTTTAAGTTTAGTTTGTTTTATTTTTATTTTTAGTTTTATTTTAGTGTTTTATAAAGTCTACTCATTTAATCTTGTGTGTTTTTCAGGTTTATGCCACATCTTCGATCACAAGGACCACCATCAGGAAATCTTGGACCTACTCCGTTGAAGTCCGAGTCCAGTGTCATAGCCCGACTAGATATGTGGAAACGTAAAATGAGAATGTTTTAGGCACCTCTGGAATCAACTACATTGTTTATAAAGAAACATTACAAACTAATTTATAATATATTACATCGTTCTAACTTCGTTTACAAACTAGGTGATACAAATCAAAAACCAGTCCATTAAAATGCTTTCCTTCTTAGTAGTATAATCACATTCATTTACACAGCATCAATCACAAGTAAACACGTAGCACATTAGCTTTCTACTCCAATTTCGGTACACCTAAAAAGTATGTTAAAGCGAGTCAACTACGAATAGTTGGTGAGTTTCAACAAATCAGTTGTGCATAACCACAAAAATCATAGTTTGTATGTACGCATGGATGTATGTATGTACGCTTGTATGTATGTTTATTTGTGCTACGTGCCTCCATATCTCATGTAATATCAACCACTGTGGCCCCCCCCCTTCCGCCCACAACATGCCTCGAGTAGCTATGTCTAACACTACATAGCGTGTTTTTATAATTATGGTCATGTGCAAATGGTGTTATGTCTGTCTCGGCATCCATGCCGATTTCGTTTGAGTTTGTCAAATCAATAGAGCTATTCACAAGCCAACGGCTCGAAGTTAATCACTGTGTTTGTATGGACTTTTGTGTATTAGCACTTAGATAATTCACATCATAAAGCATAAAGCATTTTCCAAAAATACAGGTATAAAAAACACGCTTTTCACCCCAAAAGTTTGTAAAACAGTTTAGAAAGAGGGGTTATGAAAATCACTGCATAGTGATGTACTCAGCATATATCAGTTCGCGGTTTGTTTCACTTGTTACCACTCGGTTCTTATAATCGGTATTATAATATTAATATAATCCCATACTAATTCAGGCTATATATCTAGTCTTGGTATAGCTGTCACGCCTAGAATATGACAGTAGTTTTAGATTGTGACGTTGTTTAATGTCTAATGTTCAAAATCAAACTTGGCTCAGTTTCACCATTTTACGTGCTGGGCCAAGTTGGTCGTTTACACATTTCGAAAATAGGTAAGATCACATAAACCTGAGAAAACGTGTTGGCTGACAAAATGATTCAATTTATAAAGAAAAATCATAGTTTAAATGTCCGATTTTGCTACAGGGCTCATTTCCATTTTATATAGTTTGCCTTGGAGAAAACACAAACAATTCATCCGAATTGCCCGAATTTCTCACAAAATGTTAGGTTTTACTCAATTAACCCAAAAATATGATATTTGACCACTCTTGATGTTCTGATATTCCAGCAGGTTCGTTAATTACCAATCTGTCAGTTTTTATCAGAATTGAATTTGTTTTAACTTTCAAATTAGCATAACTAGTCATCCGATAATTGTTAAATTAGAGAAATTTGCACACTCACTATTTAATATATGTAGATTTTTATGAAAATATTGTGTGTTGAACAATTGAATGCTTATGTTCTACATGCTTACTTGCTTATTTGTTTATTTTATCACACTTGATAAGGTCCGTCATGGAAGTCTTGCATTGGAGGTCTGTCATATGCTGTCTTAGTAGCCATAGCCTGATTTGCAAGGCAAATGGTCAACCGCCATTAATTACTTGCGTTTGTTTAATTGTTACTACTCACAATATTGATTTGCTTATTTCTTTCATATTATATTAGTGTCAAAAACCTGGTGATTACTAACTCAAACTCGTGTTGACAAATACATTTATATATTTTGTATGCATATTGTAGGTTAACATATGATTTGAAGAGAAGGTTGAAGATCGTTTAGAATGGACTTTAGCTTACTAAATTAAAAGCTAATTTATTTAAATGTCTTTGATCATTTGTTTTGGGATTAATTTGTATTTGTTTGAGACGGTGTGTACTGGATTTAAACTTAATAAAATAATTTAGATATTGTAGCTAATATTGTTATGTTAGTGTCTTGTGAGCTATGGACCACCAGTTTGTTCCCCAGAATTTTCTCTTTAGGTTGGGGTGGGATAGAAGATGGCTAGCTACACCAAACGGGAATGACATATCTGAACGAGCTAAAAGTTGAGTTGACAATTTCTTTTTAAGAGGCTTCAGCTTCCCTAGAAAAGCTCTCACGCTTCCTATAAAAGGAGATTTCTAGAAAAACGACAATGTATCTCATTCTCTCTATCTACTCTCATATCACCTCTAAATCGTATCATGTTACTGATTCTCATGCCGAAGGCTGATCGCAGGAGACTCCCATATGGTGAGGCTAACCGGCTGATTTCTTTGATCTTAGAAGGTTAGGAAGCTCTACTTGGAAAGGCATATTTTCATTTTCGCTATACACGTTGTAGGAACAAGTGGTGCCCACTGCGGGGCTAGCGCTACTTAAAACAATTTTCTGGTAGTGTCAGTCCTCTTGCTCCCAGGTATTCTTCCCGTATGGCTGAAAAGGGTACTCCTAACAAGAGTCTTCTTTGAACGATGATCAGCCCCATGATAACTCCTCTTTGGAGGATGACATCGACTATAGTTCTCCAAGAACGGACATACCATCAATTACACTGTCGACACAATCTTTCTAGTTTCAGACACCACCTTCTTCTAGAAGTGACACTTTCTCTCCAAGAGATTCCCTTTTTTATTACCTATAGAGAAGATGGACATGACCTTGGAAGGTGTTAAACAAAACTTTCTTCAGCTCAAGGAGTTAATGAACAACTACGCTCAGGAGGAACAAGCAAAAGAGGTTAGAATAAGGTTAGACTATACTAAAGAATCTGATATCACACTCTCCCCGACTCCTAGTCCACCAAGTATGAGTACACCTTCTCTATCAGGAAAAAAAATACTCCAGAACCAGGCGACTCACCAAGTGGAGAAGCAAAAAACGTGAACTCTCTCTAGGAAAGGGTAATCCTGTCAGCTTCTCCCATAACTCCCACGGAAACAAGAGAGTACACTGTGGAACAACTATTCCAGCACTCACTTGTTGCAACACTTCCTCTAGCAGGCACTTTCTTATCAGAAGCTATAATGTCCTTGCCTTTTAGCCAGAAGCATGGTCGCCTCATCCCTAGCAGGACCCATGTGCTCCATGCCTCAGCCTTACATACAACTGGGTATTGTGATCCCTAACATGAGATGCCCTTAGATGGCTGCACTCATGCTGTCCCAATATGCCCAATCATGGTCAGGAAGTTTACAATGCAAGCCTCACAGGGCTTCCCAGCTATGAGCCAACCTGTGGTCACTCAGGCTCCAAGCATGTGACATTCGTGACAAAACCAGATACACCTCAATATTTACAAATCAAATAAGCGATTAACCTCTTATTGCTTATCGAACAAACGGATAATCAAACGGGTCTGGTTATGACCCAGATACCTCGACGGGCCATCCATACGAGTATTATAAGTTAAGATATTAGTATTATGGCATTAGTACGATAGCAAATCAGTTAATCAAAAACATGCTCGTTTAAATACTCGCTATAGAGTTAAACACAAAAGATAGTTACAAACCAAGCATTGTATCATCCGTTAAGCTGAAAAAGACTTACCAAACACTTATTTGAAATGCTTTAAGAGATCTGTGAAAATATTTTTGATTTTTACAAACGTATAGTTTGTTTTATAAATTTACACAAAAATAGCCGAAAAACACTCGTTTTCGCACTGTTTAACGCACCCGATATGTTTTTCGCACCAAAAACTGAACCCGAAATAAATTGGACTGGGCTTTCACGTACGGGCTTGTAAAATCAGTTGTTTGGGACAAAAATTGGGCTAAGGAGGCCCAATAAACCTCCCGGCCGCAATTTTGGAACAAACACCTCTAGATCATTTTTTTATTTAAACCATGCAAAGATATTTTAATAACATGTTCTAACAGTTTCTGGACCTCCAGCTCTTCTTCTACCAGAACCCATCCTAACCCTTGGTAATTTTCTTAATTTTAATAAATTATTCAACTTGTTAATCATGTTTAATCATATAAAATCATAGTTTCATTGCCAAAAATCATTCCTAACCATGAAAAAAATCCTAAAAATGCTCCAAAAACATGATTTGACTATAGACATGGTGGGGAACCTGGGTTGATAATTTTTTTGATAAACACAGACTATAGGGTTTAAACGGCGTTTTTACGGTTCAAAAGTTTAGTTTTATACCCTAGCCGAAACCCTAAGTTAAGAGGCTGTTGTGTTCAATAAACTTGCTTGGTTTGTGATATAGGAAATGTATCTAGCTTTCATAGAAGCAAAAGAACCCGAAAACTTGATTAGAAGGGTGAAAACGAACCAAAACCGCGAAGATAATACCGTATCACTCGATTACGGGCTATTTAAGATTCCATTGTGATGTGCATATTTTTAGGTCATGAAATTTTGTAGAGACATTAGGGGAAATATCATTGAGTCCTTGTTCAAATTTGGTAATTTTTCGACAATTCGAGAATCTTTGGCGAATTTATTACCGAATTGGGACGTTTATTTGGAAAAAATAGTTAACATGCTTGAAAAATTATGAAATTTTGTGGGTCACTTAGATTTGGTATATTAAGATCACATATGAAATTTTGGGTCATTTGGAAAATTCTAAGTATGTTTTGTGCGTTCGCGTTTAATTGAATTTCCATAGTCGTTTTTGGCTCGGAAATAATATTTTGCAAGATTTTTAGAGTTTGGAATTGTACCAAGTTATTTGGGACATATTCTGGTCACTCATAAATTTTGGTGGGATTTTTGGAGATCGTTTGATATAAACGGATGATTTTCGGGCTAAATATAGCAGATAAAACGAATTTTTATAAATTAATAAATCAGTAAATAATTCCAGAAATATTTTTATGAAAATCTACATATTTTAATTGATTAATTACTAAATTTTCATAATTTAAGGATTAACGGATAATTAATTGTGCCACTTTAAAGATTAAACAAATTCAATTCTGATAAAAACAGACGAGTTCGTGATTAACGAACTTGTTTGTAACACCCGTCAACTTCCGGTTTAATGATTTAGTGCGTGTAAAGTATTTATAACTCTCGGGACTTAACCGACGTTTCTTGGAAGCATTTACGTCATCTCGGTACGTTAAAGAACTTAACTTTTCCTTCCATTTTGCCTTACACTTCAATTGGGAGGGGCCTGGATGTGAAATTTTTATATTATAATAATTAACAAAACCCTAAACCCCCCCCCCCTTGCAGTACCAATCAGCGCAGCCAAGAACCCCCTTCTTTGCTTTGATTTTTGTGTCATTCCAAGGCATCTAGAAGTGATTCAAGGTTGTTTCGATGCTCAATTTTGTCCATTTGTTTCGTATGGCAGATTTTGGGTTGAGTTCAATTGACCCGCTTTCCGTGGATAAAAATTAGAGTTTTTGGTGTAGAAAGATTCCCAGGTATGGCACTTGCATCATATTAAAATTTCGTGGTCATTGGAGGTGTTTAGGTCAGTCAATTGATTTTAGTTCGAAAACTAGGGTTTATCGGGTGTAGAATCGCCAATTGTTGAGTTTGATGCGTTAATCGATTGAGTGACCAACCGAATAAGTTTTCACAGCCGTAGGGGGTATAACGGCTGTGGGAAAATTATTTTTTTAGTACTCGGGGCTGAATTGGTTGGTGATTTGTCAATCGAGTTGGTTGTGCGCGAATTGTTGTTTAAAAGTTAAAGTGAGTGTTGTAAAAAGGAACCGCCACCTATATCGACTCGTGTGGTATGTTTATGATAAATGAGCAGGTTATGATGGGAATTTGGTCCATTTGGGGCTGATTTGCTTGACAATTAATTTAAGAACTTATTTCGCGCGTATTCGACTCGATTGGCTTGCAAGCGGGTAAATTGTAAATCATGGTTAACCCCGATCATGATAGTAGGGTGGGTTCGGTTAATTGAAAGGTCTTAGGGGCTGAGGTAAAGTAAATTAGTATGGGCTCGGCCTTGGGCCAAAACAATTAGGCTTGGATGGTCCGGTAGACTAGTGCGTTAGTATGGGCTAGTTTGGTAACATGTTGTGTACAATTTACAGGCTCTTACTTGTGAGTGTGCACTTAGGGAGTCCTTAGCTCGTTGCTGGTGTTTGGTTGACCTCAGGTGATTTCTTGATGCCCCGTTTAACTCTTTTTAAGTTTTGGGCTAGCATGCACACCTAAGCAATTTTGCTTGATGAAATGTTTTAAACTATTTTGCATAGGCTTGCTAGTATTGGTAGGCCTTGGAATGTTATAGAATGTGTGTATGTATATATATTATTGTATGGCCAATATTTGGCGAATGTTGTAGTCGTTAAAGACTACAGAATGTTACGTATGCCTACTTCGTGTTTGCATGCGTTGAATGGAATGTTACGTGTTGGGGTTGTACGTTTTCTCAGCCCTGAATGTTATTATTGAATATTATATATATATATATATTTATATATATAGGAATGCACGTATAGAGATGTTCATATGTAAGGATGATTATTTATTAAATGTGATGACCTAACTGGTGTATTTCCGTTTACAGTTTTAAAACCGTTGGAATGATTATTAAGACTTTTGTTACTTATTTAAAACTTGAACTCACTCAGCTTAAGCTGACTTTGTGTGCATGTTAGTGTGAGTTTTAGGTTAGGAAGAGGATGCCTTATCGCTTGGACGTGCACGAAGCTACTTGGACGGTGAAGGGCATACGGGATTTGAAGACTTTATTATTAAACATTTCCTTTTAAAAATTTCTTTTAAAGATAATTAAGTTGGTTTTGGGCAAAATTCCCGGGTTTTGGGAACTTGTTTTATTATTTACGTTTTCCGCTGAATTTTACTCTGAAATTGATTGCTTAATGGAACGATTGATTTTTTTTGTTTAAATATTTTATAAGTGTTTTGTATGATTACCAACTGTGGGGTTCCCGGGGTTCGGGGCCTTACATTGTTGGAATATCAGAACATCAAAAGTGATCAGAAATTATATTTTTGGATTAGTTAAGTTAAAAAATGAACTTTTTATGAGAAACCCGGACAATTTGGATAAATTGTGCGCATTTTTCTTCAAATTAAACTGAATAAACGGAAACAAGGCCCGTGGCAAATCCAAAACCCCAATATGTGATCTTTCTTTATAACTTAATCATTTTATCGACCAACACATTTACCCAAGCTTACATCTCCATAACTGTTTTCTGAACGCATAAATGAACAACTTGGCCCAGCTAGGAAAACGAGGAAACTGAGCCAAGTTCGGTTTTAAGTATTCGACATTGAAGAACATCAAAATCTAAGCCTATTGACACTTTCTGGGCGTACCAGCTATATCCAGATTAGTTATACAGCCCAGTCTAGTATAATGATTATAATAATATTAAAATACTAATATTGTTATAATATTGATTATAGAAGTTAGTGATATGAGTCAAACGAACTACAAGCTGACGCTGTACTTAATCCCTATTTAAGCGTGAGTTTCATGACCCCACTTTTAAACTGTTTTTACGAACTTTTGGGGTGAAAAACATGTTGATACATATCTATATACTCTGAATTATTTGATGATGGGAATTATCTAAGTGCTAACACAGGAAAGTCCCCAAGAATACAATGATTAACTTCGAGCAGGTGACTTGTGTATAGTACTATTGGTTTGACAAACCCAAATGGAATCGACCTGGTTGCCATGTCACATAGCGCCGTTTGCACATGACCATACTTATACAAACAGGCTATGTAGTGTTAGACATAGCTACCGGGGCATGTTGTGGACGGAAGGAGAGCCACAGTGGTTGATTGGGCGTGGGAAATGGATGCACGCAGCACAGACTATCAAGGCTTCACTGTAGCTTAGCATAATTACATCATAAACATACAAACAAACGTACTTGTGAACGTACATACATACATACTTGCGTATTTACAAACTGTGATTGTTGTACGCACAACTGATTTCTTGTAACTCGTGAAACTCACCAACTACTTGTAATTGACCCGTTTTGACATGTTTTTCAGGTACTGGATTGGATTAGAAAGTCAATGTCCTACGTGTTTGACTTGCGATCAATGCTGGGTGAATTGATGCAAGTGTGCTAATAGGAAGTAAAGCCGCTTAACGGGTTGAATTTAGTTTGTATCACCTAGTTGTAAACAAAGCTAGATCGATGTAAAATATTGTAAAGTAGTTTGTATTGTTCTTTATAAACAATGTGGTTGATACCAGAGGTGTCTGTTACATTCCCGTTTTACGCTTCCGTATTTTTTGCTAGTCGGGGTGTGATAGAAGTTGGTATCAGAGCCAGGTTTATAAACGATTAGGTTATTCCTTAGGATACCTAAAATATAACCGTAGGCTCGATTAACTCTGGGAAAAAAATAATAATTTAATATTATATACTGATGGATGCCAGGATGAACTTGTAGGGCAAGTGAGTTGTTATGGTCCGGAACATAATAGCAGACTTGCTTGTAGGAGGGAATTTAGGGAGAAATCGCGGGACATACCAATAGATAAAAATGGCAACATATGTGTATAAAAGGGGTAATGTTAAGTGTATATATATATGTAACACGCATACGTGCTTATCTGGAACAAGGTGTGCGAATACGTGTACGTACCGTACTGTCGATAATACTAAATCTTAGTGTAACAAATATTATATTCGATTATAATCAATATTAGTTTAAAACTATATTTTATTAAAAATAATATTATAATTTATTGTAATCAATATTTTACCTAGTCATAACAAATAAAATATTTTATTTGGCCTTAAGTAATAATATTTTCTACTCTAATTCCTGTTATTGAAAAATATTATTTTTATGACAAATTGTTGAACCGAAGATGTCGTGATCGGTAGCCTCATATCAGATGAAGAACCGGTGTTACCTATAAGCGAGAATTTTGATAGAGCTTTATCAAGTCCAAACTGTATCTTATTGTATGATCGAACTACAGACCGAGCATAAATTCAAGGCCCAGAAATTAGCCGTGGAAGGTGTGATCTACATATGTTCACCTCAAGAGAACACAACACTTCTCGATTCGGTCCTAATATTTATCTCATATACTAGTTTCTAACAGTAGACTGAACTGTTTTCTAGTCATATTTCCACTTCCGCTATTTAAAAATAAACACTACTCCTAAGAAAATATCTAGTAAAGAGTACGGTTTATTAAATTATAAGGATAATAACTGTCCTATTGAATTTTCAATAATATAACAAACCGTGACCACCTACCTATATCATACAACAGCTATAAAAATAATAATTCCTTTATACCTCACCAGTATCACCGACCATGACAAACCCTCCTTAACTAATAAACTTATCAAATCATTTGTATACGAGTATCTCCAATCACTCCTATATTGACGCCACTCCAATCGATTTATCATAGAAGAGAAACCCCACGCTTGCGGACCAATGATGTGTCTTGGCTTGTAGAGAACATACTTACTCCCAACTAATAAATCACCACTTTTAGTAGACTCGGCATGTCTGCTGGTACCAAATGACCTGATGAAAGAATATTTTATAATTACATTTAATAGCATCTGAAGGTCAAGGGGAGTATACAAATGCCTCCTGATTATAACATATTGTTTAAACTCATAATGGACAAATGTCTACTCACGGGAGAGGAATGATAAAACAACTACCCAATGGTGGGATTATATTGGAATAATTGTTGTGCAAGTTGTGGACTATTTATGATGATTGTAATGTGTGCTCGGATAGACAAGGATAGTATGGTACCGTTGCGTATAGTTTCGATACTCCATGCAAGCATATGGTCATGTACTATGTTGATATGAAGGACGATTTGGATCTTTTAATATAAACATTGACCCTTACTGGGTTAAATTACTTGTCACGGGATGACAATTTTCGATGTATATATTCAAACAATGGCCTTGTTAGGCTAAATTTATGTGCTATCCAAAGTATAAGGATACATGATTTGGTATGTGTAATACGTGTTTGCTATTCGAATTACCTAACTGTTAGCTAATGTAATTCCCTACGTGATGAGTACATGGGGAATTACTATAAAGCGAAGTATAGTCGTTTATCATTATAAGTTGGCCCCGAAGAAAACAAACACATGATCTGAGGCAGTTGTAGCCGAGAGGATTGTTCGGCAACTGCAGATATTAACACTGACAATAGCAGCGCGATTCGCTGCCGGCATTAATACGATAATGAATTCAAATCAAATGCCAAACACTAATACGGCCGTGAATATTATTTCGCCGCCCAATACTAATACAGTTACAAATGTCGTTTTCTTAATAAATACGAACATTGTCACGAATAATACTCCCCCACTAAGCACTAATGCTAATATCGATAATGATAATTTCCCCCACTAAATGTCATTGGCAATAAAAATCTCTTACCGAACACGAATACTAGTAGTAACAACATCGATCCTTCACAACGGGAATACTCGTTTAAACAAATTACGTTGTGCAAACCTATAAATTCTAGTGGTACTAAAAGAGTAAATGGGTTTGTAAAATGTATCGAAGCGATAAAATCCGTTATCAATACCAGAAATTGATCATCACATATGTGATAGATAATTATTGTACAAATTTGGGAACAAGAGGAAACCAACCGTATGACTTGGAGAAAACTTAAAACCCTTTTATTAGAACATTTTCGTCAAAGGAATGAAATTAAAAAATTAGAATACGAACCCGGGAAACTGAAAACGAAAGGTGCAGACTAATTGGTATACACGAACCGTTTTAACGATCTGTCTCGACTGGTGCGATAGTTAGTAGCCCCAGAAGTAGGAACTTTAATTAATTCAATTTACCACTAAATCTTTAAAAATGCCGTGACACGAGCCGGTGTGGTAGCTTTTGATTTGGTCAGAAATAGTGTTTTGAGAAAACTTGGGAAAACAGTCTGCTATAAAACGAACTAATCATGAAACAGGGGTAGAATAACTACAACAAATTAAACGCACGCACCCTACAACTCAAAACGATACGTCGATTAACTTTAGTTCTGAACGAAAGATATACAATGAACCTTCGCCAAGGTGTGGTTATGTAATCATTATAAAGGAATGCTGAATAAAGATATGTTACAAAAACTAGAATATTTAATACTATACCTATAGCTGTGGAACCATTGTATGTGCTGTAAATAGACCGTTCTAACCTCACCCTTCCTAGTTAACCCAATCATAATCAATTCACGCATAACCTATGACAAACCCTCATGCTCTCTTTGAGCGTAGAAGTACGAACGCTTCAAAAGGAACTGCCCCAAGTTAAACCAAGAACGAACATCGACATCTAATTCGGCTAGAGGCCACAATTAGTGATTGGACCCGATAAAACACAACAAGACTTAGATGTGGTGAAGGGTACATCTGTAATTCCTGATTAATATGCATTGAATTCACTTGATATAGGTACCAATAGAAGTATTATCCCCACTAACTTTTTATCCTTGGAAAATGTACTGGTTAGTGAACTAATAGATCCTTATGCTATAAACTTCATTAACAGTAAACCTAGAAATGTTTTGAGACTTTTGTTATGAATTATAACATTAATGGATGGGACACAAGCAATGGTGAGCTTCACGCAATGCTTAAGACGGCAGAGGCGGGAATGGATAAAAGGGTTTTACCCGTTCTCACGATCAATGAAGGAGGAAATAGGAAAAGGAATCACCCGGAACCCAAGGCAAAGGTTGCCAAAGGTAAGGGACAAGTCAAGGGCAAGTTCAAGGGAAAGGCAAAAGCGGAACCACCCAAACCAAAAGAGGAAAAGGCAAAGGTTTGCGCGGAGGATCTGTGCTTTGGATGTGGGGAGATAGGGCATTGGATGAGGAATTGTTCAACCAATCTATAGGAGTTGAAAGCTAAGAGGGATGTAGGGCAAACCTCGGGTACCACTTTCATGATTCATGTTGATCTTAATATTTCCTGTAACACATGGGTATTGGATACCGGATGTGGAACTCATATTTGCAATTTTTTGCAGGGGTTCAATGTAACGATTCCGACGAAACCAGGTATACCCTAACCGGTAGACGTTAGTTACGTCATATGTAATGTCGGGTACATGAGTTACCATGGTAATTATAAGAGAATACATGGTTCATTGTATTGATTTTATGTGAATATATAATTCACCGTATTGAATATGCGATCAAACGATCGATAGTTATTGAAACCCGAATGAATCGAGGGTTCAATTATAGACGAGATATATGATATTTAGTGATGTTACGAAGTATTAAAGCTTCGGGGTAAGTGGATTAAAGCACATAAAAAGGATTTCGATTTAATAGTACGTCGGTACGTTAAACGAAACCTTTAATACCAAACCGAGCAAGAGACGATCGATCAAGCCGAAAATGATGCGTAATAACTAATAATATGACGTTTTAAGTTAATAAATGTCATGGTTTAAGTTTTTAAATCGGTTTTATATAAATTTCATTTTTAGCCAAAAAACAACCGTTTTGGCCTCGTTTTAAGCCGAATTAAACGTTTAACCGAGAAACGAACTGAATCAGATTATCCAAAACATTATCCAGATTACGGAAATCCAAATGAGTGGCCAAGAATGAATTTGTGGGTCCCACCCCACCCTTATGGGTTCCGATCGGCCTCCCATGGCCTTCATTTTCTTTTTTTTTTCTTTTTTCAATCAACAATCCACAAACTTTATCAAATCCTCTCAACTCATTGATCAAAAACCGAGACTTTTAACAAGAAAAACCAAGGTAAAGATCGAATTATATACGTTTCCATCTTCGTTTCTTGAGTTTGTTTGCAAGAAAATGAGGTTTCAAAGATTTGAAAACCGATTCTTGCATGATCAAGTGATGTATACGGGTTATACAAGGGATCTTGGTCCAAGAAAGGAGTTAAACGAATCAAAAACGAATTTTTACGGTTAAATCTTTGTTTTAGTATCATAACCGTAACCATGAAAGAAATGGCTTGATCGTGAGTGTAACTTGCTTGGTATTGTGGTATGTTTTTTGTAGGCTCTGTATTTAGTGGTAGATAAGGCGGAAAGATGAGTTTGTAGCTTGTAGTGGCGGAAAACGAAAGGTATATTCGGTTATGTTCGGTTATGGGAAATTTGGACAGATTGTTGATGCTTTAGAGTTAGGTCATGAAATTTTACAGAGGTGTTAAACACATGAAAATATGAGTTCTGTGAATTTTTGGTAATTTTTGGATAAAGGATGAATATTTGGTGAATTTAATGCTCGGTTTTGGCCAAAAATGGTGAAAAATAGTTAAATATCATGAAAAATTCTGGAAAATTTCAGATAAGCTTTTCATATCATGTATAAGTCATACAAAAAATTTTAGGTCTGTTGGAGAGGTCTAAGTAGGCTTTTTGGTTAAACGAGTTCTAGGGATTTCTAGCTCGGTTTTGGAAAAAAGGGCATGTAAAAGAAGATTTTGGTTCTGGGAAAATTACAGGTAACTATGTGGATGGCAGGGGACATCCAGGAAAAATTTGGGATTTTTCTAAGGTCGTTTGGTATTTACGACATATTTAGTGTTTAAATGGTGTTTAAAAATAGATAAATAAATTTTAAATATAAGAATTAATTCTGAAAATATTTTTATAAAATTCCCCACTATTAAAAAGTGATTTGTACAAAATTTCAAGATCCGAGAGTAAACGGATAATTAATCGTGCTAATTATCAAACTTTTAAAGTTAAAACGCGTAAACCGGTGAAGTTCGCTTAAGCGAGCTGACTGGTGTATAAAAACCTTAAAAATGGACTATTTTTATATAATTGAGTTAAACAAGTAAAAATGAATCATCCGAAAATAAGTCGAATGATTTGGGTATTTTTAACCGATTTAACAGTTTCCGGTACGCCAAAGACGGAAACGGGTCCCGCGGCCAATCGGGACGTCTAAACCGAGCTATAATTTCACATTTTAAATTAAATTATTAGAAAACCACTATTTTCGAGTCGTGTGTGACCAAACTCATTTTTGAAACATAAAACGGATATTCGTGCTAGGCACGCAAAACGAGAAAACGATTAATAGAAATTGTGACCATGGAACTCTAAACGACATCACAATCTGAGTCCGGAGAAGTATTTCTGGGTTAACATTGCCCCCGGAACAGGTACAGTCCTGGGTTAACAGTGTCCCCAGATGTACCGATTGATAAGGTTAAAGATTATATAAATTGTATAATAACGATCGTAGGGATCGTATTACAGATTGGACGTGTTAATTGATAATGATTGTTGTTACCTGCTTGCATGTGCTAAGGTGAGTTTCACGAGCCCCTTTTTACTGAAATGTTTTAAATATTTTCCCGGGGCGGAAAGCATGTTTCTATCAAAATGATTAAGTACATGCTGAACGCATGGAAATGAATGTATTTATATAATGTTTATTGTACGGGAATCGTACGATAATCTATTAAAATGGTAATTGTTTGAGTTGCTAATATTGTAAGGTCCCACAACAGTGTTCTGGGTTAACAGTGTCCCCAGAGGTTATTGGAAGTTTCTGGGTTAACAGTGTCCCCAGAGGTTAGTGGAAGTGTTCTGGGTTAACAGTGTCCCCAGAGGTTATTGGAAGTTCTGGGTTAACAGTGTCCCCAGAGGTTATTAAATGTATTTATGGGTTAACAGTGTCCCCAGATAATATTATATTATGATATGGATTTATCATGGTTTACTAAAATTGTGAAACTCACCAACTATTCGTAGTTGACCCGTTTTCTCACATGCTTTTCAGGTACAAATTAGATGAAGTGATTGCTTACGTGCTAAGTGCTTGATGCGTGTAAGATTTGTGTGCGGGATGTTAGGATACATTAAAACAGATAGAATTACGAATCGTATTGTATGATGTGTGGATCACCTAGACGGTAATGAAAGATGAGATAATGAAATTTTGAAGTATATTAATGCATTCAGTTTTCTTTATAAACAATGTGGTTGATATCAGAGGTGTCTGTCGCATCCCGTTTACGTTTCCGCTGCGGTCACGGGGTGTTACAGAACTTGGTATCAGAGCCATTGGTTATAAAAGAATTAGGATGTCTTTAAAAGATACCTAAAATATAACCAGTAGCTCAAGTATTATAGGATCTGAATATCAACTAATAATATATAGTGACGGGATCTGGATGAACTTGAATGGACAAGTGAGTTATTATGGTCCGGAACATAATAACAGACTTGTCCGCACGAGGGAATTCAGGGGAAGTCACTGGGGACATTAATAGGTAAAAATGGCAACATATGTGTAAAGTATATGATATTATTTATACGTGCTAAT